>NC_090649.1:138555116-138859282 GCF_040937935.1 Hyperolius riggenbachi
AATGAAAAAGTAGCTGGGTGGGGCGACATGAGAGAGTGCAGGGCTGGTGTTTCTGTGAGCAATTCTGCTTGCTTACAGCATAGGAGGAGGTGAGCCACTGACAGCCGGGTGCTCACCAAAACTAGCCAGGTGGAGCAAAAGCAAAAAGCCTGAGGAGAACACTGCCTTTGTCTGATGTTTATAAAGAAAGAATCAAATGGGTCACTTTTGATTCGTCTTCAACTACCATTTTCCGCATAATATGTAACATGAACTTCCAGTAAGAATGTGAAGCAATCTTGCGAATGAGTCAAAGATCAGACATCTCGGTTTCTATTCTGTAGATATCAGCTTGGTTACCAGCAGAGCTGACATCCATGCCACAGAGCTGTTTGTTTTGTACTGAGCAGTATTCAGCAGTACAAGGTTTTCATATATATTCATACAAACATTCCCATCATTATACAACTGACAAACGGGCTTTATAAATAATGTGATGAGTAATGTTTACTTGATGTGAAAAATGTCATTATGATGACAGGCAATTGTGTAGAATAAGATAATACGTGCTATCTATAGGATGTTTTCTGAAGACCTTATCTACAGAACAGCAATCAAAGGGAACACTTGACTGCTCTGGAAATATATCATAAAGAGTCATGAGAAAAGATGAGTAAATAGCATGCATAGGAGAGAAAACATCAGCTACAGCAAGCCATACACTGAGCAAAGTCTATCTGATTAGGTAAATGATTGATATTTCCTTGAACAAAAATCTATTGGGGAATATCGACTACTGTTCTGCCTTCTCCTCCCCCCCACCTGCCTGATTGATTAAAGGAAAAACTACCTTACAATTAATAGACATCTAAAGGTGCATACACACCTCTTGATTTTATATCACCCATCGGGGATCAGAAGCCGATCCCTTGAGGTGACATCACTGGCAATAATCCAGTGTCCACCATACTGTGATATACCCTAGATATACCATTTTGCAGACATACCACTGTGTAGCTGAATGCAAACCATGTCTGTGATGACAGATTTTGGAACAGCTGGAAAGAAAGGCAAAGTATACTGCCATTTTGCACAATGTTCTCAGATCTTATAAAATAACCAATAAGATTAAAAAGTGGAGTTATGCTCTGCGAAACTTTGGATGGGGCCCCCTCCTGCCAGGAGAGAGCGCTCAGGGAGGGGTAGAGAGGTTGGGGGCTGGATGCTGTACAGAAGAGCTTGCTGCTCACTGAATAGGGACTGTCTACCAATCTTTGTCTGCAAAACTATGATCCCTTATCAGTGGCTGAGCAGAGGCAGTCACGCTCCTGGTTATGCTTTAATACAATGTGCAATCATAAATAATCCGTGTCTATAGTAACTACAGGTAGTCTCTGTCTTACAAACGCCCGACTTACAAACAACCACCAATATGAACAGCATGGATTCTGTGGGAACAACTCAATTTTTTTTTATTCAACTTGGTTTAAAAAAAAAAGTTCAAACAAAAAATGGCTTTTTAACTTGTGTAAGCAAGTACAGGGGGCAGAGGTGACACAGAGGGGGACACTGGGGGCACAGAGGAGGTACAGGTGACAGAGATGGCACAGTGTTCCGACTTAAAGAGACTCCGTAACAAAAATTGCATCCTGTTTTTTATCATCCTACAAGTTCCAAAAGCTATTCTAATGTGTTCTGGCTTACTGCAGCACTTTGTACTATCACAGTCTCTGTAATAAATCAACTTATCTCTCTCTTGTCAGACTTGTCAGCCTGTGTCTGGAAGGCTGCCAAGTTCTTCAGTGTTGTGGTTCTGCTATGAACTCCCCCTTCCAGGCCCCTCAATGCACACTGCCTGTGTGTTATTTAGATTAGAGCAGCTTCTCTCTTCTCTCTTATCTTTTACAAGCTGGATAAATCGTCCTCTGAGTTGGCTGGGCTTTCACTAAGGGCTGGTGCACACCGAGCGGCTTTTTGGGCGTTTTCAGATCCGCTTGCGGCTGCGGATCTGCTTGGTCAATGTATCTCAATGGGGTGGTGCACACCAGAGCGGCAGGCGTTTTGCAGAAATGAAAAATGCCTGGGTGAGGCATTTTTTGGATTTCGATGCGTTTCTGCCTCAATGTTAAGTATAGGAAAAACGCAAACCGCTCTGAAAAACGGCACTTCAGAGCGGTTTTGCAGGCGTTTTTGTTACAGAAGCTGTTCAGTAACAGCTTTACTGTAACAATATATGAAATCTACTATACTGAAAACCGCAGCAGCAATCCGCAAAACGCTAGCAAAACGCCTCATAAAAATAAAAAAAAGCGTTTAAAAATCTGCTAGCATTTTGCGGATCTGCTAGCGGGTTTTGGTGTGCACCAGCCCATAGTGAGGGAATTACAGACAAGGGCAAAGCTGTTTGCAGGAAGAAAAGAGCAGCCTGAAACTTCAGTGCATGAGAGATGCAGGGGAAAAGAAACACACAAATGATCTCTTGTGATTCAAAAGGAAGGCTGTATACAGCCTGCTTGTGTATGGATGTATTTTCTATGTGTGGACATACTGTACATCAACCTACTTCCTATTTTGGTGGCCATTTTGTTTGTTTATAAACAAACTTTTTAAAACTGTTTTTAACCACTTTTGATGCGGAGGGGAGCGGCGAAATTGTGTCAGAGGGTAATAGGAGATGTCCCCTAACGCACTGGTATGTTTACTTTTGTGTGATTTTAACAATACAGATACTCTTTAACAACAGATTCAGGTTAAGAACGAACCTACAGTCCCTATCTTGTTAGTTGACTGGGGACTACCTGTATAAGAAAATGGAGTCAATAGTTATAATAAGCAGTAAACATACCTATCACCTATGATAATGTAAAACCTTTACACAGCCTCCTGATAAAGTCACACATAGTCGCATAGTAAAAAAGCTAAACAACATTCATAGTAAAAAAAGCTAAACAACATTCAGACCTCAGATGACCGTGGGTGGCTGAGGCAACAATAGCTTGTCTCTGTGGACATATCAGTCCCCTGGAACTAACCAAAAGATTAGCAATCTGTTGAGTTGGATTTTTCCAACCAACTGCTATTGTATTCCCTTCTCATCAAAATAAACAGTCTGCTTGGCCAAGCTAAATGAACATATGCTAAAGATGGTTGTCAGATTGTACTTTGTACATCAAACCGTAAACTTAAAGGACACTCGAGGTCAAAATAAACGAATGAAATAAACAATTGTATCTATCCTCCTTCTCCTAAAAATGACTTTTTAAGATATCCCACAATTTTATTTTATATTTAAATCTACTTTTTACGTTTTTACTGTTTTATTGTTTTTGCTAAATGACACATTCATTGAAGCATGCCAGAGCTAAAATCTATGCACTATTGACCCTTTTTATCTCTTTCCTGCTCTCAGAAGCCATTTTCTGTTAGGAAAGTGTTCTAATTTCTTATCAGTGAGGGTCACACTGTAGCTTGACCCATTCCTGACTCAGACAGGAACTGCCACCTGCATACCTGATGTTTAACTCTGTCAGGCAGAGAAAGAAAAAAAGGAACACAGCATAGTTATTTGTGCGCTTGGCACTGTACATACACATGTCTATCTCATCGTGTCACATGTCACCTTGGGTATCCTTAAAGGTTAGCTATACATGTATCGCTTTTGTAGCCCGATCAACAATCCCATTCCATTATTTTATCGAATTGGATGAAAATCAGTGCCACAACAAGCATGCCCGATCGAAGATTTGACTGATTTTGGACAGAAATTGGTCAATCGACAATGCTGGTAAATCTCTGGGCACCGTGGTCAATCTGGTGCGCATCAGTAATGGCAGCGATGTCACGATGACTGACGAATGTGTCAGAGCGCTGGCTGCTGCCCCCCAAATGTTAATGTGTCCCCCCAGTGCCGTACATTCAAATCTTACCTGTATCAGCTGCCGCGAGTGTCTAGCTGCTCCTACTTACCCATTTGCTCCCCATGTGGCTGCCACATATAGCACAAGCATGAGTGTGTGAAGGTACACAAGCGTAACATGCTATACGCCGGCAGCACGTGGGGCTGAAACGGGAAAGGAGGAACAGCTGGACATTTGGCGGCAGATGGGACAGGTGAGATTTGAATGAACAGGAACGGTTGGGGGGACAGCGGCGGAGGCAACGTCACAAGGCCGATTCAAGAGAGATTTAATGCTGAAATCAATCAGGAAACGGCCTGTGGTGTATGGGCAGCCAACAGATCTCTCTCTGATCAGATTCGATCAAAGCAAGATCTGTGTCTTGGTCGATCTGCCCATACATCGCCAAATTTATGGGCACCTTAACATCTGTACCCAGTTTTTCTTTGAAATTTTCCTTTGTAGCATGCTGACTCTCCCTCTCTATTTTTTATTATTATTATTTGTAAATTGAAATGCTTTTATATAATCTGTATTACTCACCCTTGTGTGTAACACTTTACTTTATACAGCACCACTGTCTCCTGGGGAGCTGTTCAAAGCTTTAATAATAAATAAATAAGTTGGCTTTGTGGTCCCAGGACAATGGAAATAAATTAGCTCTACAAATGAATGAAAAGTGTCTTGTGCAGAGATTGAGTCCTTTGCGCCTCAATAGGCACACGTCAAGGTTCATTTCTTGGCTTACATAATGCAATCAGAGACGTTCCCCAGCCCTGAAACCATTACTATTCCTCACTGCATCTGTCTCATTTGCCTAGAGTTGGCAAGAGAAATTGGCATGCAATTTGTGTCACAGCAGCATTGAGCAGCATAGCTTTTAGTCTCAGAGCTCATTAACCCGTTTCTCGCTCTCAAAAAAAAAAGGGGAAAAAATCCCTGGGTTGCCATCACCACGGACAGAGGGGGAGACTGCAACTGCACGAGCAGCAAGAATACATTTCATGCATGAGCGAGAGCGACATCAATGTTTCGCAGCATAATTATAGCACGTAACCAAGTAACCCAACTGTGGGCAACTTCAAGTACTCCTTGATGTACATATTTGTTATACCCCTAGTTCAGGCTCATGTCTTTTATTGCATATTATTGCAATATATCATTGTTGCATTATAAATGTTGTATAACCAGGTTTACAAAACTTTCTTACTGTGTGAATTTCAGATGCGGTTTGGTTGTACTACGAACTGTTCAACCTCTCCCTTTATCATCATCCACAGTATGCATACAGGGAGGAGGTGTGGGGGAGCATGAGCTTGTGTGTTATGGTTAACATACAACTAATTATTGGGCTCCTCCCACCTCCCCTCTACTGCTGAGGAGTTAACTCTTTGCTGCCAGCACTGCAACACTACGGCTCACCAGTTTCATCCACAATTCCTGTGTAGCTGTAATATACTGTATATACTTTTTATGCATATACAGTATATATACACAGTATAATATACATAAAGTCAAATTGAGCCCAATGTCCTGTAAAGTAAACACACTTTTATCTGGCTCAGGAAGCAATGCTGATTAGGTTTTATTTTCATTACTTTTGTCTGTTATGTAGCAAAACACAGCAGGCTACAATGGCTACTGTTTAACCACTTCAGCCCGAGAGCAATTTTCACATATAGGCGCTGCTCCCATTCATTTGCCAATAACTTTATTACTCCTTACCACAACTAAATGATCTATATATTGTTTTTTTCAGGACAAATTCGGCTTTTAGTGTGTGTTCATTTTGTTTAGTAATCACCTTATTTTCTATGCATTTTAAAGGGAAAATAAGGGAAAAAGATGAAAAAAAAATCTATTTCTCCATTTACATCCATTATAGCTTTAAATTAAACAGTGCTGACTATAAGTTAAACCCACTAATTTTATTTGCTCATCCATCCTGGTTATTGCAACATTTAGATTACGTTCCTAGCACAATGTATGGAGAGAATATTGTATTTGGAAATAAAGGTGTCTTTTTTCTGTTTTGTGTTTTTTGCTTTCTCATTGTACACTGTCAATGATTACAAGGCCTTATTTTGAAAAATAATAGTAATATACCCTTATGGCATACATATTTAAAAAGCCAGGTTCCTAAGGTAACAATATATGTTGTTTCTTTCATATTCTGTCACTTTGTTTTCATTTTACAAGTCTTTTATTTTGGTACAGAATATGCAAAAATGTAATTTCTTTTGATTCAGTTTGTGACTAAAAAAAATACAGGAGACATGCGCCTCAACTCTAAAACTCTTTAAACTCTATTCTACTACTTATCACGGTTAAAATGATACCACATATGTCCCTTGTAGTGTTGCTAAAACTTTCCCAAGTTTGATCATAATTCTGAAAATGACTTTTTATATTTAAATGAGTTTGTCCCTACCTATTTTTCATGTGACGTGGGTCACAGGTTTTAGACACACCAAAATGGATTCCACAACTCGTCACGTTTAAAATGATACCACATGTGCCTCATTTAGTAGCAAACCGGTGGTGCACTCTCCACAACAACACTGGACAAATATATTTGTCCAGTTGGGCTTAAGTGGTTAAGATTCAGTCTTAAAGGATACCCGAACTGACATGTGACATGATGAGATAGACATGTGTATGTACAGTGCCTTGCGCACAAATAACTATGCTGTGCTCCTTTTTTTCTTTCTCTGCCTGAAAGTGTTAAATATCAGGTATGTAAGTCCTGACTTAAACAGGAAGTGACTACAGTGTGACCCTCACTGATAAGAAATTCCCCTTTTTACCTCTTTCTTGCTCTCAGACGCCATTTTCTGCTAGGAAAGTGTTTTATAGTTGGAATTTCTTATCAGTAACAGTCACACTGTAGTCACCTCCTGCCTGAGTCAGGACTGAGTCAGCCACTTACATACCTGGTATTTAACTCTTTCCGGCAGAGAAAGAAAAACAAATGAACACAGCATAGTTATTTGTGTGTTAGGCACTGTACATACACATGTCTATCTCATCATGTCACATGTCAGTTCGGGTATCCTTTAAAAATAAATAAACTGAAAATAACAATATGAGATTGTGTTCTAATGTTCTATTTACTATTAGAACTACACATATAATTAATTACCATCTCTCATAAGTTTATTTTATGTTCAGGTTTGCAAATCTGATGTGCAAATTTAACTTCAGTTTTAATAACTACCTATGGGAAAGGGGAATCTCATGAAGCGCCACAGATCGTAAGATATGGAAAAAGGAATTGTTGTTGGTGATATAATTTCTTGTTTATCTAAATACATTTTTAGAAGCAAGGCATGGAGAACACATGGTGCTCTTCGTAACAGCCTAAAACATTACATTTTTGAAATCCAAAATATCTTCTGCTGCAGAAATAGGACAGCATTACTTTTCCTGTGGCTGAGCTGGAAACTGATAGCATATAATTATTATAAACTGTTTTCATTATAACCTGAAATTGTGGTCCTCATATCGCTGTTCAGTGTCAGCGTATGCTTTTTGCAGAGGTCAGAGGAATGAGCTGCAGAGTCACCTCTGAGTGTTCGCTTTTATCTAAACTGCTTCCAAATCCTCTTATTTGCCATGTCTGTAATAAGCAACTTGACCTTGCAGAAAACAGACAGAGAAAAAAAGAGAAATCAGTTGGGAGGGGAGAAAAGGGAAGAGTCCGCCCCCACACAGACATTTTATGAACTTTAGGGAAACTACACAATTAGGATTTGGGACACACTTTGGGTACCCACACTTAATCTCAGGTAAACTTGGTTTGCCCTATAGAGTGGGAGAGGAAAGCAGAAACAGAAATGGAACATTTTAAAGGGATCCAGTTCACCATTTTTTTTTTTCGTGGTTTCTAAGGCATCTTTCACAGTGGGACGTTGCTTTTGATGCGACGTTAAAGTCGTACAACGTGCCCCTAACGCAGCGCATGTAGGTTATGAAATTGGACATTATTTTGCACTGCGTTATGTGTCTCTTGGTGCGCCGTTTTCGTTGCATAGTGACGGAACGTAAACGGCGCATGCGTTACATTTCAAAAAAACAAACATTACTGAGCATGTGCAACACACATAACACAGCAAATGTATTGCTAAACGCACAGCATGCAGCACTTTCTAAATATTGCTACACGTTACGCACAACGCAACGCGTGCATTGTGAATGTTGCACAGACTTAGTATTGCTGTGCGTTAGTCCACGTTAAAACATTTTCTAACGTGCAACTTTAACGTCGCACTGTGAAAGAGGCCTAATAGCTGTAGGAGCTGCCATGGTTTCTCCCTCCCTTCTAGCTGCAGATTATTTATCCACAAGGAAGTTGTGAAGATAGCATCTGTGGCCTCTGTAAATTATTTGAAGCACAGTGGCCAATATCTCCGCCCCGTTGCAGATGAATGCTTTTGCTAATGTGTGCAATAAAATAATGACAGCAGTCCTTAACTGCCTCACATTTCTGCAGTAGGGCAGGCTTGGGAAGTAGGATAATAAAGGCCTCTGCTAAACTTTTAAATGTAAAATAAAATGTAAAATTTTGGAAGACCAGTGGCATAACTACAATCCATGGGGACCCCCAGTGAAACTTTAATGGGGTCCCCGAATGTTCCATTGCCTCCCCCTGCTGCCCCTAACGGCCTTGGAGCCCATCTCACAAGGGTCATAAATCAAGTGAGGTCATCATGATCTTCACACCCATAACAAGTGTAACCACAAAAACACCTGATCTGAAGTATGGTCCCCTGTATCGGAGGAAGGGAAGTAGATGGGGCCTCCCACAGCTCTGGGCCCCCCTGAGATCGCTGGGCCTGCTCCCCTCTAGTTACACCCTTGTCGAGGCTGGAGCGGTACATGATTAAGCAGCTTCTGGCCGGTGGAGTAAAGGGGCCCATACACCTAATGATTTTCCCGCCGATATACAGCAGATTTGATCACTGTGATCGAATCTGCTGTGAAATCGCTGCGTAAACGCTGACAGAACGATCGATTTCCGTCTGTAATCAATCGTTCCTGTCGATTCCCGTCAATCCGTCCATGCGGAAGATTTTGCCCGACGACCGCCGTAATACAGCGGCAATACATTACCTGTTCCGACGGCGCGAGTCCTCCCGGTCACCGCTGTCTCTTCTCCGCTGGGTTCCAGGGCTGCAGCTTCACTGAACTTCCTGTCCCTCTACTGTTTAAAGCTCCCCGGACAGAAAGAAGTGTAGCCTGCTGGTCCGGAACCCAGAGGAGAAGAGACAGAGGTGACCAGGGGACACGCGCCGGACGGAGCGGTAATGTATGCGGGGGGAAGGGGGGGGGGGGGGAGGGAAGGCAGCGGCAGCACCACCACAGATTGTGACCGGTTTCATGCTGAAATCGATTCACAATTTGTTTGCAGTAAAGGCAGCCATACAATCCCTCTCTGATCAGTTCAGAGAGGGATCTATATGTTGGTCAATTCTGATGGCAAATCGACCAGTGTAGTGCCACCTTAAGGATGGGAACAATGTGCTAGGCCAAGATGATCCGGTACTCCAAATCTTTCAGCGACACATCAGGGCAGCCTCAGACAGACTGCAGATGGCAGATTCTCATCAGAGATTGCCCAGACTGACCGCCTCTGCAGAATTTATACTAGCACTTGTACGATGCTTGACTTTGAAAGACACTTTTACTCTCACTAGATTTTTATTAGAGAAAATCATGAATGATTTCCTCAGACAGAGAAAATCTATTGTGCCTACAGAAATGAAAGCCTTTATTTTCTGAGGTTGGGAAGTAAAGGAAACTTTTGTGACCCTGAAAACCTGGACTAAGTCCTTCTAAATACTGTGGCAAAAGTTTGCTGGTATTGCCTGTGTCATATTAGATCATAATGATGAATGCTAAATGGTTAGAAAAATAGCAGTCAGGCAATTGCAGCACCTGCAGTGCAATATTTCTGTAATCATGTACTATTCTCTGTACTCCATATACCGGTAATCAATGCTGACTGGAAATCTGTGGTAACAGGAAAGTCATGTGAAAATGATGACTTAGCTTGTGCTATTTACTGTAACTGACGGTAACAGACTATGAATGCCTGTGACAGCTTTGGTCTACATATCATATGTTTACTGTCAAATAAAAGGGACAATCAGTTTATAACTACGCAGTACAGATCCTAACAGACTTTGAAGCAGTGACATAACAACAATGGGGCCCCTCCAATGTTCAAACCCTTTCCCTTGACTCCCCTTTTTGCCCTTGACAGCCTGGGGGCCCATCTCAAAAGGGCCATAAAACAAGTGTGGCCATCATGATCTTTACACCCATAACAAGTGTCTGATAACTAGGGAACAGTTTTAAGTGTCAGTCTATAGGTTATAATACTATTACATGGAAAACATGGTGGAAACCCAGACTGGCAATTTTGCTGGCAGGATTGGCTTGTTTAATTGCTTGTTCACCATAGTGAGCTACAGTAGACTATTCAACATCTATAAGGTTTTAATAGTTGCAAAGGTCCCTATAGCCATTTACAGGTCATCTCTATGTCCAGCACTTGCAATGGGACTGAAATGTCACCCATGATTGGCAAAGTTTAATTACGTTAATAAGTCAATGAATACAAACATGCACAGGTCAGTAGCTTTAGAGAACCCGAGTTGTGCAGATGGGGGCAGATAGGACACAGAGGTGTGCCTCTGTGTCCCCACACCGCCATTCTCTGCACCCCCCCCTCCTCTGCCGCGCTATAGCCCCCTGAGATTAGCGACAATATTTGTCGCTATCTCGAAGGTAAACACAGCGAGAGGGATTCCCTGTTCAAAACGGCATTCCTGCAGGGTTTCCAGTGCTCTCTCTTCCTGGCCACGCCCCCTGACGTTCTTCTGCCTCCCTGTACGCTGCGAGAGACACACAGTCTCTCCTTGCATCATCATGCTGCTCCCCGCCTATAGGTTGTGAAAGTGGGCCAGTAGGAATGGCGGGGAGCAGCAATTTTTTGTGGCTACCTAATCCCAACAGCCTCACGAATCAGGTAGCCTACTTTTTTTTTATTTTTTGAGCCCACCTTGGGCTCTCTTTAAAATAAGGAAAAATGTTTTTTTTTTTTGTACCATAGCATTAATGGTGCCAGAGAAACTGGTTTGAATATTTATGTAATGGCTGATCTACTAGAATTCTCACACACTACAATCTCAAGTGTTTACTAAGAATAGAGTAAAAAATTAAAAACAACCAGTGCTGCCAAAAACTACATTTGATCATGTGAAAGGTTAGTGGAGAACAGCCAGACTGATTCAGTGTTCTCCCCAGAATTTTTTTCCAGCCGGGTGGCATGAAATAGTAGCCGGGTGGCATGAAAAAGTAGCCGGGTGGGTCGAGATGAAAATGCAGGGCAACTCTGCTTACAGCATAGGAGGAGGCGAGGAGGTGAGCCGATGACAGCCGGGTGGTCACCAAATCTAGCCGGGTGGAGCACCCGGCTAAAAGAGCCTGGGGAGAACACTGTGATTCAACCTGCCAGTAGGGCTACATTAATTTAAATAACCATTATTTACAACTGTGGTGGGCAGAAATGCATCTCAGAATGCACTAACCTATGTTCACAGTGGTGCACTGCGGAGCAGCATAGTGGCTGCTTTGTAATGCGACTTGCCGCACTGCAATGTCTCACCTATGGGATGTTCACAGTGCGGCGGGTGCGTTGCAGCATAACGGCGTGTAGCATCAAAACACCTGAAAACTTGCACGTTAGCAGGGAAGCATACTTTTGTTGACTGTATGCTTCACTTTATGTGGCACAATGTGCAGATAAAGTGCAGCGCCGCTTTCCTGATCTGTTGCATTGCATGTCGGCGCTATATATACTACAAAATAATTATTAATAATAATAATTGCATTCCTGCTGTTACAGGGAACACAATGGCCACTGTGAACGTATCCTTACACATGAATCTACATCAGGTTCTATACCTCTCAGCTAAGAGGCAAAAGCTGAGGTCACAATGGCCACAGGATCTCCAAAACAGGACAATTCAAGGCTAGAAACATTGTAGTCTGCTTTGGTGAGCGTCAGTTTCTGCTGAGTCACGCAGATGGTGGGGTCAGAGTTTGGCATCGACAGAAAGAATCTATGGAGCCAACCTGACTTTTGTCATCAATTCAGGATGCTGGTGGTTTAGGATGTGGTAAAAGAGGTGAACTGTAGCATGACTGTGCAGCTGACAATTCTGCAGAAGCTGTGAGATACAAAATGTGTCAACATGGGGCAGAAGCTCAAAGGAATGCTACCTACATCTTGTGAAACGCATGCCACAAAACTGAGGCTCATTCAGCAAAAGGAGGGCCTACCCAGTATTATTAAAATGTTCCTGATAAAGTACTAATTGAGTCTATATTAGACTACTCTACAAGAAAGCAAAGTATACTGACTTTAAGCTTTGTTCACATGCACAAGGACTGTAGCCTGCTGGGATTGGGACTTGACCCAACAGGCGACACTTCGGGGATGAGTTCTGTATAGATGAATCACTAGTCTAGAGGCTAGCGATGCGTCTGATACTATGGAATGAGGAGGAGGGATGACACACAGTAGACGAAAGAGCGGCTCCTCCCGAGCAGGGTGAGTGAGAGACCTGTGCCCTCACAGCATGCTGGATCTTTAGGTGACGTTGGGGGGCAGTCTTTCTCGATCTCCCAGGCCGAGTTTAATCCAGCGTGTGTATGTAGCTTTAGGCAGCATCCAGTCTGTCAGTTTTCTGTGTGCGTTTTTCTGCATGAATTTTCTGCACACAAAAGGCTTGATTCACTATAGCATGATAACTGCTATCACAGCAGTTATCACGCGATCTCCCGGGCGCAAGGGATTTAACGCGAACAGAGTTACTTTGCGTGATAGTAGGTAGAGGCGTTTCTGACTGAAGGCAGATCTCTTCAGTGGAATGCCAAGAGCGAGGGTGAATAACCTCTCATTTACACTCTCATCAGGACTCTGCATAGGGAAGGAGAGAGGCGCTCTCGGAGAGGAATGAGTCGCCTTTCCATCATCAGCCGCCTGTAGGCATGTGCCTATAGTGCCTTATGGAAAATCCGGCCCTGGGTAGCAGTTATCACGCTATAGTGAATCGAGCCCAAAGTGTGTTTGTATGAAAGAAATGTGCCGTTTTTTTTCCCCCACCGAAACTACTCTGAAAAAACACACACAAAAAACATGAATGCAATGCAACAAAAAAGTGTCAATCCTCATTGATAAGTATGAAACCTGCCTAAAGATGCCTGTTAACGATACAATCCTGCGGATTGATTGGTTGTGCCCGTTCACTACTGAAAATCTGCTAACTAATCAAATCCATTATATTAATTTGATCAAACTGGTTAGCGGGTTTTCTTTTGTTAGTGGGCACCACCAATTGATTACCATAGTGATGGGAAACGATGGTTTGTCCGCAGGATTGGATCATTATTGTGGCATCTTTAGACTTCCTATAAATAAAGCTAGCAGAGGTGAGAACACTTTCATATTACATAATATTATTAGTTTGCGCAACATTATTCACTAAACAGTGTGGCAGATGGTTATTTTAAACAGTTTTCTGTTTGGAAGATACACAGCACTTAAAATATCACAACAAAGGATGAAGTGAAACACCAAACAGTGTGCACAGTGCTCTGCAAACAACACTTGCAGCTGAATTGATAGGGAATGCTTTCACAGGGCTCTATCAAGCATGCTTCCTGGGGTAATGTATGCCGGGCTATTCCACTTCTATGCTCTTTATGACAGGACACTTACAAAACAATAAAGAGCTGATATATCTATACAGGTGGAAAAGAAAAAAAATAGAGGTAACCTGGATCAGATACCCAGAACACCTAAATATCTGTTAAGATAAAACAAAGAAGAGACACCGAGAGCCCAATATGGTGTAGTATGTACTGAAAGTTAAACATCAGGTATGTCAGTGGCAGTTCCTGTCTGAGTCAGGACGCAGTCAGACTACAGTGTGACACTCACTAATAAGAAATTACAACTATAAAACACTTTCCTAGCAGAAAATTGTTTCTAAGGCCTAGTGCACACCGAACGGTTTTTGGAGCGATCCGCCGGCCGCATCCGCCTGTAAAAACGCTTGGCTAATGTATTGCAATGGGATGGTGCACACTGGCGGTTTCAGGTTTTTGACAAGCCGCAAACGCGCCTCCTGCTGCACGTTTGCGGTTTTCGGAAGCGTTTTCGTCCTCAATGTAAAGTATAGGAAAAACGCAAACCGCTTTGAAAAACGCTACTTCAGAGCGGTTTGCCAGGCGTTTTTGTTACAGAAGCTGTTCAGTAACAGCTTTTACTGTAACAATATGTGTAATCTGCTACACAAAAACGCACCCAGAACCGCTAGGTATGTTTAGAAAAGCTCTCTAAACATACCTAGAATCGCTCTGAAATCAGCTCCCAAAACCGCTAGCGTATTGCGGATCTGCTAGCGGTTTTGGTGTGCACTGGGCCTGAGAGCAGGAAAGAGATAAAAAGGGTCAATAGTTCATAGATTTTAGCTCTGACATACTTCAATGAATGTGTCATTGAGCAAAAACAATAAAACAGTAAAAACTTAAAAAGTAGATTTAAGTATAAAATAAAACTATGGAATATCTTAAAAAGATACAATTGTTTATTTCATTAGTTTATACTGCGGGTGTCCTTTAAGGTTAGCCATGGGGAGGGGCAGGGGTAGGGTTAGCTTTCCAGGGGTGGGGGTGGAGTGTTTGAGGTTAGGCATTGGTGATGGGAGGGTTAAGTGTGAGAATAGGGTTACGTTGAGCTGTAGTAAAATATTGGTATTGTTTTTTGAACTGTAATAGTAGAATATCAGTAAATTTACCGATATTCTACAATCAGCTTTTCTGGGCACCCTAATTTCAAGGGGCCCTATCTGCAAGAGATAATTGTATGTGAGTAATGTGTGTGGATGTGATGCAATGTGTGTGGTGCACTGCAGAGCACTATGATGCAATGCCTGGTGCTTCCACTAAGTGATGAGCAGATGACAGCTCCCGGCATCATTAGCATACCACACATGCAAGCCCGATCCATTTCCATGATCACATCAATTATTGCAGGAAGCCGAAAAGATCTGAAACATGATTCACATGAGCGGTTAATTACAGCTGAGTGACGCCCACCTCTATTTTGCTCCCCATCATAACATGGTGTCTCTGCCAGTACAGCAATTAACACATACAGTGCGATTCAGGGGAAGCTGGCCCACTGACAGTGCTGACAGGCTGGCTCCAGATCACCAGGATGATAATCAGCTCCTTGTTTAGGACTCTGACCCCATTCAGCATGGCAGCTTATGCCAAGGTCTCCGTGTCACACAGCCTGACTTGTCTCCTCCGCAGACCATCCAGACCTGGCAACGTGTTTAGCGGCTGATTTAAAGTGGACCTGAACTCTTGCACAGGACAGAAGGAAAACATAGGAATGCACCCTGTAGAGAGTTTAGCCTGACTCCCCCTTATCTGTGACTAAGCACAAGTTGTAATTTGATCCCTCAGCTGTGTCAGATGGCTGCCACGGCAGAGAGCTAATTGGTAAACACAAGATGTTAACCCTATGTCGGCTTTCATGAAAGCAAGAATTAGGCACACTGCAGATTTCCTGCAGGATTCATATCAGCTGTAACAAAGAAATGTTTTTCTTTAAAGGTTATTATGCTGTTGCTTATCTTTTACAGCAGAGAGGAAGTTCTGAGTTCAAGTCCCCTTTAAAGAAAATCTGAAGTGTAAATATACTGATAAGATAAACAACTGTTTCTATAATCCTGATCCTATATAGGCCTTTCCTATGAGCTGCTTGGTTACTCTGCTATATTCCCATTGTTGTATTTTGAATTTCAGTGTTAAAAATCTAGGTTTAAAGGGCAACTATCGCAAAAAAATTAACTATACATTACTTCTCTCCTACGCAGCTGTCACTTACAGTAAGTAAATAAAAATCTGACATGTTTTAGACTAGTCACATCTCCTCATGGGGGATTCTCAGCATTTCCTTTATTTTTTAGGAAAGCACTTGAAAAGGACCTAAACACAAGTTGCAAGGCAGCTACCCTACTCATATACACACTTTTTGTTTAGTAGTTGGACTGAGCAAATGCAATTCAGTATGTACTTTTGAAAATAAATATAAACGTAAGAATCCCTCATGGAGATGGACTAATCCAAAACCTGTCAGATCTGTCAGATTTTTAGAATCTACTGTAAGTGACAGTGATATAATTAATTTATAGTGCATTTTACTCTGGGACAAATGTACATTTTACATGTGTCCATACACATGCATTTGAAATTTTAGATTTTTCACAATAGTGGTCATTTAAAGCAGACAGAATTTGAACGGCTTCTAATTTACTCCCATGGTTTGTAATAGATTTTGCATGCAACTAAAATATTTTGATTGAACCATCTACCGGTTTGTGGCTATTTTGGCCCCACCCTCTTCCTGTCCACTGCTGTACATGAGAAGTAGTTTATTTGAAGGTTTCTTACTGTAACTATTTTGATTTCTGCTCACTTGCGAATCATAGAAATATATTTCATTTATATTTTTGTGGACAATCTCTGACAATCTTTATAGACTCATATATTACAAAAATGTGTCCTCAGTAGTATGGTGGCTAAGGCCCGTTTCTGTTCGCGGAACGGATACTGTACAAATGGAAGGGATGCGAATGGATCAGATGTTAACCTATGGAACCATTCACATCCGTACGTTCCGCAAGTTTCTAGCTGCAGCTATTTTTACCGGGCCACTGAGCCCAGTGGAACGGAAACGGAAGGTGAAGCCCTGCATTGGGGGCAATGAGAGAATGGAACGTTTCTTCACACTAACGAAGAAACGGATCGTTAAGGGGCAAAATCCACTGGGGGTGAATGTCTGGGAGGATGTGGGGACGTGAACCGGGCCTAGTGTACTGAGCAGCCGGCCGGGTGAGGGAGGGAGGGTGCAGCAGCTGGGTGGGTGAGGGAGGGTTAAAACTTACCCAGTGAGGGTTTCTTCCAGGCTTCCGCCTTCAATTGCATCCCACGTCACGTCACGCTTCGTTCATCAACCCGGAAGGAGGAAGCGTGGGAGTCACATAACACGACAAGGGATGCAATTGGAGGCGGAAAAAGAAGGGAGCCTGGAAGAAACCCTCCCTACCGCCCGGCTGCAATTGAAGACTGAAGCCTGGGTAAGTTTATCCCTCCCTCACCCGCCCGGCTGATGGACCCTTCCTCCACCCTCCCATCCCCCCCCCCCCCCCCCCCGCTGCTGCAGCAATCAGAGTGGCAACAGAGTGAAAACTGATCCGATCCACCGGTGATCAGATCCGTTTTCACGGATCCGTTTACCAGTGCGAACCAAGCCTTACAGATCCGGTGAAGCGAAAACCGGACCCGTTTTACTGAATCCCTTTGGCTTTATTTCCCAATGTGAACCAGGTCTTAATGGTAAACACTCCCACCTTTCAGCACTAAAGCCAGAGGCCAGGATGATATCTATATGCTTCCTTGTATTTATTGATATCGGCTTCTGCAACCAAAGATAAACTAGACCTGAACTCAGAACTTCCTCTCTGCTCTAAAAGATAAACAACAGCATAATAACCTTTAAAGAAAAAAAATTCTTTGCTACAGCTGATACAAATTCTACAAAAATCTACAGTGTGTCTTCTTCCTGCTTTCATGGAAGCAGACATAGGGTTAACATCCTGGGTTTACAAATTAGCTGCTCTGCCGAGGCAGCCAGCTGACACAGCTGAGAGATCAAATTACACTTGTGCTTAGTCACAGATGAGGGAGAATTAGACGGGCTAAACTCTCTAAATGCATACAAGGTGCATTTATCTGTTTTCTTTCTGTCCCGTGCAAGAGTTCAGGTCCATTTTAACTGGTCTGGTGATGAGAATTGCTTGATACACTCTGTAAAGAATGGCAAAAAAAAAAAAACAGTCAATACTATACCTGTGCATAATAACTATGCCAAAAGCAGTCACAGCTGCTGCTAAAGGTCAGCACGCTTGACCAGCTTAAACTGGTAAATACTACCCTAGACAAATGCTCACCCTGACAATAGGGGTCATTGGCTAGTCTCCTTGGGTCATGATGACTTCATGAGCTCCATACAGAGTTTAATCTTGCACAGAACTCTGACCTGGGCACTCTAAGCTCAGGCCAAATCCTCACACAACAGAATTACTGTGCTGTTCACATGGTAATGATTCACCTATGTTTCCTCATACAAAAGCACTTCCTAAATCCTTTGGGAGGGGGAATGGGATGCTGCAATAGGATGACTTTCCAGGGGTGGCTGTGTTGTAAAGTACAAATACTAAAAGTTTTGCTTCCTGTAATGTGCAGTCTGTGACACAGTTTCTACAGCATAGATACTGTGTCCCAAAAAATTGCTAAAAATAGTTAAGACAGGTATACACATCCAATTTTAATGGACCAATGACAGACCAATTTTACTACCTCCATGTAGTATGAGGGCCAACAGAATTGAAAGTAAAGTCATTTGAGCTCCAGAGAAGAGAAGCCATCCAAAACACCAAAAGGATCAATAGAAAGGCTTGAAAGGTCAAAGTGGAGGGACGTCTTTTGACAATGAGGAACATCCTCCTGACACTCTGATCAACAGTATTACTTCTGGGTATGGCACTGGTGAACTCAGCACCGCAAAAAGATCTGGATGTCCACGGAAGACAACAGTGGTGGACAATCGCAGAATAATTTCCACGGTGAAAAGAAATCCCTTCAAAACAGCCAATTAAGAAAGCAACACTCTCCAGGGGATAACTGTATCAATATCCAAGTCTACCATTAAAGGACCACTGTCACGAAAAATCTTAAAATTTTAAATATATGTACACATATAAATAAAAAGGACGTTTCTTCCAGAGTAAAATGAGCCATAAATGACTTTTCTCCTATGTTGCTGTCACTTACAGTAGGTAGTAGAAATCTGACATTACTGACAGGTTTTGGACTAGTCCATCTCTCCATAGGGGATTCTCAGCATAGCTTTTATTCTTTATAAAGACACTCCCTGAAAAGTATTTATACAAAGATGGTGGTCAGCCTCCATGCTCACTGTACACTTTTTGGGCAGTTGGACGGAGCAACTACCATAGTACCATTCACTAAGTGCTTTTGCAAATAAAGAGAACCCTAAAAATCCCCCATGAGGAGATGGGCTAGTTTTGTCAGATTTTTACTACCTACTGTAAGTGACAGCAACATAGGAGAAAAGTTATTTATGGCTCATTTTACTCAGGAAGAAACGTACATCTAATCTTTATATGTTTACAAATATTTTAAATTTTAAAATTTTCGCGACAGTGGTCCTTCAAGAGAAGAGTGCATGAAAGTAAATACAGAGGGTGAATTACAAGGTGCAAGCACTCATAAGCCTCAAGAATATAAAGGCTAGATTGGACTTTGCTAAAAGATATCTAAAAAAGCCAGCACAGTTCTGGAAACACTTTGGACAGATGACACAAAGATCTACCTCTACCAGAATGATGTCAAGAAAAAAGTATGGAGAAGGCGTGGAACAGCTCATTCTCCAAAGCACACCACATCATCTGGAGGCAGTGTGATGGCTTTGGGCATGCATGGCTGCCAGTGGCACTGGGACACTAGTGTTTATAGATGATGTAACACAGGAGAGAAGCAGCTGAAAGAATTCTGAGGTGTTCAGAGGATACGTTCTGCTCAAATCCAGCTAAATGCAGTCAAATTGATTAGGTAGCGTTTCATGATACAGATAGACAATGACCCAAAACATACAGCAAAAGCAACCCAGGAGTTTACTGAAGCAAAGAATTGGACAATACTTGAATGGCCAAGTCAGTCACATAATCTTTAACCCACTTGAGCATGCATTTCCTTATTGAAGACTTCGGATACTAGAATGGCCCACATACAAACAGTAACTGAAATCCACTTCAGTAAAGGCCTGACACAGCAAGAAGGCAATCCAGCATCTGGTGATGTCCATGAGTTCAAGACTTCAGGCTGTCATTGCCAGTAAAGGGTTTTCAAAAAAGTATTAGATAGGAACATTTTATTTCCAGTTATTTAATTTGTCCAATTACTTTTGAGCCCCCTGAAATGAAGGGATTGTGTAAAAAAAATGCTTTAGTTGCGTCACAAATCTTTATGCAATTGTTTTGTTCACCCCACTGAACTAAAGCTGAAAGTCTGCACTTCACAATGTAATGTACAGAACCAAAATTAGATAAGTTGTCTCTGCCAACATACTGTATTTACATACCTAACTGTATCTGATGAAAAATTCTGCAACCAGTGAAAACTGCATGACATAATGTGGGCTGCACGGTGGTGTAGTGGTTAGCACTCTCGTCTTGCAGTGCTGGGTTCCCGGTTCGAATCCCAGCCAGGGCACTAGCTGTATGGAGTTTGTATGTTCTCCCGGTGTTTGCATGGGTTTCCTCCAGTCACCTAAATTGGCCCTAGACTACAGACAGGTGGCCAGGCGTCTACATGTCATTGCCGTCATGGTAGTTGTGTTGGCCTACATTGCTCTACAATGAGGTGATGATCTGAATGCATGTGTTTAGACAAAAATGCACTGCTGCATCAGACAGTGAAGCCTAAGCACTATTGATGTCCTTGCACATCCCACACAATACGGGTTGCTGAAATGCACACTGCAACACGCATGGTGTGAAGGAGGCCTCTTTCAGATGGCCAGCTGACAGGCGCCAGCTGCTCTCCTGCATTGGCCTGGAGCTTGTTATCGCTTGGTACCTGCACTAGACATTGTTTCCGTGATCTCACAATGAGGATACATGTGTCTGATTAAACAAACATTTGACAATGCACAGTAATTACGACCATCACAGCAGATCGAATCTTAAAGATCCCCTATGACTCCCATGCAAAGTACCGCAATCGTTTGCCCTTCCCTTCGCACCTTTCGAGTGCCATCCCAATGAATGATTGTTCATTGAGAGGCATCACTGTGAGGTTCCCTCTTCCATCTCCCAGTGCATTCAGCTTAAGGGCAGTTGCACACTACATGCGATTCAGATTTTTACGTGATTTTACATGCTGCATTTTTTCTACATTTTTGTTCTATTGATAGCATCCAGGGAAAATCGGAATCGCAAATCGGATTTGCTGTGTGCAGGTGGCCTAAGACCAGTTTTTGGCAATGTCCCCCTTTGTGCAGTGCCTGGCCAGGGAAGGAGCCAAAGAGATCATGCATGGACATCACAGTGCACTGTAAAACTGGGCACCTTTGGACTGTCCACAACACATGAAATGTGATATCAGTTTGTGCAGCATGGTGGCATAGTGGTTAGCACCCTTGCCCTGCATCACTGGGTCCCCAGTTTGAATCTCAGCCAGAGCACGGAGTATGTATGTTCTCCCCGTGTCTGTGTGTGTTTCCTTTGAGCACTCTAGTTTTCTCCCAAATCCCAAAAACGATACATATTTAGACATATGACAATGGTAGGCATTAGATCGTGAGCCCCTGAGGGACAGTTAAGTGACAAAGAGGTTGATTCACCTTATCAGAGTTAACATGCTTTATCAGAGTTAAAATGCATTTTCAGAGTTAACATGCCTTATCAGAGTTAACACGCCTTATTAGAGCTGATGTGCCTTATCAGAGTAGCATAGGGAGCCCTACGAACTTATGCCTGCTAATTGGCAATGACGAGAGCTCCACTAGTCTTGCCCTGAGCTCCTGCATTATCCCCGCACTTTGATTGGCCCAATAGGCTGCCTGTCAAGTTTCCTGTCAAGTGACAGGAAGACTATTGGGCAAATCAAAGTGCGGGGATAATGTCCTTTAAAGGGAACATCCAAGCTGGAAAAAAACAAGGGCCCAAGGAGGAGGAAGCCCCAGGTAAGTGGATATTGTTCTTTTTTCCAGCTTGGACCTTCCCTTTAAAGTGATTGGACCTGCAGGGGCTTGAGGGCAGGACGAGTGGAGCTCTCGTCATTGCCAATTAGCAGGCATAAGTTCGTAGCTCTCGCTGTGCTACTCTGATAAGGCACGTTAACTCTGATAAGGCACGTTAACCCTGAAAAGGCATGTTAACTCTGATAAGGCACACTATTGTTATAGTGAATCAACCCCGATATACTCTGTACAGAGCTGTGGAAGATGTCAGCGCTACATGAATACTAAATAATAGCAATCTGTTTGGTTTCTTTCTTCGTGTTAAACATTATTATTATTATTATTATTGAATTATTATTATTTGCTAACAGAAGCACCTATAGGAGTCAATGGTCTATGACAACTGCAACACAAGTTTTGAATGAAAACTGTCTATATTTCTGTTTGCATCTACTGTACACGGTTTCCAACACGGTTTAATATTTCACTAACAAGAAAAAAGGCCCATCTGCAGTGCTACAGATAAGGACACACAATAGCTCTGCAAACAGTGAAGTTACGTGGTAAAATATATCAGCATACACATTACTGAAACCCAAGCAGGGTCATCTGTGGTAACAGATATACACCTTCCTGTTGTATTCCCTGCTATGGAACCCTCTGCAATACACTGAAGCTCTCCTGGCAGGCTGCACAGCCATTAACAATGCTGCCAAGTCGAAGTGAATTGACAATTTAAGAAGAGTCTCCGCTTTGTCAAACAGAACATAGTGCTGCATTATACTGCAAGGGAGGGAATGTGCCGCATGTGTTCCTCCAGCACCAGGGAATGGAGTACACAGAGATGCTATTACCGATTCTAGCTTTCTGTGTAGAATGCACTCTATCCAATTAGTTCTGCTGAATAACCCTTCAGTTTGAGTCTTCATTACAATAACGTGCACCACAAACACAGGGGAGGAAGGGCAGACCGGTTGTTATAACTATCACAATAGTTTTCAGTGACGAGTATTGCTTCTCATGGAAGCATTTAGTGAGGTAATAATATAACTGCATAGCTCCCAACTGTCCCTTTTTAAACGCGACGGTACCTCTTGAGAAACCAAATTCCTCTGTCCCTTTTTCATCCTTTTGTCCCTCTTTCCGGACCAGGGCTGTGGAGTCGGTACACAAATCATCCAGTTCCGACGCCTCCGTTTATGAAACCACAGACTCCAGGTACCCAAAATTGCTCCAAATACTAGAGTCCGACTCCACAGTCCTGTTCAGAACTCATGTTCAGATGGATCTATATAAATATGCGGTATGTATTATTCTACTGACAAATGTGTTTAATAGATTCTAAATGTAATTTCTATCATTTAAATTGATATATTTCATAATTTTAAATGTTAAAATGAAGGAGAACTGGTGATGATAGAGAGGACCAGTGTGGTCTGAATTTTAAAGCTTCATCTTTTGCTTCTGAATTCTTTCTGGTATCAGTCAACAGGGGGTGTGGTGGGTTGTGATTAGGGGTGTGGAAGGGGCGTGGTTAGCTGTATGGCAGGGCTATGTCCTTCTTTCTTAGCTCAAAAAGTTGGTAGGTATGTATCTAATCTGTAACTTGTAGCCCTGCGATTTAGGTGATCAGGATTAGTTAAAGCTACTGAGAAGTCATGCTCCTTGTCTCAGCCTGACACTGGTGATTAAAGCTAGCTAATAAGTGGTCGTCACACTCCAATTGCCATCAGCCTATTTGGGGGCAAAAAATTAATGTCTGTTGCCTACCTGCAGGTGTCACCAGCCAAGGGCAGTCAAAAATCAGGCAGGCAGGCTGGAATACATTACCCAATTGCCACTGTCCTCTTACCAAAAATAAGCAGTTGGAAGTGTCTATATATGGCCCCTTCACTGCTATGCAACCTACAGCAACCAACAGGAAACATCACTATTCTTATTGACTTCTGTAGACAAGACAATTGTGCCATTGTGAGCTTACAATCTGATGGCTCATACACACGGGGCACAACTGTCGCCACAAACACGTGGCACACGCATGTCTGGGCGACAGTTGCCCCGTGTGTATGAGGCGCGCACCCCGAACTGTCGCCGGAGACAGCAGTTGCCGTGCGATTGAAAAGTTCAATCGCCGGCAACTTCTGTCTCCGCAACTGTCGCTAGTCCACCACGCGCACTGCGTGTGTATGCGGACTAGTGACAGCTACCCACAGCCAGAAGGGAGCTTCCGGCGGGGGGACGAAACTTTCGGCGACACCTTCCGCCGCGTCTCTGCCTGTTGGGCAGAGACGTGTAGACAGCTGTCACTCAGGTGGAGCTGTCGCAGAGCTGTTGCGCACACGTCTCCTGTAGCCCATGTGTATGAAGCTTAAGAGGCATGGCCAAGGTGAGTTCTCTTGTTTGTCCTCTCTCTCTCAGGACACAGAAAGACCTGGGTCTGGTCAGAAGTAAAGGTATGGTTGGTTTACAGACCGTTTCCCTAGTGGTATTGACGGTTATACACGTCAATACAAAACATGCTGTGAACAGTACTGATGTGCATACATGTCAATACTCTCCTGCACTACATACTAGACCCGTGCTTGACACATTTTGACAAGTTACAGGACAAAAAAGATTGTAAAAATTAATTGGGTCACTTTTTGCACAGAAATCCTGGGAAACTGAATGTCAGGGAGGTTAAACCAAATCCTGCTAATTTTACATATCTTAGGAAACATTATCCGTTGCCAACAATTTCTGCCTTTTTCTTTATCAATACTCTATTTTCTCTGTGTGCATTGAGGGAGGCATATTGATTTCCACAAATTTTCTGAATACCTGAAGATTATTACAGTGTATTCATACAGGCCTGCCACCTTCTGCAGTGCGTTACAGAGTCCTTAGTCATGTCACCAACTGTCCATCAGAGGAGCTCATAATCAAATCCTTACCATTCCTGCAGTCTAATGTCCTTTATGCTGGGAATACACGTTTCGTTTTTGCCTTCGTTTTAGCCTTCGATTCGTTTGGTAAACGAATCGAGTGTTGAAAACGTATGTGAAAATAGTCATAATCTCATTATAGTTTTGATTAATAGACCCCAAAAACGAACGACTAGTGATCGAACATGTTTGATATTATCTCTCTTTATCCATCTAATCGAACCATTGGTAGGCTTGATGGCTGTTCAGATCGATTATATATTCGTTTATGCCGTCCGTCCCTGTACTACGTTTCGTTTCTTTGCAGCCTTCGATCATTGGAAAAACGAAACCATCAGAATCGAAAAAAAAACGAAACCGTGGGTGGTGATATTAACCGTACGATCAATTATTTCGGGATCGAAAAGGACAAAAGGCACAAACGAAACGAAGGCTAAAACGAAGGCAAAAACGAAACGTGTATTCCCAGCATAACAGTCTAAAACCAATTTATGGGGGGAACCAATCAATTTACTAGTATTTATTTGAGATGTAGTAGGAAACACCACAAACACAGAAAAAAAAACATACAAACACCATGCTGATAGTTTCCTGGCCTAGAATTGAACCTGGCACCCCAGCATTGCAAGGTAAGAGTACTATCCACTGACTACACCACTATGCTGTTGTTGTAATCTATGCATGTTACATTAGGATTAGGACAAACATGGGCCAAATCTGGCCTGCGGAGCCGTCTAATTTAGAGCACCAGACAAGCTATATTGAGTTTGAAGCCCCATTTCAGGGGAGTCATATTGGGAAGGGAGAATGCACTAGGCACCAAGCAACTGTATAGGGGTGTGAAAGGGGGTCACTAGACCCCAGGGAACTGTTTAGGGGAGGGAGAGAGGACCACTCAACACAACGGAACTGTATAGGGGAGGGGGGTCACTACACAACAGGGAACTGTATAGGGGAGGACGGATGCCAATAGCCACCAGGGAACTAAATAGGATTGGGAAGGGCCAGCTTTTGAAATTATAACTACCGAGGCTAGGAATAGAAAAAGAAACTAGAAGAAAACGAGAAAGATAACTTCATGTGTGCTGCTTACTACAGCACTTTTAATGTAGCTGAATGTAGTAGAAGGCAGAACTGGAGTGTGCTGAAATACAGAATTCAGAGTAATAAACCACATTACATGACCTACTGTTTAACCATTGGGCATCATTGTCCTTTCTATGTGTGTAGACCGCTGGATTGCCACTGATTGCTGGGGATGTGAGAGAGATCCCAAGTACTATTGTTACCCTTGTGATGAGTGGCACCAGATGAGGCTCTAGAACTCCCATGACTCGTGGCCTTGGCATAGGCATGAGAATGGATACCTGCATTTTAACTTTGCTTAAAGGGAACCTGAGGCGAGAGGGATATGGAGGCTGCCATATGTGTTTCCTTCTAAACAATGCCATTTGCCTGGCAGCCCTGTTAATCTTCTGGAATAATTAGTGTTTGAGACAAAACCTTGGAAGAAGCATATGGCTAATCCAGTAAAACCTGAGTCAGCTCAGTCAGGGTACTTGATCTGCTGCATGCTTGTTTAGGGTCTATGGCTAAAAGTATTACAGACTCAGGATTGGGTGGACTGCCAGGCAACTAGTATCGTGTAAAAGGAAATAAATATGGCAGCCTCCATATCCCTCTCACTTTGGATTCCCTTTAAAGAGTTATGCTGCATATACAGACGCTAAAGCGATTGTTCCTCATAATTTTGCCTAAAGCTACGCCAGCAGCCAGTAAGGCTCTGTTCACATCAGCAAAGGCAGACAGCTGTATGTTCGGAACGCAACGCATACGAACGCACGCCATCCGCATTTGTATGCGTTGTGTGGCTCATCCCATTCGCTGCGCATTTTGGGAAAAAATACGTGCAGCATGCGCACTGGTCTGGAACGCATGCCGTGTGAATATGTCTATGCACTGTCTGATGTCGTGCGTGTCGGCCTCCTGCACGCGTTCCCGAAACGCTGATGGAAATGCGTGCAGTGTGAACGGGGCCTAACAGTTCATGCATCCTTGGCTTGGCCAAGTGGTATGTGGTGTCTTTTATGAGACAGGAGAGGGGGAATGAGAAAGAAGCTCCTTGCAGCACTCAGGGACAAAGAAATTGGGTAGAAAACTGTGCTGCAGCCACCAGCTTGTCACTTGTGACAGACACAGAAGATGGCAGTAGCCAGCACAGTCATCAGCCTGATGGCCAAAACAAACAAGCAATGTTTTCAGCTGTCAAAGGTCTTTTGTCTGAATGTACCTTCCGAGGCTGTCTATAAACATAAGAGGTAGGCAGATGTGGAGAAAGAGTACAGCGGCCCTCAGAGCATGCAAATCCACACACAACAGAAGCCTGTGCACTGTATGCACTAACAGCTGAGGTGCTGCTAGTGTTGGAGAAGAATAGTTTGACATCCCCTGTATCCCTTATTCATATCACTAATGCTGTGAATACTCGGTACGTTTCTGTACCGTGTATCCGGCACATCCCCGGATGGATTCCTGCTCGTCCCCGTGGGCGCTTCCTTATCTTACGCTTCATTTATTCTTTTGTCCTGCCCGCCAGTATCGAGCGCGGAATCGAACCGGCGGGGTATCGGACACGTCGGATATTATTAATCGAGCCATCAGCGGCTCGATTGATAATAAAAAACGTACCGTGTATTCCCAGCATAAGATCTACAGTGGAACAATGGGGAGTATTAAACGATCTCTGCTAGTTAGATGGCCTGGCATGGTTATATAAATACAAATAGCTGAATGTCTATTTATTGACCTAAAGCGAGGTAGGAGGGAAGACTAGAGATTTCTCACTGCATTATTGTGTTTTGGTCTTCACTGCACTAAAACCTTTTCTTCATGTTTCTTCATATTTCTATGGGCTTCCTCAGGGGGCTTCCTCAGTGTACCCCAGAACATACAGTAAGCTAAATTGTGCCTAAACTAAAGTTTCCACAAAGCCACAAAAACACACACAAGATAAAAGCTGATGTAAAGATTGTAAGACCAATAGGCTATGTTCACACTGCCTATGAGGATGAGGGAGAGATCACACTTGCATCTACAGGAATCGCAGATGATTTCCCACACGTGTTTTGCCACACAATTGTGCGATTTGCAGAGCGTTTTAACTAGCTTCGCTTCCTTTTTTTTTTTTATTGAAAACCGCATGCTTTGTCCAGGAAAGTAAAGAAGCTTCTATCTTTTTTTATAACACTACGCAGAATCACATATGCCTCAGAAAATTGCAGCAGCCCCATAGACTGTCACAATATGCGAATGCGCATGCTTTTTCTGTTTGTGGCAAAATGCTGTGAATTTGCTCAAGTGTGACCCCTGCCTAAAATTGGCAAGGATGTGAATCTATGCAAAGCAATAGGATCCATTCACATTAGTTAGTTTGGAACAGATCCATTCGGTCTGACAAGCAGTACTCAAGTTTGGTTCCTGCACACATTTTCGGATCGGCCAGAGGGCCGGTATACCGAGCGGGTTGGCGACAAAAATGGAATGGAAAACACATATGAAAAACTGATGCACAACGTAACAAACTGGATCAGGATCAGTTTTACATCCGTCCAGTGTGAACCCAGTGTAATGAACGTCTATACTGGTGGATCCTTCGGACAATTATTGTTCATGTGAGACCAAGTATGCAAATATTGTTGAATTAGAAATTACCTTCTTCTCATGAACCTACCCACTCTGGTTCTGCATACTGTATAGTATTGCAAACAACTGTGTCACTGCAGCATGTACAGAATCACTGCACATCATATCGTCTGCTTACGTCAGTCGATTGTCTGGAATCATTTGTACCCAATGAGTTTTACTATGTGTACTTAGCTTAATTGACAATCCTTGTGATATGAACAATCCCAGGAGATAGATTCCACCTTCTGCATAGCGAAATGAAAAGGCACTGGTCAGGCTAACTTGAAAACCGTGTCTAGTTCCTGTACACATAGCAGTTGCTGATGAAACCCTGTTTGATTTGAGTGTACACATTTTTGTCCAGGGTCAGTCATGTGATTATTAATAAAGGAATACGGTGATTACCTATATCATAGCTCTAGTTTTATTAAACATGGGTTAGCATATATAGAGAAGACCGAGTCACAAGATAAACCATGGCTATATAAGGACTGGGTAATAGGTAAGGAAAACTGGTTGAAAAGTGGAGTAGTTGCCCAGGTAAACCAGACTAATTTTTCTATTCAACAAATTATTCCTTAAGGTACCCATACACTACGTACATTTCCTGCCGATATACAGCAGTTTTGATCAAAGTGATCGAATCTGCTGTGAAATCGTTACCGCAAATGTTGACCGATCGACTGATTTCCATCCGAAATCGATCGATTCAGTTGATCTGTTCAGGTGGAAAATTTCACTCGATCACCGGTGGGCGACGACCGACGCTTCCCACTGGCGCGAGTCCCCGAGTCCGTGCTGTCCTGTTCTCCGGCTGGCCTTCTTCTCCATCTTCTCTTCACGTGCTGTCCCGTCCTGTGAGAAGGGGAAGTTCAAACAGTAGAGCGCCCTCTTCTGTTTGAACTTCCGCTCGGGACAGGAAGTAAAGAGAAGACGGAGAAGGACAGCTGGAGAAAGGGACAGCACGGACCCGGGGACTCGCGCCAGCGGGACAGGTAATATCATTGTTGGAAGTTTTGGGGGCGGCGAGCAGGCGGCAGAGGCAGCAGCAGCTCCACAGGTTGTGAATGGATTTCATGCTGAAATCGATTCACAATCTGTGTGGAGTGTATGGGCATCCTTACTCATCACCTGGTACGAAAGATTTACTTTTGCTTAATACTGCAAATACACAATGGGTTTTTTTGGCAGATTTACTTTCCGATCAATTTTCCGATCGTTTTTCTGATCGATTTTTTGATCATTTTTCTGATCGATTTCCATTCACTTCTATGAGAAAACTAATCAGAAAAATGATTGAAATCAAATCGGACCTGTTGGAAATAATCCATCGAGCTATCTCTCTGCCACAAAAACTCATGGTGTATTCCCAGCATAAGTCAGACAGACAGGTTTGTGAAGTGGAAGAATGATGGTGGAGGTGGGAACTCACTCGATTACTCATATTATCCAAAGTTCATATACTGTATATTCCTGCGTATAAGACTACTGTTTAACCCTTGAAAATCTTCTGAAAAGTTGGGGGTCGTCTTATACGCCGGGTGTCATTGATGCCAGGTGATACGCCCTATCCTGTTACCGCCTCTCAGATCTCCCTGCTGAGGGAGCGCAATCTATTCTTCCATACCGCTCTGATAAACAGGTAGACAAGGAGAGCAGACCAGTCTACTTAAGGAGAGTTGACCAATGCAACAAGTCAACTGACTATATACTGTTAAATACTGGGTAACACATACAGTACAGCACCAGTATCTGTTCATACATAGCACCAGTATATGATGTTTTTATTTTAATTTTAATTTGGTGTGCGTTGGAAGAGGGGTAGTCTTATACGGCGAGTATATCCCAAACTCTATATTTTAACTGGAAAAGTTGGGGGGTCGTCTTATACGCCCAGTCGTCTTATACGCCGGAATATACGGTACTTCCAGTGTTTTCAAATATACATGTGGGGGGAATTATGTACAAAATCTTTTCATCATGACTGATTAAACAAAAAACCCTTGTATCTATAGCCTTAGACACACAATGCAACATTGGATGGCCTATCGATTAGAAACCAATCAGAAAATTACCATTTTTTGTATAACGATTGGACATGTTGGTAACGATCATTGGTTCTGCACAGGTCCTGTGTGTTTCTGTAGGACCCATGGATATGAACATGGACAGCAGCTTCGGTGCTCCTGTGGGCGGGATACATGGGTGGGATGCAGCTTGTTTATGCAGAGCTTGGCTGCAGAGTGGACACATGGTGACGGTAAGTCGGGCCTGACGTGGGGAATGAGCAAGTTCAAGCGCCACGCCAAGATTGACTACTTCCTGGATAGTGTGAAGATGTGGGGCAGAGCCAAGAACAAAGCAAGATCTATGCAAGCTTGGTTCCAGTTTAATGCAAGTCCATCAGTCTGCTTTGACAGTCTTAAAAACAACCTAATGTCTATATGGCTACCGATCTTATCTTAGCAGTTGGCAGGCTGTACTACTTAATGCACATTCGTTTTTTAACTATAACTTTGTCCAGCCTCCCCCCTTTCCACCACCAACACACACACAAAAAACACTGCTAACCCATACATAACTAGTAGTGCTACTGAACTCTTAGTAAGCAAACAAGTCACCATAAACCCTGCTTATGACCAGACACTGCTAACCCTTTTGCTAAAGTAGCCTTTCCTAAGCCAGTCCATCTGCTCACAACTGGCCAGGTTTTGCAAGACCCCACTGATTGGTCATAATAAAGGATAATTGCACAAGCCACTTCAATGGCCAGCACACATAATGTATTGCTCCAGGAAGAATTGAAACTCCCCTGAAAGGAGAGTGAATATGCCACCTACAGTGCACCCATACCTCAGTGGGGGGCAGCTATGTCATTTGCAAAAGACAGCAGTCATTTCTAGATACAGACCGAAACCAGACTACAAACTTTCTACTCTACAAATGTGGTCATCTGAGCAGCTAGGCAAGATAGGATGCATCGCAAACTTGCTGGGATTATTCATTTTCACAGCATAAACTCCATTTAGCCATCCTGGGGCTAGGAATCAATAGACATCTGGCTAGGCACAAAGGGATGTCAAGAACTGAGCAGAGTGGCCAAAGCAAGACTCTACTGCTATAATAAAGAACAAACAAAGGAAGCTTCATAGACATAATAGCAAACAAGGTCCAATGCAAAACATCCAAACATAAACACAGACGCTTGTTTCATCAGGCTGCTCTCTCCAGCGCATAGAAACACATGACGTGTGCCTCTAGCCATGCAATGGGCTCTGAGCTTATGTGCACTGGCAGGATGTACACAGTTCATTGTTGAGTTCCGCTGTATTAGTACCGCGTATACTTAGTTGCAAAGCACTTCATTCATGTTAGCTAGAAAAAGGTCAGTTTCAAAAAAGACAAAAGGTCGTCTGATTTTGAATAAAAAAGAGTAACTAATGGTGGCCCTTAATGATCCAATCTTTTTCATCCAGTTTTACCAAATCTATGCCGTATATGGGTAAACTGAGTGAATACACTGAATGGATCATTTAGGCAGTTCCCTTATATTACATAGAAATGCTAAGATTGGATGAAAAAGATTGGATCATTAGTGGCCACCATAATATGCTGAGTACACAGGATGCAATTTCCTGTCCAATCAACGTTTAATCTAACAGGAAGTTGTATCGTGTGTACACGTCCTAACTGCTCCCTATGGATAACGGGAGCGATTTTCCGATCTTAACTCCACAAAATCGTTCCCGTTATCGATCGGGAGCAGATTGGACAAGTTGGAAATAATTACTTCGATCCCATCAATCGGCAGTGAAGTTGAAATGTTTGTTCCCAGCGTAAAGGTGCATACACACATCCAATCGCTAACCAAATTTACCACCTCAATATAGTATGAGGGTCAACAGACTGTGAATACTATGAATAGATTGCATCGGTAAGCTCTCATACTACAAAGAAGTAATAAAATCGGCCAATCAAAATTAATAATAATAATATTGTACTATTAGATACATTGAATATGGCTTTAGGCTGCCATTGTAAGAAATAGACTTCCACAGCTTTAACCCTGGAAATTCTGTCAATAAGCTTTTATAGCATGAAACGGTTACAGCAAATGGGAACACGCTCTCTACAATATAAGAACATTCAAACCAGCTCTTGTCTTCTATAGATACTAACGAATCAGTCAGCGTGATACACACACCGCTTACCTTTCAGGGAGTGTAACACAATAGATCCAAAAGGTGTTATTAAAGCCTCAAATACTATATAAACCAGAAAGGGAAAAGCAAGGTAGCAATGTAGAAATGATCCTTGTGGAACTAGAAGCGTGCCACGATTCCCAGGGCACAGGCGGTCCTCCTGCTTCCAGCATCAGATGGGCAGCAGCCTGGCATCCGGATAAAGTTACTGCTCTGCCGATGGTACTCCCATGTAGGTGATTTCCTCCACAGATGCAGGAGTTCAGGGCACCTCTATCTGCCTCCACCAAAATACACTCTTCTCACCACCAGCAGCAGCATCAGCAGGTCACAGAGCAGGGTACAGCCAGCCATCCAGGACAAGGGCGAGATCCCCTCTTTTCTTCACATCCCTGGCATTGTTATCACCCCCCTTCCCCGTGTTGCCTTCTCTTTCTCCCTTTCAGTGGAGCCCTAAGGGGGGCAGTCCTGCTTTGTGTTTAAAGATTACCTTTGTCACCCCCACCGCCTGCATAGAAGGGAGAGAGAGACAGCCCAGATGGGAAGAGCCTGCAGCTGAAGCAGTGCCCCATCCTGAAAGCTGATCCCTGCTGATCTCATCACTTAGAACTAACTAATCCAATGGCGGGGGAATTAGGAGCAGATGGAGACGCCCCTTCTCTGCCTCTTCTTCCAGGCATCGCAAGCCCTGCTGAGAGGAGAGCCAGCACAATGACAGGAGCCCACCAGCTGGCTGAAAGTGGAAGTGGCTGATCACCACCAAGCCTCTGCCTCCCTCAGCAACTCTGCAAAGCAAAATACAACCAACAACATATAATAATATGGGGGAATCAGAACCACTAGAATTATTTTTACAGAAGTCTGAACGCCAATGTTAATTTAATGGAACTTGAAAGCCTCATCTTTGAATGCATGATAGTGAATTTGGAATTTATTTTGCAATGTCCAAAATTCTATTCATTCCTTTCATGTAACTTAAAAGGGAACTGAAGTAAGAAGTATAGGGAGGCTGCCATATTTATTTCCTTTTAATCAATACCAGTTGCATGGCAGCCCTGCTGGTCTATTTCTCTGCAGTAGTATCTGAATAGCACCAGAAACAAGCATGCAGCTAGACTTGTCAGATCTGACATTAATGCCAGAAACACCTGATCTCCTGCATGCTTGTTCAGGGGCTATGGCTAATACTATTAGAGGCAGAAGATCAGCAGGAGGGCCTGGCAACTGGCATTGGTTAGATGGAAATAAATATGGCAGCCTTCATATCCTTCTCACTTCAGTTGTCCTTTAATGCAGTTAATATATTGAAATACTTGTCTGGCATCTGACAAGCAGCATTATTTATTTTATTTATTTATTGTATTTATACAGTGCCAACATATTACGCAGCGCTGTACATTAGTTAAGGTTACAGACAATAAATAAAATCCTAAGTCTTGTGTGCTCACTCTAAAAAACAATATTAATATTCCAAAAGTGAAATCAACACAGTCCAATGGCTCTATTTACGTGTCCATGGATCGCTGCACCAGTCATCATGCATATGATGTAATATAGGTTTTCTTCCAGGATGCTGCGCTCACATGTGCATCAAACTTCTTATACTTCCCTCAGCTGTCAGCCTCCTGAACTCCCTCTACATACTCCCATCAGGGCACCCCCCACGACATATAGAACTGTCACGGACAGAGCCAACTGCTGCTCTAATATGTAATCTGGAAATGCAAATGTAATACAATGTAAATGGAATTGAAATGCAAATGTAACCGTCTGCTACTAACATGTGTGATTGTAATTGTAAATGTTTGCTCCTGTTGCTCTATGCTATCGATTAATGTCTCTTCTAAGCCAAATGTACTGTGCCAAACCCAATTCCGGGCATGACCCAGTCATGCTTGGCGAAATAAACGATTCCTGATTCCTGATACTTGTGTCACTCAGAAAAAAGACAACAAAACCATAGCATGATACTGTATTGTAACAATAACAACAACAACAATTATTAATTGATGTTGCTGGCTATTTCAGGCAAGGTACTCATCTCCTCCATGTTAGGTTTTATGATTATTTTCCAAATGTTCACAATCTACATTTCCTGTGAGATGTACATAATATTCTGGCTTTATAGAACTAGAAATCATTAATGAGATGCTTATTCTGCAAACTGTGCTGCAGTCAGTGTGTAGCTTGAAATTTGGCCAATTAAATGCAGTTAGGCCTGGTGCACACCAAAAACTGCTAGCAGATCCGCAAAACGCTAACGGTTTTTGAAACGTTTTTTCTTATTATTATGAAGCGTTTTGCTAGCATTTTGCGGTTTTGTGTAGCGTTTTTTTGTGTAGCAGATTACAGATATTGTTACAGTAAAGCTGTTACTGAACAGCTACTGTAACAAAAAGGCCTGGAAAACCGCTCTGATCTGGCGTTTTGTCAAGCATTTTGCGTTTTTCCTATGCTTAACATTCGAGGCAGAAACGCCTCCGAAATCCAAAAAATGCTGCAGTCCGGGAGTATGCTAAACGCCTACCGCTCTGGTGAGTCCAAGCCCATTGAAATACATTACCCGAGCTTTTCCACATCCGCAAGCTGTTCTAAAAACGCTAACAAAACCGCTCGGTGTGCACTAGGCCTCACTGCTGATTCTGATTGGCCTAAATCCAACTTTACCAGAAAATTGCAAACGAATGGCATCAACTTGAGAAATTAGCATCTCATTGATCTTCTATAATAACAATTTGAATATTATTATTTACAAAGCACTAACCTCTTCCACAGCACTTTGTAGAGTCTGTAGTCATGTGACTGTCCTCAGAGGAGCTCACACTCTACATACCCACCTGGCGCACGTTTGCGAACGTCGCCTAGCATCGCGCCAATAACAACGGACTAACATGGCGGATCGGATCTTTGAGATCCCTTCAGACACTGCGTAAATTACCGCGATCGAGGAAGTCTCGATCGTGCCGCCGTGTTCGTCATGCGTGACCTCGCGCTTTAACCCGCCGACAGGAAGAGGTGTCAATGACGACTGTCGTCAAGGGGACATCGCGGGAGCCGCGGGCGGTGAGTACGAAGTTTAAACCTTACCGTAATCATGGCCTAGTGTCCCTGTCACAGGCATGGGGGTTTTTTTCAGGGGGAGGGGTCTGTAAGGTGAAGCAGGTTACTTCGGTGCAGGGCGCTCGGCGCCAAAGCTGGGCGCCATCATAGATAGCACTAGTGCTATGATGCGCGCCCAGCGCAGTAATTCAGGGATCTGGCAATCTTCAGAGTTGCTACAACTCAGAGGGGGAATAGTATTTAATGCCGCCGGGGAGTTTAGCAGCAGCAGATAGAGCCGTCACTCGGGTTGCCTTGCGCCCAACTCACCGGCAGCTGTACAATATGTATGCCTGTGGTGCGAGTGCTACCCCTTATAGCACTGTGTGGTTCCACTGAAATTCTGTCTCTGATCTGCCCAATCAGACACGGCAGATAAGAGGCAGAAAAGGTTGTTTAGAAAAAACCCTCCAAGGGGAAGCCAGCAGTTTTTTAAAAGGAACAAAGACGGCAACTGGTGTCAGGGAGTAGAGTACAGAACACTAGGGCTCGCCATACACTAGAGGAAAGTACCTGTCAGTAGATGGCAGATAAATGATTCAGTCAGTGTTAGCCCATTGTAAAATCTTTCCTTACCCTGATTTACATACTGGAATGTACTACAGGTGGGGGACATCTTTGTTGCTGGCAGGTGCATCACTGCAGAATGTTTGTTTACTGAGACTTTCAAAGCCAGTACAGGTCTCTCAGAATGTTCTGGGAGGAGAATTCTTCATAATAACCAGCCTAGGCTGAACATCACTGGGAGGGCAGGGTTACATGCCAGTGTACAGCAATATATAGATACAGGAAGTGTTTCTGGCACTGAAACCAGAATAATGAATGTCAACGTGGGTATCCTGCATACTTTACTACATTCTACTTTATGTTACTGGAGTTCCTCTTAACACAGATCTGCACTGCCAACCCAATAAAGGGACAAGTGTTTGAGAAAGAGAGACAGGTGGTATAGGTGTGTTGGGGGTTATGGGAGTGATCCAGCAAACCTGGATTGGATTCTGTTAAAACTGTCTATTAGGGCCCTTTTCCACCAGCGCGTTTGCGCTGGCTGAATCGCAAAACCGCAAACCGCTAGCGATTTTACAATCGCTATGGTTTGCTTTTTAACATAGGAATCGCGGTAGGTCATTTCCACTACCGCGATTCGCTTTTGTCGGGAACGCGAACGCGCGGCGGAGCGATAATTGCCGCGATTTTGCCATGCAGTGCATAGCATAGCAAAATCGCGGCCGCAAACGTCGGGGGAATCGCCGGTTTTGCGATTCAGCAATCGCTAGCGTTCAGCATGAACGCTAGCGATTGCAGGTGGAAAAGGGCCCTTATTAGGGGGAAGAGGTTTGCAATCCTTGTGTCTGCAATATCTGACTATAGTGATGAGTAATCAGATAGGAGTCAAGTGCAGCACCTGTAAACTTTGATAAGATATCTAGGCATATCTAGGATCAGCGCTGCATAATGTGTTGGCGCTTTAGAAATACAATAAATAAATGAATAAGATGTCTGGTCTCCCTATGACCCGAATTGCCCCACTGCAGTCCATCATGAATGCGGCAGCCAGAATTATCCACTGCTCCCATCGCTCCACCAGGGCGGCTCACCTCCGTGAATCCCTCCACTGGCGTCCTATCCAGTCCAGAATCAGATTCAAGATATTGTGTCTGACCTACAAATCTGTCCACAAAACCTGTCCAACCTACATTTCCGATCTTACTCAGAGATACACACCAAGTCACTCACTCCGCTCCTCCAATGAACTTCGCCTGACCGTCCCTCGCATCACCCAGTCCCATGCACGCCTCCAAGACCTCTCAAGAGCCGCTCCAACACTATAGAACTCCCTACCTCCACCCATTAGGGCAGCCCCCTCCTTCAACACCTTCAAGAAGGCCCTCAAAACCCACCTTTTCACTCTGGCCTACCACCCCTCACAATTGCTCTAAACCCACAGCTGAACTCTGGTCCCCTACCTCTCATGTCCCTATCTCTCCCTCTAGATTGTAAGCCTTTGGGCAGGGTCCTCCTCCTTTTGTGTCCTACCTGATCATGCACCTCCATTACTGTAAACCCATGCTATGCATCTGAGTGAACCTAACTTGCCTAATCTCCATGCTCCATCCAGTGACTGATTAAGCATTACCTTGTACTCATACTGTGCTGAATGATCTGGTCTTTCTTGTATTCAGGTATTGTCATATTGCTGTATGTCACCCCTAAATATTGTCTGTAACCTAAATTAATGTCCAGCGCTGCGTAATATGTTGGCACTTTATAAATACAATAAATAATAATAATAATAATAGGCAGGCCCGAATTTACATCATAGGAGCCTATAGGCCCAGATGTCCTAGCACCCTAGACTTCACCCTCCATGAACCTGCAAACCCCCACCCAACTGCACCACAAGTCTGCTGGCTGTCCCAGCTGTCACTTCTCCCTTACTTCCCTTGTCCATCATAGCTACAGGTGTCCCTTAGTATTAGTTTACAGTCTATGTATAGCGCAACACACTTTGTGCGGCCTATCGCTGCACTGTTCTTAATGTCCCCTGTTTCTTGATTGCTGGTTCTAATTGTTCACCACCACCACACCAAGCAATTGGAATAGGACTCACCCTCTACTTAGACCACCATAGGTCTAAGTGATGCCTTGGGGTTATTCCCGGGTCACCCCCGACCTCTGCGAGCTCTAGATCACCTTTTCTGCCTTCTTTCCACCTTAATCAGTGGGTCTTTTTACCTCCAAATAAAAACTGCTCATAGCGTAATACTGTTTGTATAAAAGGTAGCTCTAAAATTTATTGCACTTACAATATCCAAGTTAAAATGACAGCATGTGTTTTTCCGGGCTCTCCCCCGTATCGGTGGCCTCCGGTGGGCTCTCCAATGTGTGTTCCGCCTCTCAGACTCGACCGCCGCGCGCTCAGTCGTTCGTCCGTTCCGGCGTCTCCCCACCGCTCAGACACTCCACGCCACTTCCTGGGTCCCGCCCTACTAGTTTCGTCACCTTAGTGACTCATCAGGAGCTGAGACCCTGGTTGGTCAGGAGTGTTTTTACCTCTAACTCCCTCCCCTCCCCTCCCAATGCAACCAATAGGACGCCATACGCGTGCATAATGCATACTAATCAGCCGCGCTTGTCCTCTCGCTAAAACACATAAAAACTTGCTGTTGTGCCATGATGCGCCTCTGGCCGCTACCCCTTCCTCTACCCGCCGCATCATGTCCTAAAAAACAAACCCAACAGAGTACCGATAAGGTGAGATCCCGTTTACAATGTTATCAACCCATCCCCACATATCCAATCTCCATCCGCCGATACCATCCTATACATTATCACATATTCATATGTCCTCCTTCAAAACAGGTACAGCAACCCCCACAGTTTCACCTTCTCTTCCCCTTTGTCTTTCAATACATTATAACTACCATATTACTCAATTTTCCCCCAGAAAGCATACCAAATCAATGTCAATATTTAGACCTGCTGGTCTCAGAGTTCCCATTTCATATATATATATCTTGTTTCCTCCTGGGATATTTTCCTAAGCATATCAGTCCCCCTCCATGCTGAATTTATCTTTTTGATAGCACAAAATGACATTTGTTTTGCATCACACTTATGCTTCTCCCCAAAATGCATTGGTACACTGTGGTTTATCTTTCCCTTCTGTATGTTTCGCGTGTGTTCCCCCATTCTCTCTTTCAGTTGTCTAGTTGTTCGTCCTATATATTGGTAGCCACATGTGCACCATAATGCATATACAACATACTTATCATTACAACTAATAAATTGGTTTATTTTGAACCTCCTCCCATTCGCGAAAGATACTACCTCCTTTGTTTTGACTGGCCTAGCTTCCCTGCATGCCTTGCATTTTCTGCAGGGATAAAATCCATTTTCTTGCCACCCCTGTAGTCTCTCTTGTTTTTTAGGGGGGTCCACACAACTCGGTACCATAAGGTTCCTTAGGTTTGGTGCCCTTCTGTGTAACGATCGGTGAAGCACAGAGAGGATCTGATTACCGGTGATCTGCATATATACCAGATTATAAATGATCTGCAGTCTCACCGATAATCCGATATACTAGCTAACCTCTGTTCACCTGAGTAGAGTGTAGTGTTTGGTGTAACAGTAACACTTTGAGGACTAGGCCTCAGTGCAGCAAGGAGTACTGCACAGATTCCTTCTGCAGACCTGAGCTCTCCAAGACGGGAGGAGTCAGACTGACAGTAGGAAGGATGTCTGGAAGTGACCCTCAGGAGGAAAGGTCGCTAACAGAGCGAGGAACCGCCTCTAACGGTAAGGTCGGTTCTCGAGGTCAGACAAGTCAGGTCGTACACACAAGGACAGATAAAGTACAAGATCAGGAGGCAAAGGCGGAGTCTAAGTACAGGCAGGGTTCAGTAACGGGGTATCAGAAATATCGAGGTACAGAATCAGGAGGCTGAGGCGGAGTCTAGAAACGAGCCGGGGTTCGGCAACAGGGTATCAGAAATATCAAGGTACAAGATCAGAGTTCAGAAGGGTAGTCAAGGCAGGCAAAAGTCATAACAAATAATCACAATCAAACTAGTACTTTAAGCTATCAACAAAATCTAGCTAAGTGTAGGATTACAGCTCCAGCTGGTCCCGCCACACTTGCGGATCTGACTACGGATCTGGGTGCTTCCACATATGTGATCGCACGCCAGACAAAGAGCAAGTGAACAACCAGCAGTATATATACTCTAGGACCTTTCCAGGACCTCCCTAATTGCTGGTCCAATGAGAGCAGTGGAATTTGTCAGCTGACCCAGCTGGTCAGCCGACACCCTTCTAACTGCTATTTAAACTCTGCCTCTGTGCTCGCGCGCGTGTAAGTCTGAATCTTGGTGGACTATCAGTCCCAGCCACACCAGTACTGTCTTGCAATGTATCCAGTGAACTGAGTGCGGGAGCCGCCTCCGATGCGGATCCCGCCGCTCTGCCTAAGCGGCATGCGGCGTTTTTTCCGCGTTGTGACGCCATGCTGGACGCGGAAACAGCCGCCTCGCCTTGAGAGACAGCGGCTTTTCCGCGTTTCATCACATTCTGTATTTAAACCTTGGGTTATTGGGATGGAGATTGGATATGTGGGGATGGGTTGATAACATTGTAAACGGGATCTCACCTTATCGGTACTCTGTTGGGTTTGTTTTTTAGGACATGATGCGGGCGGGTAGAGGAAGGGGTAGCGGCCAGAAACGCATCATGGCACAACAGCAAGTTTTTATGTTTTTTAGCGAGCGGACAAGCGCGGCTGATTAGTATGCATTATGCACGCGTATGGCGTCCTATTGGTTGCATTGGGAGGGGAGGGAGTTAGAGGTAAAAACACTCCTGACCAACCAGGGTCTCAGCTCCTGATGAGTCACTAAGGTGACGAAACTAGTAGGGCGGGACCCAGGAAATGGCGTGGAGTGTCTGAGCGGTGGGGAGATGCCGGAACGGACGAACGACTGAGCGCGCGGGGGTCGAGTCTGAGAGGCGGAACACACATTGGAGAGCCCACCGGAGGCCACCGATACGGGGGAGAGCCCGGAAAAACTCATGCTGTCATTTTAACTTGGATATTGTAAGTGCAATAAATTTTAGAGCTACCTTTTATACAAACAGTATTACGCTATGAGCAGTTTTTATTTGGAGGTAAAAAGACCCACTGATTAAGGTGGAAAGAAGGCAGAAAAGGTGATCTAGAGCTCGCAGAGGTCGGGGGTGACCCGGGAATAACCCCAAGGCATCACTTAGACCTATGGTGGTCTAAGTAGAGGGTGAGTCCTATTCCAATTGCTTGGTGTGGTGGTGGTGAACAATTAGAACCAGCAATCAAGAAACAGGGGACATTAAGAACAGTGCAGCGATAGGCCGCACAAAGTGTGTTGCGCTATACATAGAGACTGTAAACATATTGTGTGGAAAACTGTGACAGCGCACCATTTTTTGAAATTCCTTTGTAATTTTATTGTAATCTTATTGTATTTGGGTTGTGATAGAAATCAGTGTGCGCTTTATATATATCATAACATCCCTTAGTATTAGGTATCCAGAGCCATCCTTAGTATTAAAGAGACTCTGAAGCGAATTTTTTTTCTATGTTCACCTTTTAATTGGCTTCAGAAGTCTCATCAGCGGTAAACTGCCGCATCCCCGCTGAAAAACGAATGCTGAGGACCCCCCAAATCCCCGGGCAAACATCCATGGCCAACTTGGTCTTGGATTGTGCTACCCTGAGAGGCAGAGCTATGAGCTGTAGCTCTGCTTCTCTTACCGTCAATCGCCATGCGGATCGCCCCCTCTCCCCGCCCCTCTCTGTGAAGGAAGAGTGAGAGGGGCGGGGAGAGGCGGTGATCCGCTGCGATTGACATCAGAAGAGGCAGAGCTACAGCAGAGAGCTTCAGGAAGCGCCGGCCAGATCCCCCTTCCCCTGGGATTTGTGGGCGTCTGCAGCCCTCGTTTTTCAGCAGGTTTGCGGCTGATGAGAGTTCTGCAGCGAATTAAAAAGGTAAATGTAGCAATTTGTTTTCTCTTCAGACTCTCATTAAGTAGCTAGAGGTGCCCCTGACTGAAGGGAGATCTCATCAGTGGAATGCCGAGAGCTGGGTGAGTAACCTTTTCATTTACGCTCTACTCAGGACTCTGCATAGGGAAGGCGGGAGGGAGGCACTGGGGGAGGGGAGTGTCTACAGTGCCTTATGGTGAGTCCGGCCTTGTATCTAGGATGTCCTGAATTTATGGCAGAAATTTCTCACTGCAGGTGGGAGTGGGAGTGGCATTTGACTGCCATTGCACAACTGCTGTCTCATTCACCTTTTATGCTAGGTACACACAATGGGCTTGATTCACAAAGCGGTGCTAACTGTTAGCACGCCTGTGAAAACCCCCTTAGCACGTCTAAACAAGCTTTTCGCGCATAAAACTTTACGCGCGCAAAACTTTATGCTCGTAAAACTTTAGGCGAGTACTGCACAGAGTGCAGGGCGCTCCGCGCGAAGTGCCCATTAAAGCGTAAGGTACTTAGCGCGCGTAAAACTTTGCGCGCGTAGAACTTTGCGCGCACAAAGTTAGCGCGCGATCTGATTGAGAAATCCGGTGCTAACCTACTTAGCACCCTGGTTAGCGCGTCTAAAGACTTTAGACGTGCTAAGTAGGTTAGCACCGCTTTGTGAATCAAGCCCAGTGCGTTTTTTCGGTTGATTCTGCCATTTGATCGATTTTCGATTCGTTTTTCCGTTCAATTTCCCCCTCGATTCTCTTATCTTTTCTTATCAATTTCCATTCACTTCTATGAGAAAATGATCGAAAGTAATATCAGGCATTATCTGTTGAACGTAAAAACGCATTGTGGGTACCTAGCATTAGAAGTCATCACTATGATCTGATATGACTCAGGAGAGGGTTGCCAATTTAGCCACCCAATAACATGACGTTTTAAAAAGAATCCAGACCCGGGTTCAGGGTCACTAAGGTTCCCCACTGCTCTCAAACACTGAATAAGTCAGGGCCTCGAGGACTTGTATCTGTATGGATAGATGCACAGCTGCAGGCGAGCACAGCTACACAACTAATTATGGGAGGTATATACTTTTATACATAATATTAGCTTGTCTGCAGAAGTTTTTTATTGAATATATGAATGGCCATTTGCTGCATATCCATGATTGAGATATCTCAGAGTCACTGACCATCAACCATATTGAGGCAAGATCTTGCAGTGTATGGAGTGTTGGGTGCAAATTGTTGCTGAATTGGTTGGATGTGTGATGTTGGGAGATTGATTGTGGGGTTAGTGGATGGCCTTTGTGTGCGAAGATTAAATTGTGCATTAATTGAATGCTGTGTATAATAATTTTCAATAAAGCTTTATTAAGTTGAGTGCACAGGAGTTCCAGTTTATAATCATGGGAGGTAAAAGGTTCAGTTCCAAAGGTAATCCTGTCACTTACGCTGAGCCTCAGATTGATTTGAGAACTGGCCTTGGTCAATATTGAGTGTGGTTGGGCTATTCATTTATAACAGTAACCCACCTATTCACATAGTGAACTTGTTATGAAAGGGTCATTTGAAGGCAATATTTCAGTCATCGCTGTGTGTAAAGGTGGCCAATGCATTACTTGATTTTCCATCAAGAGATTAAGCGATCAACTTTTTGGGGTGATCAACAACAGTGTGGTTGATTGAAAGTCGATTGGCTAGCGGCCCACACACTGCAAGTGAGATCCAATACGATTCTCCGTCACTAATCGAGCTGAACGATGTTGTGCCTCCACACTCTGAATGCAGAAATCGATTCTGTGTTGATTGAAATCATGTGAACAGTAGCCAATACCTTTACAATCGACAGATATTTTCCATCCTGCCAATCAAGCAAATTGGTGGATTTTAGCACATACCGGCCAATGTCCATCAATCAAGCAGAGTGGAACATAATCACTTCTCCCCAAACCAATACAATCATGAAATCAAAAGGCCAATCGAGCAGGAAAATCAGGTGTACTGTATGGGCACCTTAAAGCTAACCTGAGATGAGGGGGTAAAAGAATTCATACTTACCTGGGGTTTCCTCCAGCCATATGACCACAGTTGCCGCTCTCACAATCCTCCTGAGTGCCTCATTCGCCTGCTATTGGCCCCGGTAATCTACCTTCAGTAGCATCAGTTAGGCTCTTCGAAGGCGTATTACTAGGGCCTATAGGTAGCAGGCGAACAAAGGCATCTGGTAGGATGACAAGAGAGGCAACGGTGGTCATGGGGCTGGAGGAAGCTCCAGGTGAGTATGAATACATTTACTCCCATTGTCTCAGGTTCTCTTTAAAGGATACCCGAAGTGACATGATGAGATAGACATGTGTATGTACAGTGCCTAGCACACAAATAACTAGGCTGTGTTCCTTTTTTTCTTTCTCTGCCTGAAAGAGTTAAATATCAGTTATGTAAGTGGCTGACTCAGTCCTGACTCAGACAGGAAGTGACTACAGTGTGACTGTTACTGATAAAAAAATTCCAACTATAAAACACTTTCCTAGCAGAAAATGGCTTCTGAGGGCAAGAAAGAGATAAAAAGGGTAATTTCTTATCAGTGAGGGTCACACTGTAGTCACTTCCTGTCTGAGTCAGGACTGAGTCAGCCACTTACATACCTAATATTTAACTCTTTCAGGCAGAAAAAGAAAAAAAAAAGGAACACAGCATAGTTATTTGTGTGCTAGGCACTGTACATACACATGTCTTTCTCATCATGTTACATGACACTTTGGGTATCCTGTAATGCTTAGAAAGTAAGTAAACCGCCCTGCAATTAGATTAGAAATCCACCTTTCTTTGCAAAGTGCTGAGAAAGAGGCAATACTATATAAAAATAAAGTAAATGAACTCCATATTTTGCATCTCCTTGTTTGTTCTCCGGCACCAGTGCATATTATTAGGAAGATAGAAAAGCCTTTTGTGTAATGCGCTGGATCCCAAACAGCTCCCCCGCGGGATAATATCCTCTTTATCAGACACTGAGCCTTATCGGCACTCACAAAAGTACATTTTCACGCCGGGTCTATCCGCTAAGCTGCAGATTATTTTTCATTTCTGCATTAGTACTTCTATTTAAAAATGATGGGCTTTATATCCTTATTTGACATTGCTGTTGGTATTACATACAGAGGGGATGCGTTATGGAAACCGGAGAGCATTAGTAAATGTGCACTGGATTACTTTCTTTCTTTTTTTTACATTTCTATCAGCTGGTGAAAGTTTAACAAAACAAAAGTTTGCCTTCTCAAAACCAAAGGTATTTGCGATAATTCAGGTTGGAGTGAGCATGTGAGGTGTCCCAAAATGCACCACTGCTGAATAGGCAAATCATCCTTTGTTGTCTCTGTAAGCTAGCCACACCTCCAGAAACGTTGGAATGCAATGATGTGTCGTACAGAGCCACAATAATCCAACATGCGTACATACTGTTTCCAATTGCTGGATCCTTCCTTATCAGTGCATGGCATGGATTAATGTGGCTCAAGAGAGTAGGACTTGAAACACCCAGAGTTACAGACTACTCACCAAGCTCACAGAGAACCAGAACTCCTAGGAGTGTGTAAGGGGCTACAAAGGACCAAACAGCCCTCTTACTAAAATGTTGAGCAAAACAAAAGTTTGCCTTCTTAAAAGAGAAGGTATTTGCAAGTATTCAAGTTGGAGTGAGCATATGATGTCTCCCACAATTAACAAGCTGACATATTATTGCATTCCAACATTTCTGGAGGTGTGGCTAACTTTCAGGGACAACAAAGGATGATTTGCATATTCAGCAGTGCTGCATTATGGGAGACATCATATGCTTACTCCAACCTGAATTATTGCAAATACCTTCTGTTTTAAGGTGTTCTAGTTCACTATGAACTTGCTGGGTAGTCTGCAACTCTGGTGACAGACAGTTTGCAGCTCTATGCTGGCAGGGCCGGATTTGTACTTTTTATTGCCCAAGGCCACTGTCACCAGCCGCCCCCTTCAGTATAGGTAGCCAGATGACCCCTCCCCCTTTCCCTCTAGTGTAGGTAGCCTGATGACCCCTCCCCTCAAGTATAGGTAGCTAGAGGATTCCCTTAATCCCTCCCTTTCCCACTCCCACCTTTCAGTATAGGTAGCCAGCTTGCCTCCACACCGCAGTAGCCATCAGCGTCCCCTCTCCACTCATCTCCAGCGCAAAAGCTTTCTCTTCCATTCCCCCTCTGTCTCTATCAGCCGCTGCTGTACATCTGTCCCTCCAACCAGCATCTCTCAATTGTGACTTGCCGGCATGTTACCATCGAGTCAGACGGGAAGAGGAAGCTTTTACGTTGGAGACGAGCATAGATGTGAGCGACTGGCGGCTGCTATTCCACATACTCCCCTTGTAACTCTGCAATGCTGCCCAAGTCCATAGCCACTGGCCACAGCTCCAACGTGCAGAGAGAGCCGGGCGGCCACTGCACAGGTGGCTGGAAGCAGAGTACCGGGATCAGGCACTTGCCTAATCTCCCTGCACTGCAGCATTTGCAAGCTTGCAAATGCTGCACCAGTTTAGACTGCTGATTTGGTGCCCTTGCTCCTTTGTTGCCCTAGGCCATGGCCTAGGTGGCCTTGGCCGAAATCCGGCCCTGTATACTGGATCATAGTAAGAATTGCTAAAAAATCAGTGAAATTGTGGTTTTGCTGTTGTAGTCATATGTATGTATCTTCACAGTGCTGGCCATTAAGGAAAAGGGAGCTATTGCCCCATGGCCCCTAACCGTAGAGTCCCCCTGTGTCGCCACCCCCCGGTGGTCTCCCCCAGACTGCTCCCAAGTCGCCAAGAGCCACTGCACGATGTGTGGCTACATTGTAAATAACCCACCTGTCCCGACATGCTGCTCAAGCTTCACCCCAGCTATTTTATAATATGACTCAAGTGAGGGATGAATTTTTTTTTTTGTGTGTGCTGTACACCTAAATTCTACTATGTCTCCAATTCATGGAACTGTGGCAACCAACCTTCATTTATTACTACTGTGGCACTGGCAACCAGACTCTATTTATTACTACCATGGCAACCAACATCTATTTATTACTACTGTAGCAGCCATACTTTATTTATTACTACCATGGCAACCAACATACATTTATTACTACTGTCTATTGAGGGCAACCAACCTTCATTTTACCACTGTGAAAACTAACCACTTTCTACTCTGTAGTAGAAAAGTGAAAAGCTAATTGGCAAAATAAGAATGCTTTATGCTGGCAATACATCATGAGATTTTTTGTGGCAGATAGATGTTTTGATAGATAATTTTCGATAGGTCTGATCTGATTTTCGATTGTGAATGGAAATCGATCAGAAAAACGAAATGTAAAATCGATCGTATAGTAAATCTGCTGAAAAATCTCATTGTGTATTCCCAGCATTATAAGTCGGAAGGTCTGATGGGAACACTGGTTTTCTTGCATAAAGTGGACCTGATTTGCTAAAGTATCTCTCAACTCTCTCCAATCCTCCAAGTAGTCAAGTACCTCCAGCAGGGATATTTCAAGTGATCCAGAAAACCTGCAGTGCATTATTTAAAAACGGTTTTCTATTATGCGGTAAAAGATTGCATCCCTTCCACCACAATCATATGGAAGCGTAACTGGCATGCATAAAATAAAAAATCAGTTCTTTATTTTTATCTGGTAAAAAAAAGTAATAAGGATGCTAACCAATCCAAAAGTTAAAAATCACTCTTACTTTGATTCTCCATAAAAGATCATTCCCCAGTTTCCCTGGTCCTTATTTGGTACATGTGCTAAACAAAGAAAGTTGCAGGGCATGCTGGGTTTTCTTTATTTCTTCTTTACTTTCCCCTCAGATATAGCTAATGCAGCCTGATTGGCTGAAGTCTCTTTCACTCCCATTTCCCCCTCCCACACCCTGTTCCTCTCTGATTGGCCAATATGTATCATGCTGAGACAATGCACTTTCTATTGCAGAGCTGGGTGGGAGTTTCTGAAGACTGGGAGGGGAGTGGGCAAAGCATACACATACAGAGTAAGGAAGAAATTATGTCAGGATTGGCTTCAAGATAGAGTCAAAATGGAAAATCCTAAGAAGGATTTTCTCTTTTTTTACTGTAGAAAAAATCACTAAAATCAAAATGTGGACAGTGCAATACATATAGAGCAAGTATTTATCTACTTATATATGTATTTTTCTGAGATAGTATGGCTGACAGCTCCTATTTAAAACACAGGGCTTAATTCATAAAGTAACATTATGCCCTAACACGTGGATTTACGCATGTGGTTTTATGTGAGTAAAAGTAGTGTACTCATGTAAGGTCTTACCAATCAAAACTTAACATTAATTGAATATGTAACACATACAATAACAGTGTGCTGATAACACAGTCCGCAGAACACATTATCAAGCATAAACATTGCATCTGTTGTATGTTCACTTGCCCATTGTTTATGTGTTATTAAGTTAACATGTTACATTTTGAGCAGTATGTGATCACAAGGCAGAGGCTGGAGAGGCACCAGCCTCTGGGCGCACAGACCTGAGGGCGTGCCTGTACACCAACTCCCCCTTGAGTGCACCCCCCAGATGCAGGCTCCCATGCAGAGCTGTAGAAATACTGTTACTCGCCACAGAACACCAAGATAGATCTTCCGCCTGTTGCAGGCACTCAGCATCTCCTCTCTATGTCTCCTTCTAGTGGCTTCTCTCATTATGTGTATCAGTGGAGGGAGACATAGAGAGGACATGCTGCTCACAACTTTACATGTTGGGGGGTGGCCTGCCTAATACTGGGGGCACATCTGGTTATCTAACTTGAAGAGGGAGTTGCCTTATGTTGGGAAAATATCTGGCTATCTATACTAGTGCATAAGAAACCTAATACTGGGGGTATATCAGACTACATATACTGGGAGGTGCCTGCCTAATACTGGGGACACATCTGGCTACCTATTCCAGGGGTGCCTACCCAATACTGGGGGCACCTTTGGGCACCTATACTGGGGGAGGGGGGCAACCTACTTAATACTGGGGTCATATTTGCTACCTACACTGGGGCGGGCGCAATTCGGGGGAGGGTGGGCTCTAATGCAGGAGAGCTAGGAGAGGGCCAGCGCATACCACAACAGGCTGCATCTGAAATGACCAACAGCTCACATGTGCAGCACCTCTAATAAGCTATCTGCACACTTTGCATTCAAATGAGATGCAAAACATATGCATAACTACTATTACCATGCAAACAGGAAACTCAGGAATACAGGCTGGGAGCAGCTAACCCGGTAGTTACATACTAGCAAAATTAGGAAAAGGGGGGGAGGGGGGTTGCGCATCCCTAAAAACATGCTGCAATTGACTGGTTAATCGCTCAGGCATGCACCACCTCTATTAGGCGGAAAATGCATGCCCTGCGTCCAAAACAAATGCTACATTTATTATACTATGGAGTAACTTTGGCTTCCACTATAGTTTGCATGCAAAGTATAATATACTGGACTCTTGCACCACGGTGAGGTAGACCTTCGGGCAAGTGGCCTAACCTAAGTTAAAAACAACATATGTATAACCTTGGGAGCAGCTAAGCAAAAAATGTGTAACTCACATTTAAATGGACAGCGAGGAGAGGGCCAGCGCATACCACAACAGGCTGCATCTGAAATGACCAACAGCTCACATGTGCAGCACCTCTAATAAGCTATCTGCACACTTCACATCCAAATCAGATGCAAAACATATGCATAACTACTATTACTTACCATGCAAACAGGAAACTCAGGAATACTCCGCACTCTCCTTCACTTCTCACATCCAAAACCTCACAAAGTCCTGCAACTTCCACCTTCGTAACATCTGTAAGATTCGCCCTTTCCTGACCTCTGCCACCACCAAACTCCTCATCCATGCCCTCATAATTTCCTGGCTTGACTACTGCAATGCCCTTCTGTCTGGTCTCCCTATGACACGAACAGCCCCACTGCAGTCCATCATGAATGCGGCAGCCAGAATTATCCACTGCTCCCATCGCTCCACCACGGCAGATCCACTCCTAGAATCCCTCCACTGGCTTCCTATCCAGTCCAGAATCAGATTCAAGATACTGTGTCTGACCTACAAATCTGTCCACAAAACCTGTCCAACCTACATTTCCGATCTTACTCAGAGGTACACACCTAGCCGCTCACTCCGCTCTTCCAATGAACTTCGCCTAACCGCCCCCCGCATCACTCAGTCCCATGCACGCCTCCAGGACTTCTCAAGAGCTGCTCCAACACTATGGAACTCCCTACCTCCACCCATTAGGGCAGCCCCCTCTTTCAACATCTTCAAGAAAGCCCTCAAAACTCACCTTTTCACTCTGGCCTACTACCCCTCACAAGTGCTCTAAACCTACAGCTGAACTCTGGTCCCCTACCATTCGTGTCCTTACCTGTAATGATCTGCTCAGCTGCCTTTGCAGGCAGGCAGCTTTTTGACCATTGTTTAGGTTTGCATGCTGCAGGACTCTGGAAAGGAGACCTTCTGTCAGTTTTGCAGCTTGTGCTTGCTGAGGAATTTGCATACGTTGTCATGCAAATTGCCTGGCCACATTCATTGGAGGCGTGTACTATAAGTACTATGTGTTTCCCACAATGCTTGCCTGGTCACAAGTAGTGTTGGGCGAACAGTGTTCGCCACTGTTCGGGTTCTGCAGAACATCACCCTGTTCGGGTGATGTTCGAGTTCGGCCGAACACCTGGTGGTGTTCGGCCAAACTGTTCGGGGTTCGCCCGAACTGTTGAATGCATGGCCGAACATGGCCGAACAGGGCCCCTGTTCGGCCGAACAGGGCCCTGTTCGGCCGAATACTGCCCCCCTATGGGGTCGCAGGCATAAGGGGGGAGCATGCCCCGGTCGCGGGGGGGGTCGGAAATTCCCCCCACCCCCACCGCTAGCGCTCCCCCCTCTGCCCGCTTCCCCATAAAAAAAGTTATAGTACCTGGTGCCTGGTGGCTGGCAGTGGAGTGAGGAGGAGGAGGAGGAGTCCGAGTAGCAGAGTGGCGTTGAGGCCGGGCAGCGGGCGGTTCGGGCGGTTCAGCGCTAGTACCTTGTGGTACTTCCGCCCTTTCTCTGACCTCACGTCCTCTGCGTGATGACGCATACGAGGGTACGCGTGATGCGTACCCTCGTATGCAGAGGACGTGAGGTCAGAGAAAGGGCGGAAGTACCACAAGGGTACTAGCGCTGAACCGCCCGCTGCCCGGCCTCAACGCCACTCTGCTACTCGGACTCCTCCTCCTCCTCCTCACTCCACTGCCAGCCACCAGGCACCAGGTACTATAACTTTTTTTATGGGGAAGCGGGCAGAGGGGGGAGCGCTAGCGGAGGGGGTGGGGGGAATTTCTGACCCCCCCCGCGACCGGGGCATGCTCCCCCCTTATGCCTGCGACCCCATAGGGCCCCCATGTTCGGGGGTCCCATTGACTTCCATTGAGTTCGGCGTTCGGGCCGAACATGCCGAACATCTGGCCCATGTTCGGCCTGTTCGGCCCGAACCCAAACATCCAGGTGTTCGCCCAACACTAGTCACAAGGATTTAGTCCTGTGTAACACTCCTGGAGGAGTGTCAGCCTTACTCTCTGTTTGAAGATCAGCTTAGAGTAATTCCTGGAAAACTGCACTAGGCAGGTTTCCTTAGTGCAGTTAGGATTGCTTATCTGTTTCTAAATGAAAACGGATCCCACACATCCTTGAGGAAACCGGCAGACTCATGCCGATCACAATCTGCAGGAACATCCGAGAAACAGGCATCAGATCGCACAGATTCAAACTGCACACTGTCAGGAGAGAATCCTTCAGAATTCGCACAGGAATCAACCACAGCGGCACACTCATTCATTTCAGATTGCACAAAGTCAAGACTCTCATGCTTTACCCCAGAAAGGCAGGAACAATCAACCGACAACGATGTCTCTTTATTGGAATCAATTGGTTGGTGTGTGTGCAACTCATCCAAAATCATTTGCCATACATAGATCACCAGATCCACATCATCCTTGTCACATTCATCGGAATCAATCAGAAGGTACATAGAATCGAGACAAGCATTCAAGACATCTTCGCTTTTTGCGATGTAAAAATCGCAAAAGGCTTTCCAATCAAAATCAAATTCCTCCAATAAGGCCCCGACATCCCATGAGGCAAATGGAGGTTCAAACAAGCCAGTATCTAGATAATCTCGATCAGGAACAAGAACAGATTTTTTAACTGCTGTAATATAGTGTGCGATCCTACCTATAATAGGATCCACATAAGCTTTGGATTGGGGCAACGAAACCTGAGACTGAGAAGTCTCTCTGAAATCATCACATTCAAGTGCTTTCCCTACTTCAGAGTTTACAGAACTAATTTCTTTATTTGTAGTTGCTATGGGCAACGGATTTTTCCGCTGGGAAGTCTTCCTAGATCTTTTACGTTTAGACTTAGCAGCTCTGGATGGCTGCTTTTTGGATGAAAGAGTAGATGGAACAGCTGATTGAGCTGCTGACAACAACTCATTAAGGGGGTATGGTAATTGAGGTAATCTCAGCCAATTGTGAATTAAAAAGGCCAAGAATTCCAGGGGTCTTTGACTCAGGGTGGTATGATCTAACACATCATAAGCCCACATTGACATTTCGCCCCCCAACAGAATGTAGACCATTTGGGAGGCCCAGGTAGACACTGGGGTGCATTGGAATTCAGGGTTCGCCAAAAGTTTAGTGCACTCAGACAAAAACAACAGCAGATACGAAACAGAAACGCAACCGCAAGAAAGGCAATTGCCAAAAGTGACACAAGGCAGATCAGAACAGAATACGAGGATAGCAAAGGCACAGCAAATCATACAAAGAGGAGATACGGAAAATAACAAACGCTAACTGAACGCGAACACCGCACTCATTCGCAACAGTGCACGCGTTCATGCGCGGTCTCCACGTGATAAGCACAACAGAGACAAGTACGCCTAACTAACCATCGACAGACAAACATGTAACAGAGGACGCGAGCGCTTGCTAAACGGTTACCTCACCGAACCTCCAGCAAGCGTTCGTAGCAGACAAGACAGACACACGAAAACAGGGACAAGCGAGAGATAGGATCCACAGCACTAGCGAAAGTGGCCAGCGTGATCCAGGAAGACAGAACAGAAGGATCCACAGCGCTAGCGCAAGATGCTAGTGCGATCCAAGTACAGAGTAGCAGAACAGAAGGATCCACAGCACTAGCGCTAGGCGAGTGCGATCCAGGCAGACAGAGTAGCAGAACAGAAGGATCCACAGCACTAGTGAAAGTGGCTAGCGCGATCCAAGGAGACAGAACAGAAGGATCCACAGCGCTAGCGCAAGATGCTAGCGCGATCCAAGTGAGACAGATCAGAAGAGATAGCTGGTAGCAACCGCTGCACCAGCTATACTCCAAGAACAGAGATCAGAACCATTTCCTGTCGACCACCGCTGGGACAGGACAATCGCAACAGAACAAACAAACAGATAAGCAATCCTAACTGCACTAAGGGTAAAGCATGAGAGTCTTGACTTTGTGCAATCTGAAATGAATGAGTGTGCCGCTGTGGTTGATTCCTGTGCGAATTCTGAAGGATTCTCTCCTGACAGTGTGCAGTTTGAATCTGTGCGATCTGATGCCTGTTTCTCATTCCTCAGCAAGCACAAGCTGCAAAACTGACAGAAGGTCTCCTTTCCAGAGTCCTGCAGCATGCAAACCTAAACAATGGTCAAAAAGCTGCCTGCCTGCACAGGCAGCTGAGCAGATCATTACATTACCTCTCCCTCTAGATTGTAAGCCTTTGAGCAGGGTCCTCCTCCTTTTGTGTCCTACCTGATCATGCACCTCCATTACTGTGCACCCATGCTATGCATCTGAGTGAACCTAACTTGCCTAATCTCCATGCTCCATCCAGTGACTGACTAAGCATTACCTGGTACTCATACTATGGTGTGTGATCTGGTTTTCTTGTATTCCTGTATTGTCATATTGCTGTATGTCACCCCTAAATATTGTCTGTAACCTAAATTAATGTTTAGCGCTGCATAATATGTTGGCGCTTTATAAATTCAATAAATAATAAAATAATAATAATACTAATGCTGGAGAACCTTGTACCGGCCCTATGCGCTCATATTACGCCTTAACACCTTGGCAATCTTAGAAGCTGTGCTGATTTACATAGACAAGTGCATAAATAAAACTGAGTAACTAAAACTGTAGCAAAAATAGAACCGTTGCATGCAGCGACCAGTCAAAATCCTTGTTCTGTTTAACAGATGACCCCGTGATTGGCTGATACAGAGCACTATTATGTGACCAGCATGAGCTGAATCCATACAGTAGATGTAGATGAATACAGCAGTTATTACTATGATTAGGGTCCTGACATCTAGTCAGAGCACAAAAGACATTCCTCCTTTCTTCTCAGCACTTTGTTTCCAGCCCCTCTCATCTCGCTTCCTAATGGAGGGAGCGTTTGGCTGGATTCTGTACATGGGCATTTTAACTGGCAATTAGGTATCTGGCTAAGCTTCCATTCTTTATTATGGCTGAAGCTCTCATAAAGCCCCTGTTAACACTCCAAGGTTTTTCTCTGTTAGTGAATTCACTAAACTTCCATAAGATTGCCAGGCAAAGGCAGCAAACTGCAATTTTACCATTACTAACACTCACATTACCTAGGTAACGCGGTTGGCGCTAATTGTGCAATTGGTGCTACGTTATCAGCGTAAGCAATAGTAAAATACACTGCATGCGCACGCATGGCAATCTTACCAAAGTTTTGTGAATTTGTCCCTATGACGTCTCAAAAGCTTGCAATAAACTATGTACTTAAAGGTATTACCTGAATTAAAGTTTGTTAGGTTAATGTGGGTAGCTTGGGACAATTAAACCACGTACTAACGCAGTAATCCCTGAAGACCTATTTTTGGCAGTGCAGTGGGGCTTCCGACCAATATTCAGTGTGAAACCGGCCTTAGGTGTCTAAGAGTAGTTAATTAAATTTTAGTTTTTGGAGTATGATCCCACTTTAAAGTGTACCTGTAGGGAAAAAAGGGCCCATACAGGGTACTGAACTCGGGAAGGGGAGGTCTCTGGATTCTCTAGCAGCTTCATCCGCCCTCCTCCACCTAGTGCTGAGACCGCTGAAGATAGACAGCTCATGCATGAGCAGGAGAAAAGACCCACTCAGCTTTCTTCTGTAAAGCCCGATTGGGTTCATGTTACTTCGCTAGAGTGAGCCGCCTGCGCAGTAGCATGGATCCAATTGGACTTGGCCTTATCTGCCTGATCCCAAGTGGGTCTGTGCTTCTGTGCAGACGCAGTGTGGCCGCACTTCAGGGGTTTCATCGCTGTATTGCCTAACTAAGGAGGACAGATGAAGCCTCTTGAAGATCTGAAGATTTCCCCCTCCCAAGGTAAGTATTCCAAATTACCCGTATCCTAGATAATTGTTTCAGTTCTTAGTTGGCTACAACTGCATGGATTTCAGTTTTAATGTTGGGGTGGTCACCTCAGCCATATTGACAGCCTATATAATTAATTCAGGTAACAGGTCCACTCTACAGTCCTATTCCAGGTGTAAACGTGGCTATACATCAGGCGACTTGGTGGTCGATTGACCATCCCATTCGATTATTATAATTGAATAGTATGAAATTCGATGCTGCAAAGTACATGCACAGTTGACAAGGCAGACAATTTCAGGCTCAAAATTGATCACATATAATCGGTCAGACATGTTCCAAGATGTCGGGTCATTGTGGTTGATTGGGTGCGGGGCGGTAAGGGCGATATTGGGATATATTTCCTTCAGTCTTCAGAATTTGCTACTCTTCCTAATACAAGCTGCCGGAACATAGCACATGCACCACGCCAGCGTCGTGTACAGGGACAACAGAAGAGCGGTAGATTCGGAAGACGTACGGGCACTGCGGAACAGGACAGGTAATGTATAAGTGCACACTTGCACACACATTTATATGTTAGGGGAACAGCTGCGAGGCGGCGGACGCGGTGGGCTCGGCCGATTCCCAGGAGATTTCATGCTGAAATCAATTGTGAATCGGCCTGCGGTGTATGGGCAGCCGACAGATCTCTCTCTAATCAGATTTGATCAGAGGGATATTTGTCTTTTGTTCCAATCTGCCCATCATCGCTGGGTGTATTAAGTGCACCTTAAGTGCATAAAAGTTTTTTGTGAAGAACAATGTCATGAATTCGGAGTAGACAACACAATTCTGCATCCAAGCTTAGAAAAAAGAAAAAAGAAAACATAGGCAGCACTAGCAGTATATTTATAGGAACGACTAGCGATCTTCTATTTTTCCAGGTCACTTAGTAAGTTCATTATTCAGATTACGTGTTCTGCTAGTGCAGACATCTCCAGCATAGCTGAAGGCCACATTGTAAGTGTCTTATGGTATTCACACCCACAGAAATCTATTTCAGGTTATTTACCTGGCCAGATCTGAATTCCTTTTCTCAGTTGGTCACGCTCACGAATACATTTGCATTTTGTTTCAGAAAATCAAACAAAAAGACAATTAATAAAAAGAAACAAATAAAATCATGTAGTTGGAATTCTTTTCATTCCTTTGTAGCCAATTTCAGATTAGAGATGATGACTGAAAGAAGTGATAAAACAAATGAAGACATGGAGCATAGCGACAGCCAGAGAGGTGGAATGAGGAGGGTGACCAAGCTTACATTTGCACTGTGGCTCTTGCAGGTCCAGGTATGCCATTGTGCCTAATCTGTCTATGGTTTAAGTGCCAGGTAAAGAGGTGAGCCAGATGAGATGCCCCTTTGAAGATGTTGAGGTCTGACAGATAGAATCCCTTTCATTACATTGTAAGCTTCTCTGATAACAGTATCCTTTGTAATGTTTAGATTGTTTACAGATAGCTAAATTGCCTTCCTAGCCAGCATGCCTCCCGATTGTCCAACACAGGAAGGAAGGACAAGGATACCTGGTAAGACAGGTGTGGCTAAATTTGCACATTTTTATGGATTCAGCTTAATTACTGAGTTCATGATAAAATATGGAAAGTTTGACACCTTGACATGTTGCCACAAATCAGCATAACCATGATGTGTTTCCATAGACTACATGAAGTATGCCTCAAATCCCAACAGAACAGATAGAAGCACATATAGGCGGCATATCAGTAAAACAGTAAAAAACATCATCACAATTGGAGGGTTACTCCTCATAACAGGGGGAATACAGATTGCATCTGTGGGACTAATAAAACAGATAGCACACATAACAAAACCAGAAAAAAGAATAGTCCACATAGAGCACCTCTGCAAAAAGGAGCAAAAAGGTAATGGTGCTACCAGAACTAGTACATTCGGTCATTATATGGAGAGGCTCAAAATAGGCTCAAAATCAACAGTACATTAAAAAACCAAAACTGTAAACGAGAAATACTCAGGGGCGTAACAATAGACCTTGCAAGGGATGCAGCCGCAGGGGGGCCCAGAAGCCACAGGGGGGCCTGTTCTGAAAGAATGACAACTAAGGGATAGGAGGGGGAAAATTTTTTTTCTGCTCTCTGCCCAATTGTTCTAATAACTGCATCTGCTCAGTCACTGATAAGAAATCATACAGCCCCTATTCAGTGTGCAGCAGGCTCTTGTGTACAGAGCCCTCTCTATCTCTCCTCAAATGCTCTGTGCTCTAGTGATGCTGGAGAAGTCTGCAGAGCCAGTTCTGCTCTATCAAAGATGGACAGAGTGAGTGTAATAAACTGCTGCTGGGAGGAGTTTGGTGGGGGGCCCATCCAAAGTTTCGCAGGGGGGCCCAGTGATTTCTAGTTACGCCCCTGGCAATACTTATCAGTTCTACGACAGAGCAATATGGATTTAGGGGCCAGGAAAATGTTCAGAGACCAACGCTATTGCTTCCAATAGAGGATCAAAAAATGGAGTCTTGCCATTGTGCATGACCTGCAGATGTGCTGGGTACACCACAGAATAGGGATGTTTTTTTCCTACAATTTCTTCTTAAAGAGACTCTGAAGCGAGAATAAATCTCGCTTCAGAGCTCATAGTTAGCATGGGCATGTGTGCCCCTGCTAAAACGCCGCTATCCCGCGGCTAAACGGGGGTCCCTTCACCCCCAAACCCCCCTCTGCAAAATCAACGACCAGCTTGGTCGTAAATTTTGCTCTTCCTGGAGGCAGGGCTAACGGCTGCAGCCCTGCCTCTCAGCGCGTCTATCAGACGCGCATCGCCGCCTCTCCCTCGCCCCTCTCAGTGAAGGAAGACTGAGAGGGGCGGGGAGAGGCGGAGGTACGCATCTGATAGACGTGCGGGAGGCAGGGCTGTGGCAGTTAGCCCTGCCCCAATGCGGAAGCGCTCCCCCGCTGCACGGAGGGGATTTGGGGGATCAGGGACCCCTGTTAAGCCGCGGGATAGCGGCGTTTTAGCAGGGGCACACATGCCCCTGCTATCTATGAGGTCTGAAGCGAGATTTATTCTCGCTTCAGACTCACTTTAACTTCAATAAAAGTATCTCTCCATTTTTGCAGAATCATAGAAAAATTAGGAAACACTTGATATTTCTCAAAGCTAATGTTCCCTTTCTTCCTGCCAAATGCAGTACAGTATCACGGTCTCAAAAATTCAGATAGCATGCTATAAATTGTCATGGAGGGGTGCAGGGACCTGGTGCTAGTAAAAAAGGGCGCACAGGGATAGTGGACAAAAAGGGTGCCGCCATAGACTGCAATGCAAAATATCGGCTATTTGGCGCCCGACAGGAAAAAAAGGCGCCCGAGAAATAGCGGTTACATCGTGTTAACAAAAGTTTTCATTTACAGAATAAGGTTTATAACAAATATCGTTTACAAGTTCGTTTTGAGTTTGTGTTATACTTATTTTTTCGTTTTTAAATTTTGCTTATATCAGTTTTTACTTATTTTTTCGTTTAAAAATTTCGCTTACAACAGTATAACAACTAAATTTTCGTTTACACTTCTTTGATCATTAAAAAATTTGTTTTCATATGTAAATGCGTAAATACCGTTTTCAACCTTATTGTATTAGAAATACATCACTTTTGGTATTAACTTTGTTTTTACACTTATAATGCGTTAAATATACCGTATTTTTCGGACTATAAGACGCACTTTTTCTCCCCCAAAAGTGGGGAGAAAAAGTCACTGTGTCTTATAGTCCAAATGTACGGATTTGTGTCCCCCAAAAGCAGATGCAGGACATAGCGGGAGCTCTCACCTATCCAGCCGCGGGCTCCGAGTCCTGCATTCTGCTTTGTCCAGTGATTGGATCCAGCTGTCATCACGTCTTCTCTTGCTGAAGAGCGGCACACCCCCAGAATCCTGCGCTCGTCGGTGCACCCCGTCTGCAGCCGCTGCACCACCGCTGTCACACACTGCCGGAAACCCAGGCTGATGTTCCTTGCCAGCATGGATGATGAGCGGCACCCCCCTGGAAATCTGCGCTCGCCGCTGCACCCCATCTACAGCCACCCGACTACTGTTTTCTCCACAGGCCGATGTTCTTGCCTGCAGGGATGATGGGCGCCACGCCCCCGGAAACCTACGCTCGCCGGTGCACCTTCGGAGAATCCTTCCCTTCCTGGTGCACCCCGTCTGCAGCCGCCCGACCACCGCTATCACCACACTGCCGGACCCGGGCTGATGTTCCTGGCCTGCGTCACACCCCCGGAATCATGCGCTCGCCGGTGCACCCAGGGAATCCTTCCCTTCCTGGTGCACCCTATCTGCAGCCGCCCGACCACCCTTGTCACCACACTGCCGAACCCGGGCCGATGTTCCTGGCGTCACACCCCCGGGATCCTGCGCTCGTGACGTGAGCGCACAAAGTTTGCAGCCGCTCCACCACCTCTGACTCTGGAGACCCAGGCCGATGCTCCTGGCCTGCAGGGCTGATGAGTGGCACGCCCCCGGAATCCTGCTCTCGCTGGCGCTGAAGAAGCTCCATGCCCGCCAAAGACCGGGACCGTTATTTCTGCTGGGCTGCCTCTTACCCACAAACTTTCGGAGGGCTGACGAGCAGCACTCCCATCTGTGAACAGGGTGCACACCACGTGGGGACCTCCAACTCCTGGCTCCTCTACCGATGCTGATGAGACCCTGCCACTGCACAGCACACAGCAGCTGTGATCCTGTGTCCCTGGAAGCCACCCTCCGCAAGTATTGGAAATGTTGGATGACTAATGTATTAGTATTTAGGTTGTGGGGACTATGTAGTTCAGTGTAGGTTGTGGGGACAGTGTAGATTAGTGTAGGTTATGGGGTCTGTGTACATCAGTGTAGGTTGTGGGGGCAGTGTAGGTTATGGGGTCTGTGTACATTAGTGTAGGTTGTGGGGGCAGTGTAGGTTATGGGGTCTGTGTACATTAGTGTAGGTTATGGGGTCTGTGTACATTAGTGTAGGTTGTGGGGGCAGTGTAGGTTATGGGGTCTGTGTACATTAGTGTAGGTTATGGGGTCTGTGTACATTAGTGTAGGTTGTGGGGACAGTGTAGGTTAGTGTAGGTGGTGGGGTCTGTGTAGCTTAGTGTAGGTTATGGGGTCTGTGTAGGTTGTGAGGACAGTAGTGTAGCTTAGTGTGGGTTGTGGAGACAGTGTAGCTTAGTGTAGGTAATGGGGAAAGTAGGTGTTAGTTTAGCTGGGCAGTGTAGTTCAGAGACAGTCTGCGGGAAGAGGGAGAAAGGACCATAAGATGCCCCTGCACTATAGATGCACCAGGTTTCATTTTTTTTTCCCATGCTTTTTGTCCTCTGAAACTAGGTGCGTCTTATAGTCCGGAGCGTCTTATAGTCCGAAAAATACGGTAGTTACTAAAATATTGCTTTTAATATTACTGTTATTTTACGGTTGTTTTTACACTTATAATGCGTTGATTATAGTTACTAAAATATTGCTTTTAATGTTACTGTTATTTTAAGATTTCTAATGCTTGTAAGGCTATCTATTGTATTTTATATATACTTTTCTCTATTTATAATATGAATGTAGTAGCAGTAGGGTATTGTACCGTGTTAGCCATCAGTAAAAGCAAGAAGTTTTAAATCAGGATGATACCATTTATTGGCGAACTACAAATGAATAAGAATAAACAAGCTTTCGGCCTTGCAGCCTTCATCAGGTTTACATCCTGTTAGTTTGCAAGCTGGTGGTACAGACAGCTTATATACATGCAACATCAAAAGGGAAAACAGATATTTTTTTCAAGCATAAATACGTCATTAAGATGCCTTAATTCAAACAGACCATCTAAATGGGGTAAGATAAGGATCAGGATCCTTGTTTACTCCATTGCTCACAGACCTGGTATTAGGATTGACCCAGAGGTATCGTAAATTCTTAGTTCACAAGTTCAGCTAGAGTGGCTGAGAACACCTTAAGAACACTTTCATTAAACAAGGTTACAGTCCTCCCATGGCTGAGGACCAAATCAGGAAAGCCAGCAACATCCCCAGGACTGAACTCCTGAAATATAAGGAAAACCAGAAAGAGGAACGTGTCCCTTTGGTTGTCACCTACAACCCACACCTGGAAATCTTAAGGAGGATTGCTAAGGAACTTCATCCCATTTTACACAAGGATCACAGACTGAGAACGATATTCCCTAAACCTCCACTCTTGTCATATCGGCAACCACACAATCTAAAACAGATGATTGTCAGGAGCTCTTTGAATAGGCCTCAACAAAAGGGAACATCACCCTGCCGAAAAAAAATATGTGGGACCTGCAGACACATTTACTCCACTGACAGGGTAACGATACCAGGTTCACAACAGGAGTACAGAGTAGAAGGCAAATTTTCCTGTGGGTCCACCAATCTGGTATATCTGATCATGTGTGCTAAATGCCCCAATGTTATGTACGTGGGAGAAACTGGACAAACTCTGCGCAAACGTATGAATGGACACAGGCACACTATTAATGATACCAAATCTGGACTCCCAGTTGCTACACACTTTCGGTCCAACGGACACAGCATGGATGATCTTCGTGTCACTGCCCTGAAGGGCGGCTTCAAAACGTCAAATGACCGATTAATAGCAGAAACAAAATTTATAAATTGGTTCAAAGCTGTGCAGAAGGGTTTGAATAAGAACAACAACTTTCTATATTGGTATGAGATTGATGATATTTAAACTGTCTCAGCCACTCTAGCTGAACTTGTGAACTAAGAATTTACGATACCTCTGGGTCAATCCTAATACCAGGTCTGTGAGCAATGGAGTAAACAAGGATCCTGATCCTTATCTTACCCCATTTAGATGGTCTGTTTGAATTAAGGCTACTTAATGACATATTTATGCTTGAAAAAAATATCTGTTTTCCCTTTTGATGTTGCATGTATATAAGCTGTCTGTACCACCAGCTTGCAAACTAACAGAATGTAAACCTGACGAAGGCTGAAGGCCGAAAGCTTGTTTATTCTTATTCATTTGTAGTTAGCCAATAAATCGTATCATCCTGATTTAAAACTTCTTGTTAATATGAATGTATACGTGATTTTAAGGCTATTTTAAAGCTATTTATTCTATTACAAATATATAAATAATTGTATTCATGTTATTTGTAGAGAAGTATTTTAAGGATTAAATATATTATTGTTTATATACAATAATACAATACAATAACATTTCTATAGCGCTTTTCTCCCATAGGACTCAAAGCGCTTAGGCTCTCTCAGATTCAGTAATTAGTAGGATGAAGTATTCACACAACAAAAGTTATATTTCTGCAAATGCCAGACTGAACAGGTGGGTTTTTCAGTCTGGATTTAAACACGTCCAGGGATGGGGCTGTCCTGATCTGTTGAGGTAAGGAGTTCCAAAACGTAGGGGCAGCATGACAGAAGGCTCTGGGACCAAAAGTTTCCAAGTGGACTCTGGGGATGACTAGATTATTAGAACCTGTGGATCTGAGAATGCGGGGATTGCTACGCAGCTGTAACATATCTTTCATGTATCCAGGGCCTAGATTATTCAGGGATTTAAATGTCAGTAGGCCGATCTTGAATAGGACCCTCCATTCTATAGGTAGCCAGTGAAGGGAGTGCAGGACTGGCGTTATGTGGCAGTGACGGGGTTGGTTGGTTAGCAGTCTGGCAGCAGTATTCTGTATCAGCTGTAGGCGGTACAAGACCTTTTTTGGAAGGCCAGTGTAGAGAGCATTGCAGTAGTCCAGTCGGGATGTGATGAAGACGTGGACTAAGGTTGGCAGATTTTCTGGGGGATGAGGTGCTTGATTTTTGCAATGTTCTTCAGGTGAAAATAGGATTATTTCACCACAGCAGAGATTTGAGTTCTGAAGTTTAAATCCCCATCAATTAGAACTCCCAGGCTACGCACATGATCAGAGCTGCGTAGATCCGTGCCTCCTATTCCCAGTGGTGAAGACTGCAAGTTAAGTTGTTTTGTTATCATGCTCTGCCCTCCAATCAGAAGGACTTCAGTTTTGTCTGCATTTAGTTTCAGCCAGTTGTCATTCATCCATTGCTGTAGTTCACGTAAGCAGGCGTTTATAGTTATAGTTGGGTCTGTCACACCAGGCTTGAAGGAAAGATATAGTTGGGTGTCGTCTGCATAGCAGTGGTATGTCAGGCCATGTTTTTGGATTAGTTTTCCCAACGGTAGCATGTAAATCGTGAAAAGCAGGGGAGAGAGGATTGAGCCCTAGGGCACCCCATACTTAAGTGTTACAGGGGTGGACAGGAAGGGCCCCATAGACACTTTGTGGGTTCTGCCACTCAAGAAGGATTGGAACCACTAAAGTACTATGCCATCAATGCCGCAGTATTCCTGTAGCCTGTTTATCAAGATGTCATGGTCAACTGTGTCAAAGGCTGCAGAAAGGTCTAGCAGTATGAGGATCGAGCACTCTCCTCTGTCTCTTGCCATAAGCAGGTGGTTGCATATTTGGATGAGGGCAGTTTCGGTGCTGTAGTGTTTCCTGAAGCCAGACTGGAATGGGTCATAACTGTTATTTTGTAGGATTCTGGCTTCTAGCTGGAGGTATACAGCTTTTTCAATTAGCTTGCCCAGAAAGGGGAGGTTAGAGACAGGTCTGTAGCTGGTCATTGCATCTGGGTCCAGGGAGGGTTTTTTGAGGAGAGGCCTGATGATTGCTTCCTTCAGTAAAGCAGGAAATATCCCTGATTGTAAGGAACAGTTAACAATTTTGAGGAATACCGGTACGAACAGGTCGGGGCAGTTCAACATGAACTGTGTTGGGCCAGGATCCAGGTCACAGGTAGTTAGAGGGACGTGAAGGAGGATGCTTGATGTGACTTCTTCATCAATTTCTTTGAAGTTTGACCAAGGTGTTACGTTGTCTCTGCTAATGGTCTTCGGCGCTATATTAGGCTCAGATGCTGTAAGTTGGATGGCGGACCTTATAGCAGAGACTTTGTCTGTGAAGAAATGGGCAAATTGGTCACAGAGGTCCTTTGAAGACTCGATATTACGTTTTTGACATGCTGGGTTGCAGAGTTTTTCCACTGTGCGGAACAGTTGGGCTGGTTTGTTAACTGCATTTGCAATCTCTTGTGATAGAAAGGATGATTTTTTTCCCGTGATTACCTTTTGATAGCTCTTCAAGTGGAAGATTAAGGCATGTTTGTCTTCTGGGGACTGAGATTTGCTCCACAGCCTCTCAAGTTTTCGGCCTTGTCTTTTCAGCTCTTTTATAGCGTTATCAAACCACTGTGCATGATGGTGTGGAGTAAGATATTTGGTGCGCAGAGGAGCAATGGTCTCAAAGGTGGAGGACACACATTTGTTGTATTTAAACACCAGAGTATATGTGTTTAGGGTGTTTGTGCGGTGGGGATGGTTAGGTTTAGGCATTACCAGGGGGGTCTAGGGGTTAGGGATAGGTACAGGGAGGGTTAGGTATAGTTACAGTATAATATATGCAATCAGGGGGTGGTTAGGGTTAGGCACCACCAGGGGGGTCTTAGGGTTAGGCACCACCAGGGGGATCTTATGGTTAGGCACCAACCGGGGGGGTCTTAGGGTTAGGCACCACCAGGGGGTCTAATGGTTAGGCACCACCAGGGGGGTCTTAGGGTTAGGTACTAAGAGGGGGGGTCTTAGGGTTAGGCACCACCAGGGGGGTCTTAGGGTTAGGTACCACCAGGGGGGTCTTAGGGTTAGGCACCACCAGGGGGGTCTTAGGGTTAGGTACCACCAGGGGGGTCTTAGGGTTAGACACCACCAGGGGGGTCTAGGGGTTAGGGATAGGTACAGGGAGGGCTCTGTGTGAGAGTAAGGTTAGGTATAGTTACAGCACAATATATGTAATATATACAATTTATCAAATTATATATATTTAAGCAAAGAGGGGTCTAGGGGTTAGGGAGAGATCTGTGTGAGCCTACAGTTTGGTTTAATTACAGTAAAATATCTGTAAAACCTACCATTGCATTGCTATGCTTAATACAAGTGTAAATATCGTTTTTCTTATAGACGATATTTGACGTTTCTTTTCAGAATTCGTTTGTTGTTATAGACGGTATTTTGCCATTTCATTTCCGTTTATTTAACCTATTTAGCACTAAATTTTCGTTTACAACCCTTTTTTCCAGGCGCCCTTTTTTGATACACCGCGCAGGGACCCTGCCCAAAATCATTCCTCTCCACCACAAAAGCAGCCGAAAATCCCTCAGTACTAAGAGCAGATTTGATCTAGTTTTCAAGAAATGCCTCTAGCGCCGAGCCCTCAGCCTGTTCAAGTAAACCTATCACTCTAATGTTGTTTTGTCGAAGACGATTCTCCATATTGTATAACTAATCTCTGGCACTTGAAGCTCAAGGCTCTGCGTAAGTACCAGATTGACCCCTGTCCTCAATGTCGCATACACCTCTGATGTTTGATGAGCTTCTGATAGGAACTGATGGTGAGGTAAGTATGTAATATTCCTCTGCAGGTACATCATGTGTTTATTTTAAATAATTTTACTTGGTTCAGGTTCACTTTAAAGACTGGATTCCAAGGTTAATATACTTTTAATTTCTGTACTTTAACATTTAATACATTTTTCATGGTATGTATATAGATAGGGGTATAGCATTGTATTAGCTAGACATATGCTTAACCACTTCTGTACCAGCAGTCTCTGCCCCTTAAAGGGAACCTGTACTGAGTAAAATTATTTAAAATAAACACATGAGGTAACTACAAATGAACATTAAATAGTTACCATGCCATCAGTTCCTCTCAGAAGCTCACCATTTTTTTCTGACAATAATCCCTTCCAGTTCTGACAACATTTTGTCAGAACTGAAATATCAGTTGCTGTCAGTTATACATCAGTTGCTGTCAGTTACAGCAACTGATGTTGTTCACATCGACTCTCAAGCAACCAGAAAGCACACTTATCCAGCATCAGCCAATTCCCGTCAGTGCCAGATAACCAAGACTCTAAACAACCTTTTGGCCTATCACATTTTAGTGCTTTTGCTTATAGATAATGGCAGCTGGTGCTGTCTGGTTATTTTCATGTCTGCCAGCAGTAAAGATGATGACCCGAAGGCTGATTGTGGATCAAACAACATAATTACACAATGAGTATTAATCCTTTCTTGATCTCTCTTCTATTTTTTAACTTCTCACTATGCAATGTATTGATTTAGTTTTGTCTCTACTACTTTATTTTGGTAAAGTTCCTCTTTAGGCTAGGTACACCAACTCAAATAGTGTCCTGAAAGTCCACCTCAACTGATTCCTCCAGCATGTGTATGGAGCTTCCGAATTATTAAATGGAAATGGAACAGCTAAAACCTTGTTATTCTGCCTATGTCAGACTACGTGGGAATTTCCCATAATGCCTTTTTGTTGTTTAGTTACCCAGTGGTGTAGCGAAAGAGCTTTGGGTCCCTCTGTTCCAAGGTCTCTGGTGGGGTCACAACTTCTGCATCCCCTATTGCTACACCACTGCAGTTACCCCATCTATTTTACTCCATTCACAGAAGATACAAACGGCACCCAGAAACAGGACTACCCTGGTGATAGGCACGTTACTGACCTGAGGAAGCGGTTGTTACAGTAAAACGCGGTGTCGAGTGCACGCACTGACGTAACGATAGGGCCTGGAGGGGACGCAGCATGAGGGGAAAGCCATGGCCACAGTCGAAAGTCGCGTCAGAGACTAGAGAGAGGAACGCACGCTGGAGTGCACGAAAGGTATGTATCAGCCGCTGCCCGCCGCTGCCCGGACACTCATTTAAGCTGGAGGGGAGCGCAGAGGGGAGAGACCCAAGGTGAGGGAGGGGGGGAGAACGTCCCCCCTCCCCACCAACTGTGGCCATGGCTTTCCCCTCGTGCTGCGTCCCCTCCAGCCCCCCAAAGCGGCCCCGAGGGGGCCCTCAGAATGTCTGCAGGGGGGCCCGGCTAGCCTAGTTACGCCCCTGTGCACAAATAAATATTTTTGAACTTTTTATCCGAATCCTGATTTATATATCTAGAACAGGAACCCTAAAAGGTAGGACACCATAACCACACCACGGGCAGCACGGTGGCGTAGTGGTTAGCTCTCTTGCCTTGCAGCACTGGGTCCCTGGTTTGACCCAGCCAGGGCACTATCTGCAAAGAGTTTGTATGTTGTCTCCGTGTCTGCGTGGGTTTCCTCCGGGCACTCCGGTTTCCTCCCACATCCAAAAACATACGGATAAGTTAATTGGCTCCCCCTAAAATTGGCCCTAGACTACAGTACTTACACTACATAATATAGACATATGGCAATGGTAGGGATTAGATTGTGAGCTCCTTTGAGGGACAGTTAGTGACAAGACAATATATATACACTGTACAGTGCTGCGTAATATGTCGGCGCTATATAAATACGAAATAATAATAATAATAAGCTATTGTTGGATACTGCCTTTTGGAGATCTCTGTACACTTAACAACATTAGAAACAGGTGCCTCCAGTTCTTACAGTACTTAGCGTTTGCCCCTTAGTTTTAGTGGAGGATTGGTTTAAAAAGGGTTTTCCTGTGAACCACAGAATCCTTTTTTTGAAACAGCGACCAGCATCATACCATACAGGGCTGAGTGGGGACGGTACTTCCCCACAAGCGCTGACGAGTGGTTGCCTCACCCAGCAACCCTTGTTTGTGAGTATACTTCTTGCCTTTTATATACTGTCCTGGTGACCTAACGATATTACACTAGATCGGGCTCCCGGCTCTCCTTCTGCTTTTTTCTCCACGAATAAACTGGTATGAGCAAACTGCCATTAATTTTCCAGCTTGCTGCAGGGTGTGGTAGCAGCCAGGTTACAACAGAACAGCTGTTTATCTATAACTGGACAGGAGTATGCTTTGCACCCAGAAGGAAATGTATGGCAGCCTCCAGGCAAGTCAGCTCTCAGTGTTTCTGCAGCAGTGAATATCCAGCCATAGACATTTTCATAGCAGAAGAAGACTGCAGTTTCTGACTTGCAGCCTTCCATCTTTCACCTACACATGATCCACACATCTAAGTTCCTCTGTATTTATGGACACGAGCTGGCGTTCTGTTTTGTATTGTGATTGTTCAGCTACACCAGCTATTCTGCGTCACTCACACGCGTTATAAACCGGTTTGAGTAAATTTACACTTTTAACCAAACACCCTTCATAGATTCCTTTGTAATTTTGGCTTTAGTTCAACTCATAGCCGGATTTCAGGCAAGGCCTCAAAGGTCATGGCCTAGGGCATCAGGAAAGCAAGGGACGGGATGTGAGCAGCAGGGTGACAGTAGCAATTAGCCTGCTGAACATTCGTCCTGCTACACAGAGTTTGCACATAGCGGTCGGAGGCTACCAACAGCCAGATCTGGCACCAGGGGTATGAAGGTGGCAATGAACGGGCACTTACAGTGATCTCTGAGCAGCCTGTCACTCACCGAATGTCCCGCTCGCCCAGGACCTTACAATCTAATCCCTGCAATAATTTATTTATTGTATTTATAAAGCGCCAACATATTACGCAGCACTGGACAATATTTTAGGTTACAGACAATATTTAGATGTGACATACAGCAATAAGACAATACAGGAATATAAGAAAAACCAAATCTCGCAGCACAGTATGAGTACAAGGTAATGCTTAGTCAGTCACTGGATGGGAGATTAGGCAAGTTGAGTTCACTCAAATGCATAGCATGGGTGCACAGTAATGGAGGTGCATGATCAGGTAGGACACAAAAGGAGGAGGACCCTGCCCAAAGGCTTACAATCTAGCTGTCCTCAGAGGAGCTTATATTCATACCTCCCAACTTTTGGAGATGAGAGAGAAGGACACTTAAGCCACTCCTACCACACCCCTGATCACGCCCCCATCACACCTCTAGTCATGCATAACATAAAGATTTCATAAGAAAAATATGTTGTTATATAATTCAACCCACACTGGTCTTTTCTATCCTGGTTCATCCTTCATATAAACATTTTAAAATTAGCAATATATCAGTTTAAAAGATGGGAATGAAGTTTAGATTCAAACACATTTTTTAGTAGATAAATATATATATTTACATAGAAAGAGGGATAAAGTCCTGAAAGAGGGACAAATGAGGAGGAAAGAGGGACAGGGGTACAGGGCTCCCAAAGAGGGACTGTCCCTCCAAAAGAGGGACAGTTGGGAGCTATGTATATTGTAATCCCTGCCACTTCACTGTCTTCAGAGGAGCCTACAATCTAATTCCTGCCGTGTTGGAGGGGGAGTTTAGGATGCTGTCGGTCTAGGGGCAGTTGGTGATAGTGGGCCTTGGGTGGTTAAAAGTACAAATCTGGCCCTGGTTCAACTTTTAGTAAGGTGCCACCACTAATAAATTGCAGATAATTCAGAAAGTTAGCAGAATATTCAAATGAAATTGTTTTGGGCTCTGTAGTCCACAAAAAAGGCAGAGTCCCTTCTCCTGACTGGTGAAATGCATGCTGGAGTATTTGCTTGTTTTGTGCCGCATGGTAACTCCGCTTCTGCTGGAGACTTTAGAGGGTAATTGTTCTCCTGGTGCAACTCAATGACTTCCCAGCTGAAATAAAAACAAATTATCATCTTAATAGCACAGTAATGGAAACAGCAGATATATACAGCAGATCAATAACCCCAGCATTAGATCTGTTTATTTTGTCAGCTGCAGGGCACCTAATTCTGAGAACATGTCCAAAAAACTTGGCAACATTTCTTATCGTCTTTGTTCATCAATATCCTGCCTGTGATCAGCTGGGTGATAATTCTGGTCAGCTTCTGTTGAACTGCTCATCTGTTTCTGGAATACCCGCTAATTACGGCCTAATCTCTATTACACAGTTTCAATGCAGTCTTTTGACAATAGGCTGTAGAGCTGCAGGCTTCCATCTGGGGTCTGAGTCCACAAAGGGTTGCTCAGCGAGGATGCATATATATAAAAGACACCTCAGGGACCTAGGAAGGATGTACCAGACACAAAGGTCTTACTGCTTTTGTTTCACAGGGCTGCCTTGAGCATGCTATCAGGACCCAAAGCACCAAGGAGGCCCTCAGATGGCAAGCTTCAATTTACTCAGGGACAGATGGTTAACAAAAGCGACACATAAACAGGCAATAAAGATGGGTCATGTCCTACACTAAAGATCTTCCAGCTATCAGTTCCTTGACACTAGTTTCTTCTCAATAAAATTAAATCTACCCTCCATGTTACCCATTAAGAGCAAGTAATCTGAGAAAATAAAGGTGATTTCTATGTAAATGTCCACTAATACAAAATTAGAGACATAAATTCCACTGGGAGCTTAGACCCATTTGGATCGTAGCTTGTCGTCACTCTTCTAGTCTACAGACCACATGCTGAACAGTGAACACCTCTGGTCCAGAACTAGATTGGCCTAGAGAAAAATTCCCACACTCTACTGCCAACATGTATTAAATAAATGTCCAGGCATAGTGTATGGGAAAGAGTTACAGTAGATTTGCTAAGGTGTATTTATGTTTGACAACTTCACCACTAAGGGTTTTTCCCTTAAAAAACACAGCAATTTTCACATTTCACGCTCCTCCCATTCATTCTCCAATAACTTTATCACTACTTATCACAGCTTAAAAAAATTTGTCTCAAATTAGGCTTTCTTCGGGTGGTACTTTTTGCCTTGAATTATTTTATTCTATATGCATTTTAAAGGGACTCTGAGGAGTAAAAATAAAGGAAATTGGTACTTACCTGGGGCTTTCCCCAGCCCACCGTAGGTCGGGAGGTCCCCCGGTGTCCTCCTGGCTCTTCTCCCGGTCCCGCTGCCGTATACAGCCCCGGCAACACCCAGGCCGGGAGTCGGGCTCCCACTTCCTTATTGGTGACGCTGCACAGTTTCACGCCGGCTGCTGTGCGTCATCACGGCGGCGGGACCGGGAGAAGAGCCAGGTGGACGCCGGGGGACCTCCCGACCTACGGAGGGCTGGAGAAAGCCCCAGGTAAGTATCAATTTCCTTTATTTTTACTCCTCAGAGTCCCTTTAAAGGGAAAAATAAGAAAAAAAATAATTATTTCTTAGTTTTCACCCATTATAGTTTTAAAATAAAATGTGTTACCGTAAATAAAACCTACATATGTTATTTGCCCATTTGTCCCAGTTTTTACAATGTTTAAATTGTGTTCCTAGTACAATGTATGGCGACAATAGTTTATTTGGAAATAATGGTGTAGTTTTTCCATTTTGTGTTTCTTTATACTATAATTCAGTTCAGCCTCCTATATGAAAGAGGCCTTAGAGTGGTTACCTAAGTAGAGGGCAAGCTTTGGATAGCATAGAGCAGGGGTCCCCAACCACCGGGCCGCGGCCCACTGCCGGTCCGTTGGCAGTTTCCAGCTGGGCCGCGGCGGGTCTGTCATCTCCCCCCTCTTCCCCCCACGGCCGTTGCTCAAGTTACCTTATGAGCTGGTGGCCGCTTGTTCTATTAGATTCCCCTGGGCGTCGCTCTCCTCTTCGCAGCATCTCCTATTAAAGCAGTCAGCAGCGCATCTTGTGGCTGCTGTAAGGAAGGGAAGGAAGCGGGGCAGCGGTTCCCATGGTAACGGCGATGCATATCGCCGCTACAGGAAGCCGCTGCCCTGCTTCCTTCCCTTCCTTACAGCAGCCACAAGACGCGCTGCTGACTGCTGTAATAGGAGATGCTGCGAAGAGGAGAGCAGCGCCTGGGGGAATCTTATAGAACAAGCGGCCACCAGCTCATAAGGTAACTTGTGCGGCAGCAGCGGGGGGGAGAGGCGGGCACTATACTAGCTATACTGGGGCACTACCTACCCATACTGGGCACTATACTAGCTATACTGGGCACTATACTGGGCACTATACTAGCTATACTGGGGCAACACCTACCCATACTGGGCACTATACTAGCTATACTGGGGCACTACCCACCCATACTGGGCGCTATACTGGGCACTACCTACCCATACTGGGCACTATACTAGCTATACTGGGCACTATACTAGCTATACTGGGGCACAACCTACCCATACTGGGCACTATACTAGCTATACTGGGCACTATACTAGCTATACTGGGGCACTACCTACCCATACTGGGCACTATACTAGCTATACTGGGCACAATACTAGCTATACTGGGGCAACACCTACCCATACTGGGCACTATACTAGCTATACTGGGGAACTACCTACCCATACTGGGCGCTATACTGGGCACTACCTACCCATACTACTAGCTATACTGGGCACTATACTGAGCACTATACTAGCTATACTGGGGCACTACCTACCGATACTGGGCACTATACTAGCTATACTGGGCACTATACTAGCTATACTGGGGCACTACCTACCCATACTGGGCACTATACCAGCTATACTAGGCACTATACTAGCTATACTGGGGCACTACCTACCCATACTGGGACGATACTAGCTATACTGGTCACTATACTAGCTATACTGGGGCACTATACTAGCTATACTGAGGCACTATGCTAGCCATACTGGGGTAACTAAGCTCCCTATACTGGGTCAACTATGCTAGCTATGCCACCGCACCCCAGAACCCCCCCCCCGTAACCCGATGCGCATGACACTGTCCACTAGGTTGCGCACCCAATACATCCTCTTCCCCCGGTCCCCGAGAAAAATGTGGTCGGAAAGTGGTCCCCGGGCCAGAAAAGGTTGGGGACCCCTGACATAGAGTATTCCCATTCCTCCGTCTGGCCCGTTGTTGCAGTGCTCTATCCGGGTGTAACTATTCAATCTGCACGGCTGAATGGCTCTTTGGAACTCCTTGGGCAAACTGCAGAACTACTTGTGTCCCTAAGTAGTTCCTAGGACAAGTGGATCCATAAGGTGCATGCGCTCATCCTTGGAACTACTCGGGGACGTGAATAGTTCCGAAGGTTGCCTGAGGAGTTTCAAAGAGCTGCTGGGTTTAATAGCTACACTGAAGGACAGTGGTGGAACGACGGGCTATATGCTATCCAGAGCCTTTCCTCTACTTAGATAGGTATCAAACCACTTCAAGTGTTAAGATAGACCATTAAACATGGTTCCCATTTGTGAGGTATGAAAGCGTATACAATTTCAATGCATCTTTTGGTCTGTTCAGTGCAACATTTGATACATTTTTACACTTTTTTCTGCATCTATGGCAGTGTTTGTGCTGTACAACAGGGGAGGAGCAGGAAGTTGTGCAATACGTTTACCCCCACATTTTACCTATGAAAAAGCAAGGGGGTAAACACATTGCGGAGTCGGTGGTCTGAGGAGTCAGAGTCGGATGATTTTTGTACCGATTCCACGGCCCTGGTTGCAATTACTGCAATGTACTGAATGGATCCATTAAAAATCCAAAGTGCAGGCAGAACCCCCCCCCCCCCCCCCCTTTTTTACATTAAATCTATTTGTGTACATGTCCATCTCTGCGCTGCTGAAAATGTACTGAGCTGGTTCGTTTTCTGTGAAGGTGGGAAACAAGCCTTAAAGTGGATCGGAACTTTTGCGCAACACAGAAGGAAAACATATAGAAATGTACCCTGTATGTATTTATAGAGTTAAGCCTATTTAATTCCCCCTCATCTGTGTCTAATTACCAGTTGTAATCTGATCTCTCTCCTGGGTCACATGACTGCCACGGCAGAGATGGCAGATAAGCTCATTTGAAAGCACAGTCTGTTAACAAAATGACGTATCACCGTGATCTTGCGCTCAGTCTCTGATATCCTTATTCTCTTTTAATGCCGGCTGCTGACAATATATGAGGACCAGTCTCAGATACTTTTCAACCAGGTTAGCCGCGCCAGTTAGCCTGGCGAGGCTAACCTGGTTGTTAACAATATGTCTGCCTCCATGAATCAGGAAGTAGAATCTGTGCAGATTTATTTTAGGATTTGTATCAGCTGTAACCAAGAAATGTTTTTTTGTTTTTCGTTTAAAGAGAACCCGAGGCGGGGTTCTTACAACGCAATCCCCATACAGAGGCTGGGTCTGTCTATAGAGCCCAGCCTCTGTTGCTATTTAGCTTCCCCCAAAGCCCTCCCTGCGCGCTGTGAGACCCCATTAATCACAGCCGCGCTGTGCGGCTGTGTTTACCTCACTAATGTCAGTCTCCACTCTCTCCGCCTCCTGAATCGCTCCGGTCCCCGTCCGTGTCCCTTTCCTCCAATCAGCGGGAAGGGAAGGGATGTGGGCGGGGACCGGAGCGATTCAGGAGGCGGGGGAGAGCGGAGACTGACATTAGAGAGAGGAACACAGCCCGCTGCGACACGTTGCGTGTCGACAGCGCGACTGTGATTAATGGGGTCTCACAGCATGCAGGGGGGGGGGGGGGGCTTTGGAGGAAGCTAAATAGCAACAGAGGCTGGGCTCTATAGGCAGACCCAGCCTCTGTTTGGGGATTGCGTTGTAAGAACCCCACCTCTGGTTCTCTTTAAGGGTTATTATGCTGTTGTGTAACTTTTAGAGCAGAGAGGAAGTTCTGAGTTCAGGTCCACTTTAAAGGAGTTTCAATATACATATGGGGCGCGACTTCCAAAGGGTTATCATTGATTTATGCAAATTTGTATGTACCAAAGCCCTTCTTGCATGAAATACCACTCCTACACAAACAGAGGACCCAGTGTACAGGGCATTAGCTGTGTACAGTGAGAGGAGCCCCTCAACACTAGAACAAAATCATGATTCATTATTTCAAAGCTCTTTACAGTGGACCAGAACTCTTGCACAGGACAGAAGGAAAACATAGAGAAATGCATCCTGTATGTATTTCGAGAATTTAGCCTGTCTAATCCCCCCTCATCTGTGACTAATCACAACTGTAATTTGATCTCAGCTGAGTCAGCTGGCTGTCACAGCAGAGCAGCTAATGTATAAACACAGGATGTTAACAATATGTCTGCTTCCATAAAAGCAGAAAAAAATTGATGCAGGATTTGTATCAGCTGTAACAAAGAAATGTTTTTCTTTAAGGCTACTTACACACCAAGACGTTGCGTTTTAGGGGACATTATGGTTGCATAACGTGCCCCTAACGCAACGTATGGTGGTGTTGAAGTTGGACGTCAGATTGAGCTGCGTCATGCGGCTCTCAAAGCAGCCGCTCCAGGTTAGTGATAGGAAGTCCGGATCTTTTTAAGGATTCGGATCATTTGACTCAGATCATTGAAAAGATCCGGATCTTTGAACCGAATCATTTGAATCATTTTACTAGGGAAGCAGACTGGGGATGAAATGACTAGCAGGACAGGACTTGCCCTGCACTGTACATTCTGTATGTTCCTGTTTCTTCCAGACAGACATCCCCTGTGAACCGAATCTTTCATTGTGATGATCCGGATGATTCGACTCATAAAAAGATCCGGATCAAATGAACGAATCGTTCATGATCCGGACAACACTACAGTTCCACCACCAGTCTCTGCAGTGCATTGAATATTAATTAGCCATGTGGCTGGCGGAGGAGGAGGAGGGGAGACCTCCTCCTCCAACATCACTGAGCATGTGCAAACAGTCTAACGTGGCTTAGCCAAGTATAACGTACAGCATGCAGCACTTTGTTTTTAACGTGCTGCGTTACTATGTAACGCAACGTGTGCACTGTGAACAGCACATTGATTTTACAGTGCTGTGAGTTAGGCTGCGTTACTGGCTGCTGTAACATGGGACTTTAACGTCCCACTGTGAAACCAGCCTAAAGGTTATTATGATGTTGCTTATTTTTTAAGAGCAGAGAAGAAGTTTTGAGTTCAGGTCCACTCTAATATGATCATATTTGTGCATGTAGATATTATTATTGCTGTTTAACTAGCTTTTCTCATACTAGAATATCATAGCTAAGTCTTTCAGTTCCATTAGCTCTACTTAGATGTCTCTCAATACATTTTTTATTTGCGTTGTTAAACAGAAAAACAAGGCTTCAGTTTAGTATTTTACCTGCTCTTTAATGTAATGGGAAGATCTATAACATTCATTAAACATCCTGTCCAATAAATATGGATATAAAGCTGATTTATCCGCCTGGTGTCAGTGTTGTGGTAAAGAACACATAAACAATAGCACAGAAATCATCACCCCGCCCAGAATCCAGGCTACTGTTCAACCTACACTGCACTCCAGACCCATAATCTCACAAACGCCAGCTAATGCGCTTCCCTCTTGTCAAACTAATTGGATAAAATTATACATAACTGAGGCTAAAAGAAAATAAAGCCCATGAACAAAGTAATTGACCTTAATGCACGTTTTGGAAGGCTGATTATTTTATGGCGAGCCTTTTATTTACTCCCCGACAGATAATTGAGGTTTTATAAGTGAACTGTAGGAGAAAGGTGGTGAATATATTCATTTCACACCTCCAGGCAGTTTAAGTGCTTGCTTGCTTACACAGCAGTATTATTTACCTAAAAGCAAAACACTGCAAGCTAAACATGTCAAGAAAAAGCCCACAGTCTAAACAGCTTGCGAGCGCGGACCTTTGCCATGATGAGACTGTCGTCAGGCTTTTAACAGCAATTGATGTCCCAGCTATTCTCGTCATGAATAGAAGAGGTTAAACTGATGACAGACAGCTGCTAAGAGCCATGTACACTGGTCTCGAGCAAGTGGCACACTTGCCTAAATCGCATACGTTTCCACGCAGTACTAAATTGCACACAGAAAATGCACATCATGTATTTCTCTAGGCCTACTCCGATTTGACAATGTGAGTTTTGTGCGTTTTAAAAACTGGGATCATGCACTAATTTTTCTGATGTCGCATATGATTTTTCATTGAAAATCATTGCTACTGTTAAAAAAAGCCCCTGTTTAAATGCAGACAAATTTATACCCCAAAAAATGTGTGCCAGAAATCCTTCCCGATTAGGCAAGTGACCCCTGCCTAAGGGTAACTGTACCCATACACACATTAAAGGACCACTCCAATGAAAAGAGTAAGGACTGGAACCCACTAGGTGAATCCACTGTGATTTGAAAAGCTGTTGCTACTGCAATGCTATGGGTGTGATCCCACTTGAGCGATGTAATTTTATAAAAATCCCCCATAGCATTGCATTCAAATCACTAGCACTTAGACAAGGCTTCTAGTGGGTTTGAGCCCACTTGAGCGTTTGCCGAGCAGTTCAGCATCCCCTCGGCTGCCCACCAGTGCAATTCAGGTGCAATTTAAATGCAACCGAATTGCAGCGGTTGTAACACCACACGTGTCAAGCGTTGACATGCGATGAAATTACTGGGCAGCGGAGGAATATGACATGTCAAGTCTGAGCGTGGCTGCGGCAATGCCCAGATATCACTCCGTGGGGGGCCACCTGTACTGCTCCCAGCCGGTACAGGAGAGCGGCTGATGGTGGTGACTTCTTCGTTTGTCAGCTGCCTGTGTGAAAGGGCCCTAAGCAGTTAAAAACTGACAGGTTTTGGACTAGTCCATCTCCTCATGGGGATTCTTGGCAGACTAGATCAGTTATTAAATCTGCCAAGCATTAAACAGGAAGCAGCCATGGATGAGGGCTTCCGCACTGGGAATGCGTGATTAAGCTCTGCGCATGCCCAGTTTCATGAAGTGCTTGTGCATAGAGGAGAAAAGCTGGGCACAAGCGGCTTCTTTCTACTGTGTAAGGTCTGTGCATGCCTAGTATGGATGCACTTAGGACTAAGGTGGATGCAGGCCAGGGTTTTTATGAGGACGTGGGCCTCTGGATCATCCAGGGGCTTTGAATTACTGAAGTATGTAACTATTTTATTTTAAACATTGTAATCGAAGGGAGAAATATTTCCAAGATGTAAGCCTCTGGTAATATGGTTATACCTGTAATCAAGGTCAGTATGCACGCATAAAGGAGATTTCCACACCGTCAGCTTGCAAAAATGCCTCTGAGGCCCGGGGTTCCGGGGAGTCCTTTTATTTCACTCATGACGTAGTTTAATCACGTGTTAATTCAACATATCAAAAATGGGTTAGCCTTATGAATATACATATTCCACATAAGATAATTGCATAATATGTTAGATTGTCCATTGGCTAGCAAAATCTGCTGCTATAAGCATTCTTCAAGTCAAGTGTAATATCTCGTGATCAAAAGATGTCAAGGGCGCCGTCTTGTCATAGTCTTGTGATTCTGTCTGGTTCCAAAAAGCTGCAAGCTAAGCAGGATATGCTTTTTTTCTAATCATAGGAATAGATGTATAGATGGATTGATCTGATATACATTTGAAGGTGATCAACTTATTTTGTAAACAAAAGCAGGTTATCAAGCAATATTAATATATTTGATTAGGTATCTGAACAAGGCATTTCCCTACATATTGTCCAGTGATTGCATGCTGCATACAGAGTGTATAGAAGAAATGCCATCCAGCTATAATCTATAGGTCTCTCAACATCAACTTCATGTGTGCTTTCAGATAAAAATGGTACAGTTCTGTGGAGCTGGGAAACATTTGATATTTTGACATTGTAAGCATCTTCCTCAGGGTTGGTCACACAACATGCAGGAGAACCAGAAGGTAGGGTTAGCGGCCACTGTGGAGGACAGACACATTTCTGGAGGAAGTGAGAATCGCAAACACTGCTGCTGCAGTATTTCTCTGTTTATATGGGAGCACATGAGGAGGGACCTAGGAGACGGAGGGAAGAGAGAAGTCAGGTCCCACTCACTTCCGCCAATCAAATGAACCAAGCCCTAATTACAGGAAAAGGAGGCAGCCAGGGGAGAATAGCTCTCCCCTCTGAGCCAGTCTGACGTGTAACTTAAGGAGATAATCAACGTAGGAACATTAGTACTAGTCCTACTAAGAAATTGTCTTAAAGATAATGTAACCCCGGTTTAAAAAGAAAAGGCAGATACTCACCTAAGGAGAGGGAAGGCTCGGTCCTAATGAGCCATCCCTCTCCTCTCCCGGTGCCCCGGTGCTGCGCTGGCTCCTCAGTTCTCATCCCACGCAGAGGGGACTTCGGAAGCCTTCGGGAGCCGAGTCCTCCCAAAGACAGGCTGCGCACATGCGTCATAGAGGGCGCGCGCACATGCGCAGAGTAGAACGGCCCGTCTTCGGGAGCACTCGGGCTCCCAAAGCATTTCCGAAGCCTCCCTTCGGCCGGGAGACAGCGGTATTTGACCGAAACATACAAATACCGCTACGGGGGAGCTAGGACAGCAGCGGGCACCGGGAGAGGAGAGGGAATGCTCTATGGGACCCATAGCAAGTGCTCAAAGGGAAGGTCCAAGCAAAATAAAAAAATGAGTTTCACTTACCTGGGTCTTTTACCAGCCCCATGCAGCCATCCTGTGCCCTCGTAGTCACTCACTGCTGCTCCAGTCCCCCACTGGCAGCTTTCCGACCTCTGAGGTCGGCAGTCAGCTTGCGTACATTTTTACGTATTCCCGCTAGTGCAGGAACATTACCACATACATTTTTACGTTTTAGTGGTGCAACGCGTAAAAATGTATGTGTTGCACCACTAACGCGTAAAAAATGTATTGTAAATTGTTGTGCAGCGTATGAAGCTGATTTCACATCAGACTTTCAGGGCTGCTGTTCAAAATTCAGTCTAACAAATTCAGATTTTAAAATGAAAATAAAAATTTGAGACTCTAGTCTGCTTACCAGTACAGTAGTAAGTACTACACATTCAAATAATTATCTCATAAGTTTATTTCAGTGCAGGTTTGCTTTAAGTAATCCCACAGAACTTTAAGGCTACTTTCACAGTGGGACGTTGCATTTTGATGCGACGTTAAAGTCGCAACACAAACTAACAACGCAACGTCCCAAAAATGTCACAACGCAGCGCTATGCCCTGTTATCGTTGCATACAGTAGGCATACAGGCAATGAAAAGCAAACAGTCCAATGCAGTTAATAACTTGTATAACACACAGCATGCAGCACTTTCTAATAATGCTACACGTTACACACAACGCGACGTGTGCACTGTGAATGTTGCACACACTTAGTATTGCTGTGCATTAGTCCACGTTAAAACATTTTCTAACGTGCGACTTTAACGTCGCACTGTGAAAGAGGCCTTAGTATCAAATGTATTTATTGCCACACCAAGGTTATATTGAAGCAGAGGTACAGGCAAGGGCAATAGTGAAGCCATCTTTTATAAAGGCCATATTCTTTCTCCTTAATACAAATAAGCTTTGCAGTGTTTTCATTATTGAGGTCTGCTCTGTTCTATTGATATCTTGGTACTTGCATTTGAAAAGCTGACAGATGACCCAGTGGGAACATGGCCTACAACAAAGTCGTATTTCCTGGTCATCAGAAAAGAATACAGATGAAGTAGAATTCAGCACTGATTGCACATCCAGCACTTCACCTTGCTCTCCACACTAGATTTGAGCAGCTGCATGTATATCACGTGCTTGACATACATGCAGGGCACATCATCTTGGGAAAATATCTCAAAGGTTCCCGACAGGCACACTTTTTAATTTTTTTATGTCTTTAGTCAAGGTGGAGCCACACAAAATCTTGATGCTAGACGGAATAGATCAAAGGTTCTACTGTGGCAAAAAACTGATCTGAAAGTACTGTGGTGCATACAGTACTCACTGCAAGTCCCATTCCTGTTTCTGTAAGCAATAGTATTTCTATTAGCCCCAATAAGCCATTATCCCTTTGGATGTACCTCTATACTAAACACTTAATGCAAACAATTCAAGCCTCTTTCACACAGACTCTAATAGTCTAAACTGTGGGCAGTTTAGCTTCCCAGCTGCTGGCCACAAGTGACTTTCGGTTGCAATTGCATTCATGTCAGTGTTTGTAGCCACACACATGTTTGACATACGGTGATGTTAGCCAGCGGCAAAGAAAAAGCTGCAGCTCGCTCAGATGTGACTCATTACAGTGGCTGCCTCTCCTCCGGCCATACACAGAGCTAAGCAAACGCCCAGCTGGTGCGCTGAGGCAGCTGACAGGCAGTGAATTCGCCACCTTCAGATTTCAGCGTGTGGAAGAGGCCTAAGGCTTGGCTGGGACCCACTTGCAATTGCAAAAGCGTTTTTGAGAGCAATGTTTCCGCTGTAAGATCATGGCCATTTACTTTCAGCTGCGCAATGCTTTTAGCCAGCGATTCCAAAAGAAAAAAGAGAAAGCATAAATCTCTGCTGAAAGTGCTCTAGTAGGTCCTAGGACTAAGAAGACTTTAAGTATATTAAAACATGTAACCACAAAGGTCTAGGATTTATACAAAGATGCTTGCCAGAGGATTTATACAAAGATGCTGGCCAGAGGATTTATACAAAGATGCTGGCCAGCCTTCTTGCTCGCAGCACACTGATTTAGCAGTTGGACGGAGCAACTTCCATTTATGAAATGCTTTTGAAAATAAAGAAAACCCTGAGAATCTCCCATGAGCAGATGGGCTAGTCCAAAACCTGTCAGTTCTGTCAGATTTCTACTACCTACTGTAAGTGACAGCAACATAGGCGAAAAGTAATTTATGGCTCATTTTACTCTGGAAGAAATGTAATTATTATTTGTACGTGTACACATGTATTTTAAAAATTTACAATTTTCGTGATAGTAGTCTTTTAAGTACAAAATGAAGTGAAAACTGTTAGAGGTTAAGATGGAGCAGTTAGTTGCCTTGCATCAGGGCCGGGCCGAGGCATAGGCTGGAGAGGCTCCAGCCTCAGGGCGCAGTGTAGGAGGGGGCGCACAATTCATTCAGCTGTCATTCCTAATTGTGTATGAAGCAGAAAGAAATAAGAAAAGGAGATACATGGAAGTGACTACAAGCCAGATAACTAGATATTAAGGTGTTGGGGGCCCTGGGGTGCCTCTTAGTCTAAGAGCAATCAGGGTGTGACAGCTGGGGTGGAGGGATGGAGGGGCGCACTTTGGTGTCTCAGCCTTGGGTGCTGGAGGACCTTGTCCCGGCTCTGCCTTGCATGAAGAGTTGCTGCACATGAAGAGTAGGATCAGGTGCATTATATCAAATATGCACCCTGAAAATACAAGGCACCTCATACTGCCTATTCTAATGTGCTGTGGAAAACCAACAATTTTTTCTGTGTGTGTGTGGGGAGCACCTCTTGTTTTACCCATGTTGCCAAATGTTGACCATCTGCCAAATGTGGGCGGGCAATTACTAAGACTTGGAGTATCTTGTTAACTCACATTTCAGATTACTTAAAAGAAAAAAATTAAAGGGAAATAAGAGTACAAATGTGCACTAGCCCTGGGGTGGACAGCTGGCAAGATGTTGGGATTTGAATGTAATAATTATTTTATTGATTGAAGGTTTAGAGCAACAAAAAATTCTGCATGCTAAATTATGTATAGACACCCCCTATAATTGGCTTAGTCAGAAACATTGGTCTATAGCCTTCTATAAAGAACTACAATAATAAGGTTATTGAGCAGAGACATACATTATATATGTATGCTAGTTTAGAAAATTACATCATCATCATTATTAGTATTATTAGCAATACTAAACAATTGTTTGGTAATGTTTTTCAAGGTTTTCTTTCAGCTTTTATTGAGTCATTTTTTGTTTATTTACACAAAATGTATCATTTTTTAAATCCTAAAACTCACTGTAAGTGATTATGACATGTTCAAGCAACCCACAAACCCAACACAAGTACCAGGAGTACGCTTAGCACATGTTGAGAACCTAAATCCCAGTTAGCCAACAAAATTTCCTGCTGTTACTATGGCAGCATGTGATTCCAATGCTGCTATGGCAGCAGGAAAGGAAAATTATGGATAGGTTGACAATTTTCTGATTTTCTGCCGTTACCAAGGCAGCATATGAGGATTTTTTGCTGCAATGGATACAGCAGGAAAGGAGAACCACACCTAGGTGAGTATATGATTTTCTGTTGTCAGTAAATGACAATAGTGCATCAAATTCCCCAAAATAAAAAAATAATAATAATCACATTAAGACCTAGAACTCACTAGCAGGGCTTTTCTAAGCCCTACAATTTGAAAAGCTCTTGCTAATTGCTATGTACAGTATGTGATCCCACTAGAGGGATATGATTTTTTCAAAAATCACCCATAGCATTCAGGGCCGGATTTCAGGCAAGGCCACCTAGGCCATGGCCTAGGGCACCACAGGAAAAAGGGCACCAAAGCAGCAGGCTGAACTTATGCAGCATTTGCAGACTTGCAAATGCTGCAATGCATGAAGATCAGGCGAGTGCCTGGCTGCGGTACTCTGCTGCCAACAGCCTGTGCAATGACCACCTTGCTCTCTTGGGCTTGGACTTGGGCAGCATTGGAGACAGAGGGGAAGAGGAAGCTTCTGCACTGGAGAGGAGTGGAGAAATAAGTGACACTGATGGCTGCTGCGGTGTGAAGGTGAGCTGGCTACCTATACTGAAAGGGGAGTGGGAAAAGGAGGGATTAAGGGAGTCATCTGGGTACCTATACTAGAGGAAAAGGGAGAGGGGTCATCTGGCTACCTATACTAGGGGGGGCATCAGGCTACCTATACTAGAGGGAAAGGGGGAGGAGTCATCTGGCTACCTATACCTGGTAATCGCGCGATTCCCGCTCAAGTGTGAATGGGACAGTGCGGCCCACTGGAGCAAGGGGGGGGAGTGGTGTTTTTTGCGGCTACCCGATCCGCTCAGCCCCCCGGATCACTTTTTTAAAAATTTTATGAGCCCACCTCGGGCTCTCTTTAACACACCATTTGAATGCACACATGTATGCAGGGCAATGTTTGACAGCTAAAACATGTTTATTTTTTAATAGTAATTGAATCAGGCCACTAGCCCACAGCCCTTCATGATAAGTGTGTAGCTTTGAAGAAAGTTGGACCTGTCTTCTTAGTGACCTTACTTCCCAGTGGAACAATCTCTGCAGTAAGGTTCCATTTATAGTGCTCAGTTGCGTGGCAGAATAATACTTCATGTGAACTGACTGCCCATACAATTCTAAGGGCCTGTTCACAGTACTGCATTGTAACTGATCACGTTATTCTAACTCGCTGCAGCCTGCGTGCAGGCTTTGCATTTACAGTGGCTTGCAAAAGTATTCGGCCCCCTTGAAGTTTTCCACATTTTGTCACATTACTGCCACAAACATGAATAAATTTTATTGGAATTCCACATGAAAGACCAATACAAAGTGCTGTACACGTGAGAAGTGAAACAAAAATCATAAATGATTCCAAACATTTTTTACAAATCAATAACTGCAAAGTGGGGTGTGCGTAATTATTCAGCCCCCTGAGTCAATACTTTATAGAAACCACCCTTTGCTGCAATTACAGCTGCCAGTCTTTTAGGGTATGTCTCTACCAGCTTTGCACATCTAGAGACTGAAATCCTTGCCCATTCTTTTTTGCAAAACAGCTCCAGCTCAGTCAGATTAGATGGACAGCGTTTGTGAACAGCAGTTTTCAGATCTTGCCACAGATTCTCGATTGGATTTAGATCTGGACTTTGACTGGGCCATTCTAACACATGTATATGTTTTGTTTTAAACCATTCCATTGTTGCCCTGGCTTTATGTTTAATGTCGTTGTCCTGCTGGAAGGTGACCCTCCGCCCCAGTCTCAAGTCTTTTGCAGACTCTAAGAGGTTTTCTTCCAAGATTGCCCTGTATTTGGCTCCATCCATCTTCCCATCAACTCTGACCAGCTTCCCTGTCCCTGCTGAAGAGAAGCACCCCCAGAGCATGATGCTGGCACCACCATATTTGACAGTGGGGATGGTGTGTTCAGAGTGATGTGCAGTGTTTACCGCCACACATAGCGTTTTGCATTTTGGCCAGAAAGTTCCATTTTGGTCTCATCTGACCAGAGCACCTTCTTCCACATGTTTGCTGTGTCCCTCACATGGCTTGTGGCAAACTGCAAACAGGATTTCCAAAGCTTTTCTGTTCACAATTGCTATCTTCTTGCCACTCTTCCATAAAGGCCAACTTTGGGCAGTGCACAACTAATAGTTGTCCTATGGACAGATTCCGCCACCTGAGCTGTAGATCTCTGCAGCTCATCCAGAGTCACCATGGGCCTCATGACTGCATTTCTGATGAGTGCTCTCCTTGTTCGGACTGTGAGTTTAGGTGGACGGCCTTGTCTTGGTAGGTTTACAGTTGCGATATACTCCTTCCATTTATAAATGATCGCTTGAACAGTGCTCCTTGGGATGTTCAAGGCTTTGGAAACCTTTTTGTAGCCTAAGCCTGCTTTAAATTTCTCAATAACTTTATCCCTGACCTGTCTGGTGTGTTCTTTGGACTTCATGGTGTTGTTGCTCCCAAGATTCTCTTAGACAATCTCTGAGGCCGTCACAGAGCAGCTGTATTTGTACTGAAATTAGATTACACACAGGTGCACTCTATTTAGTCATTAGCACTCATCATACAATGTATATGGGCAATTGACTGCACTCATACCAAAGGGGGCTGAATAATTACGCACACCCCACTTTGCAGTTATTGATTTGTAAAAAATGTTTGGAATCATATAGGATTTTTGTTCCACTTCTCACGTGTACACCACTTTGTATTGGTCTTTCATGTGGAATTCCAATAAAATTGATTCATGTTTGTGGCAGTAATGTGACAAAATGTGGAAAACTTCTAGGGGGCCGAATATTTTTGCAAGCCACTGTAACTCTATGTCCAGTCTCCATTGCTGTTTACACTCATTATAACGTGTATATTATGCAACTGATCACAGTGTTTCTAGCCTAAGGTGGCCACACATCATATAATTAAAAGATCCAATTTTTCACCAAATTTATTATTTCGATCAGTTGTCCCGAAAAATCGAGAGCTTTTCTTTGTTTTGGATCGATAAATCCAATCGAGTTTCCCCTTTTTTTATTTTTGGAGATTGGAAATTTTGGAAATTTCAGACCAACTTTATGAAGAATTGTATGGCGTGTGATGGATTGTCAATTACTTGATGTACAGTTCCAATCAATTTTTTCTGAGATTTCAATGATTGTATTCATGGTTGGGGGAAAATTTAACGTAGGTGTGTGGGAAATTGGTCAGCCAGAAAAAAAAATTGATTGCTATTCTTGAATTGAACAGATATTTAAAAAATTGTATGGTGTGTGTGCCTCTTTTGCACGGGCAGTTAAACTGTGTGCTCAGCAAGCAGTTACCAGGCAGCAGTGAGCAGTTGCTAGGCAGCAGCAAGTAGTTGTGAGAGAAGGAGAGGCTTTTCATTGCCTATCAACTGCCCATGAAAAAGAAGCCTAACTGTCACAAGACAGCTCAAGGCTATCCAGGGTAGGGATGTAATGTCACCATGAAAGCAGAGTGATCATCATGATGATCAGTAGAATAACGTGTTTATATGAACACTAGAAATAAGCCCGCCCATTAAAAACAGGCACTAAGCTCGGCTTCAATCCCCCGCACTCCTTTTTCAATCTTACCCATGCAACTGATGCGTGGTGCGTGTGCACGGCCGCGCTCCCCCGACGCACGCGCACAGCTGTCCGCCCTCTGCACCCTTCCACCTGCTGTCCCAAATCCGCACATGCGCACTGGTACAACGCACAGACACAGGGACATGAGAGAACACAGGGACACAGGGGTTTTATTATATAGGATGTGCAGGCAGAATCTGAACATTGACAGATCACAATTATACACAATTAGTGATGCTGGTGACCATGTGACATTATAATCACAAATACTGGAAAGCCTTGTTTTCAAAACGGAACTCAACAGAAGGAAAGCAATTATACACAGATTTGGCAAAGTTTTCACCAACGTACCTATGGATCAATATTTACTCTAAGTTCCCTTTAGAAAGATGGAGTAAAGCTTACTGTGTTGTTTTCCATTCCCCATGCCTAAGGACCGCACGTGTATCATCTTAAAGTCTAGCGAGCTACAAATTGTCCAAGCAGAATACAAATGAATCCTGAGTGATTGTCTTGGATAGAAAATCCCAGAGCACCTGCTCCTGGAGCCATGGAAAGTCGCTTAAACGAAGCAATTGTGTGAAATGAAGTGCATAGAGAGAAAAAAGAAAACCCAGCCACATGAAAACATGACTATGGTTCAAAGCAGAGAGTTTATCTTTCATGGGTATAACAAATGAATGTGCAAATGGCAAGCAGCATCTCATGCTATTAAGAAACCCATGCATGTAACAGCATTGTCAGAATGGTGATGCACAAACTCTATTGCATATTTCCCTTTTCACAAAGGGAGCAGGTAGTTTGTGAACAAAACAATGTTAATAAAAGGGAAAGGTTGTGTTTGTTCAGGCTCCATTGGATCTCCCTAAAGCGAAATTTCTACTTGCTTATACATTGATCTGTGTGCAGGGCCGGCTTTACCATAAGGCATTGTAGGCACGTGCACAGGCCCCTGATGAGGATTAAAATGCGGCTCGCTTCCCTCCCTGAGCGCCTCTCTCTCCCCTTCCTATGCAGAGTCCTGAGCGTAAATGAGAGGTTACTCACCCTCGCTCTTGGCATTCCACTGATGAGATCTCCCTTCAGTCAGGGGCACCTCTTGCTACTTAATACTGAGGTTCCTATAGCTACCTAATACTTGGGGGCACCTCTAGCTACTTAATATTGAGGGTACTTCTGGCTACAAAAAACTAAGGGATGCCTGTAGCTACGTATGACGGGCAAGGAAAGCAAGGGAGCAGTGACAGCTGGGACAGGCAGTATAAAATACTTGTGGTACAGTTTGGTGTGGGGTTTGTAGGAGGGCAAAGTCTAAGGTTCCAGGACATCTGTGCCTATAGGCTCCTGTTAGGTAAACCCAGACCTGTCTGTGCGCATGTAAAACACAGACATACTTCAGACAGAATTTTTTTTTGAGGTCCCTTTTACACCTGCCTTGCAAGTGTGCATTGTGTCACCCTGTTTTACCGCAGGGTGATATGCAATGACAATGAAAGGCAATGGGACCTAGCACACTTGGACTACCGCTGGACTTTAGTTGTGATGCAGCGGTGGGTCAATGAGTGATGCAAAAATTTTAAATATGTTGGTACGGCACACATGCGCGGAACGTCGGAAATATGACAGGCAAACCCAGGAAACCCAGTAACAGACTTCCTGCCCAGCAGGAAGTACGTCATGCAGCGAGGGGTGGTGAGTGGCGGCAAGGGGTGTGCAGGGTCATATACGCTATGCATATGACCAGTGATGCTCAAATCCGACCCGGGAGACATCCGGATAGTTGCTATCCGGATATCTCCCTGGAAAGCTGGGGGGGGGGGTCAATCTTACCTGTATGACGTCTACATTGCGTCCGTACGCGTCGCCTCCCACCATGCGTTCCAAGCATCGTATTCGCCGGTCACGTGACACAAACACTTCCTCCTTTAACCCGGAAGGAGGAAGTGTTTGTAGTTACGTGACCGGTGAATACGGCGCTTGGAACGCATGGTGGGAGGCGACGCGTACGGACCCGATAAAGACGTCATACAGGTAAGATTGAACCGCAAACCCCCCCCCCCCCCACCCCGCACAGCTTTCCTGGTAGATATCCGGATAGCAACTATCCGAATGTCTCCCTGGTCGGATTTGAGCATCACTGCATATCACCCTGTTGGCGCAATCTGCTACAGGGTCATATGAATGGAGTTTTCTGCATTGCTGTGAGATGAGGGCAGAGCATCATACCACAAACACAATGGCCAGGTGTAAAACCAGCCTGATTAAAATTCTGTAAACCTACATCATTGGTGTGCAAGAGTCAGGCCTCATTCACACTTAAACTCACAAGCGTTTTGCGTTTTTGTGCACTTTTTTCCCTCCTGGCGCTCCACTGCACGCTGCGTTTCTGGTAAATGCGCTTTTCTAAGCGCTTCTCCAGAGCGGTTTTGAAATTCACTCCCTGATGCAAGAAAAGAATAAATACAAGGGGCTCGATTCACAAAAGGGTGCTACCTCAGTTAGCACGCCTAAAAGCTTTGGGCGTGCTAACTAGGGTGCTAAGCAGTTAGCACACCCAACGCTTTTATTGATCACATGCAAAGTTTAGCTCTGCGCGGTGCACGCGATCAAAACGTTGCACCGGGTGCGCCCGAAACGTTGCAGCGTTTTAGGAGCACATGGTGAGATGGTTTGATTGCACCCGGTGCTCCGTTTCGCACGCACCGCGCAGCACTAACTTAGAGTGTGAAACTTGTGCGCAAAACTTTGCGTGTCCTAAAGGGTTTTAGGCGTGCAAAGGGGCTTTTAGGAGTGCTAACTAAGTTAGCATCCTTTTGTAAATCAAGCCCAATGTATTTTTTATTAAAAACGCGAAGCAATCGCTGCACAAAGTGATTTTGTGAGCGTTTTGCATTTTTCCTATACCTTTCATTAAGGCAAAATCGCCTCAAAACTGGTACAGGCAGCGCTTTGCTGAGCGGATCGCAAACGAACTGTTCAGCTGTGAACTCTCTCATAGGGAATCATTGCACAAGCGTTTTTAGGGCGATTTTGAAAATCGCATGCACTTGAAAAAAGGGCAAAAATGCCCTTAGTGTGAATGAGCCTTCAGGATGTGTTCACATTATGGCCTCGATTTACTAACCGGTGCTAACCCAGTTAGGCTTTGGACGTGCAAACTAGGGTGCTAAGTAGTTTGCTTGTCCAAAGCTGTTAATGATCGCGCGATATGCGGTGCGCCTGAAAACGGCGCACCGGTGTGCGTGAAAGGTCACACCAATCGCGTGCAAAATAGCTGTTCAGGCACCACGCAGCACTAAACTTTGCACGCACATATTATTATATTTTCACGTCCTAAGTGCCTCTTCACTGGCGTGCTAACACTTAGCACCCTTTAGTGAATCGAGGCCTATGAGTGCTGCTGCTGCGCTATACATTATACAAATATATGGGCATGTTCACACCACTGTTGTAACAGACCATGTTATCCTCCTAATGCACTTTCTACAGTGTATTTCTGGAGAACGTGTGAGACAATGAGCATGTTACTATAGCAATCTTCATGCTATGAAAACGAACATGCACAATGTAGCATGCAGAGCATGCGCTGTGTTATGCCCAAGTTATAGAGTGGGTTTTATGAAACCCCCGTAGTGTGAGTTTGGACTAAAGCTTCATACACATGTACAGTTCTCGGCCAAGGTGGCCATTGTGAGTTATTTCGGCCAAGAATAGAATGTGTGTACAGTGGCCCCAGATCCACGTTGATGTGCCGGCAGTCGATCCATCATGGCAGGTCACATTAGCCGATCTTTGGCCAAGGGCATTGTTCTCACCCTCTCCACAACCCCTGTTGTATGCTGCTATGTCAGCCCCCGTCCTCCTGCATCTACAGATCACCAGTTGGGATACTACAAATGGTGCTGGACTGTTACGTGGTAAAACCTCGCTGTCACCACCATCATATAAATTAGGAGCAACTAATTTGAGTGATTTTTTTTTTTTTTTTTTGCTTGGAAGTTGCTAGAAATGTATCTTAGATATAAGGTTAGAAATACTGTAAATAAGGAGCGATAACTCATGAGATACATTTTATTTTTTGCAATCACAATCTAAAACGACACTGAGCAAAGCTGCTGTTCTTAATTGTCCTATAAACGGGTAGCACTATGTTATTATTATTATTGGTAAAATAAGACATGATACAGTTGTTTTCAAAATTATTCAACCCCAATGCTGTAAAGGGTTTTAGGGAATTTAGTGTACATTTGTAATTGTGTTCAGAATGAAATCTTACAAGGACTTTTTAAAGAACCAAATGCAACTAAAATCACATCAATTGTTTTTGTAATACAGTATTAAATGTTTTTTTTTTTTTGTGTGTGTGTGATTTCTTCATTAACACAATTATTCAACCCCTTAAAGACTACCACTCTTAAGAACAGAGGTTCATTCAAGTGTTTTCAATCAGGTATTGAAAACACCTGTGGATGTTAACGAGCAGCAATCAAGCAGAATAAGCACCAATTAGAGATTGAAAATGACTGTGATACTTAGCTCCTTCTAGACATTTACTGGTGTGTTTACAAACATGGTGAAGTCAAGAGAGTGGTCCAGGAAGACAAGAGAAGAGGTGATTTCTCTTCACAGGAAGGGCAATGGCTATAAGAAGATTGCAAATATGTTAAACATACCAAGAGACACCATTATTATTATTATTTAGTATTTATATAGCACCGACATTTTACACAGTGCTGTACAGTGTATATATATATCTTGTCACTAACTGTCCCTCAAAGGAGCTCACAATCGAATCCCTACCATTGCCATATGTCTATCTTATGAAGTGTAAGTACTGTAGTCTGCCCCTGCTAAAACGCCGCTATCCCGCGGCTTAACGGGGGTCCCTGTCCCCCCAAATCCCCTCCGTAATGCGGGGGAGCGCTTCCGCATTGGGGCAGGGCTAACCACCGCAGCCCTGCCCCACGCGCGTCTGTCAGCGCGTATCTCAGCCTCTCCCCCGCCCCTCTCAGTCTGCCTTCACTGAGAGGGGCGGGGGAGAGGCGGCGATGCGCGTCTGATAGACGCGCTGGGAGGCAGGGCTGCAGCCGTTAGCCCTTGCCTCCAGGAAGCAAAATCAGCGACCAAGTCTGCGACCAAGGTTTGCAGGGGGTGGGTTGGGGGGTCAGGGACCCTCGTTCAGCCGCGGGATAGCGGCGTTTTAGCAGGGGCACACATGCCCCTGCTATATATGAGAGCTGAAGCGAGATTTAGTCTCGCTTCAGTGTCTCTTTAAAGAAAGCAGTTGCAGCGCGCAAGCCTAAGAATGTGACTGAACTGGAGGCTTTTGCCCATGAAGAATGGGCTAAGATTCCCGTAGATCGCTGCACGACACTTGTGTCAAGCTATGCTTCACGTTTAAAAGCTGTTATAACTGGAAAAGTTCTAAGTACTAAGAATGAATGTTACTCGGGGGTTGAATAAAACTGATAATGATGTGAGTACAGAAAATACAATTGTGGTTATTGCATTATAAATGTTGTTACATTTGTCTGACTTACAAGTGCCTCTTTGATTTAATTGTAAACAAGGTGACTAAAATGATCAAAATCGAAGTCAAACTGGCCAAAACACTCAATTTGAAGAATTTTGAACAACACTGTATGAGCTTTATCTTTATTTAAATAAGGTTTTCATTTATGAACAAGGTCATTGTGCTTTGAAAATGACAGGCGGATGCGTTACAACTGTATCCGAAAGGCAAAATATGTGTTTTACATTCATTTCACAGGGTTTTTTATTAAAACCAATTGAATTAAAAATGAGTGAGCATGTTCCTGAATTAGGAACACTGAAATAATCATTATTATTTTTCTTTTGTTGATATAGGGCCATCATTTTCCATGGCTCTGTGCAGAAAAAAATACAGACAATAGTGGGTACTAGGATGACCAATGAGATGCAAATCATTACAAATTGATACAACTTGGATCTTGCCATAACAAAACTTTATCGGTCTATTTTCAAGCTGCATGAATTTGCATTGAGTTGGATAATCCTGCATTAGCTCAGGACGATTTGCATCTCAGTGACTATTCCTAGTGGTTACCATAAATACACACATAGTTCATACACAGTACAGCAGCACAAGTGCAGACGTAGTTAATGCGTAATATGAAAACATCCAGCAATACAGGTACATGAACATTTCAAATAATTAATTTCAAAGTGACAAGAAACATTAGGGGGAGAACCCTACCCCTACAAGCGTACTTTAATATTAACACACACACGCACACACACACGCACACACACGCACACACACACACACACGCACACACACACACACACGCACACACACACACACACACGCACGCACACACACACACACACACACACACACACACACACACACACACACGCACACGCACGCACGCACACACACACACACACACACACACACGCACACACGCACACACACACACGCACACACACACACACACGCACACACACACACACGCACACACACACACACGCACACACACACACACTTTAATCCTAAGCCTCTTTGCCATGGCTAAGGTTAGATAACCAATACAGTGGCCTTGCTGAACTTGTGATAATAACCTATCGGCATCTTGATTTCTGATACTTAAACTCTTCTGGTATCAGGTGGAGAACATACAGTGCCAAAAAACCCACTATGCTGTTCAATGGTACTTCATTCCGTTCTCACAGTGAAAAAAGATAAGAAGGAAGCGCTCCTTGTGTTTATAAGTATAAAATAGATTTCTCACCTCAAAAAATAAATAAAATGCATGCAGTGGCCTGACGCGTTTCCCAAGATTCACCCTTGTTTCATCAGAGGCAGTTTGGGAATGATGCCATTTGCCAAACTGCCTCTTATGACACAAGCGTGATCCTTGAGAAACGCCTCAGCCCAATGCATGCATTTTATTTATTTCTGTCCAATAAATGTTTGATACTTACCCATCGGCACAAGTGGCCTGTGATTTACTAATATCCTGATCCGACTGAGGACTCAACATGGAGAGATTTAACGGCTTCCATACTGGATCCCTGGATGAAGCTTCTACACAGATGGGATGATCAGGGACAGATCAACAGCGGTTTAACCACTAATATGCTTGTATGCTGAACTGTCAATATTGGCATTTTCAGCCATCTAATAAGGCGAGCTGCTCTCTGCATTGAGAGGCGAGGATGTATTTTATACTTTTCAAAAAAAGGAGCGCTTCCTCCTGATCTCTTTCTTTACCCCAGTTGTATTGTGGTACTCTACGGATGAACAGCTCCATACTTGTGTTTTTAACCTTGAAACTATTTACAGTGTGCGCCAAGTGAGCTCCCCCGTGGATTTGGTGTTTACTCTACAATTGTTCTCACAGTGAATGATAGGTACCACATTCAGAGCTAACCTCCTGTGCCCACCAGCTAACTGTGTCCCATAGGTGAAGCCCTGCAAGGTTCATTCACAATTCTATTCTATAAAGAGGCCTTCTTACATCTTTCCCTCCAGAAGTTTTCACACAAGTTATTAATCTATTTAGCTATGACCCTCCTTAGTAGGAAGGGATTCATGACTCAATTGGTGGTCTTGAGCCCTTATAATCATCCTGTAACCTAAGAACAAGATGCTTTGCCAGAGAATAGCGAACAATATGCATTCTGCTTTTAAGAGTTATGTTTTTCATAAGGGGCCAGCGATTTAAAACTTTGCCTTTGCTGACTCTGATTTACTTTTTCCTGTCATGGTGCAAACAACTGTGACCAACGATTATGCAGTAATTTCCCATGAAGCAAAGATGAAAATATGAAATGCGAGTGTTTACTTTCCATCCACAGCTGCTGGAGGTTTGTGGAATGTATTGTGTTCCAAGGAGTTCTGAAAGGATTAAAATAGCGCTGTCTAATGTAGCATGGAGGTTTGCTGAAGGATCTCTGCTGAAGAGCGATTGTCCCATCTGCCATGATTGCACCTGCAAGGGATACCCTAATCACTTCTTCAGCAGATACAATTAGAACCAATCTTCACTGGATTAATAACCAAATGAGCTGAACTGTGCAACATATGCATGACGGGGAGAGATTAAGCGAGGCATTTACTGTAAATGTGAGATTATTCAATGTCATGCTGAAACATGCTTGAGATAGTCCTCATTTTTTGAGTTAATGATTCTGTTTATTCCGTGTTAGGACAGCTTCCAGGTCCTCTGTGACAGAATAGATGGCAGGGCTCTCATATTGGCAGCACATTACTCACAATTCTGCTGTGTTTTGACAGAATACATGCTTATATTAGAATACAAAATATGAATTTATGATTTTGTTTATTCCTATGAATATCTCTTTTAGTATTGTACTTCGTCAGGCATCAGTTAAGGGAGGAAGTTGTGAATCAGGATGATGCCAATTATAGCCTAACTAACGTTAAAATATTCAAAGACAAAGATTTCAGACAATAGGCCTTCCTGAAACACTACATTCTTCTTTACGGAATAAAATGTGCTTTCTAAGCCAAAGCTGCCTTTTCTCTCTTTCACCTTCTATTTCTTTCCTTTCATTCTCTTTTTTCCCTTTATTTTCCCTTATTGCTATTCTTTTCCCTTCTCCTTTTTGCTTTTGTGACTTCTTCCAGGGAGACATAAAAATGAAGTCTGGATGTGCAACTGGGATTCCATGGAATACCAAACTCAAGGGATAAAAATGCCCTGGTGGTTGGGAACGACTGTTGCCCGCAAACTTTGGGAATTTAACCCTTGGGCAAAATTTCGGGGCAGGGCAATTTCTAGGCTAAAATGCAACCAGGGCGATGGTGTAAAAATTCCGCCCCCTGCCCCCCCCCCCCCCCGCCGTGGAGCCAGGTATACGTGCCCACAGTATAGGTTAGCCAGGTCCAGTTGCACCCAGTATAGGTAGCCGGCTATAGGTCCCCCAGTATAGGTAGCCAGGCATAGGTGCCCCAGTATAGGTTAGCCAGGTAGGTGCCTCCAGTATAGGTAGCCAGTATAGTTGCCCCGTATAGGTTATATAGGCAGGTGCCCCCAGTATATGTTAGATAAGTAGGTGCCCCCAGTACAGGTTAGTTAGGTGGGTGTCTCCAGTATAGGTAGCCAGAATAGCTGCCCCCAGCATAGGTGAGATAGGTAGGTGCCCCCAGTATATGTTAGAAAGGTAGGTGCCCCCAGTATAGGTTCGATGGGTAGGTTCCCCCAGTATAAGTTGGATAGGTAGGTGCCCTCAGTATAAGCTAGATAGGTAGAAGCCCCAGGTACAGGTTAGATAGGTAGGTGCCTCCAGTATAGCTTAGATAGGCAGGTGCCTCCAGTATAAGTTGGATAGGTAGGTGCCCCCAGTATAGGCTAGATAGGTAAGAGCCCCCAGTACAGGTTAGATAGGTAGGTGCCCCCAGTATAGGTTAGAAAGGTAGGTGGACCCCGCATAGGTTAGATGGGTAGGTGCCCCCAGTATAGGTTAGATGGGTAGGTGCCCCAGTATAGGTTAGATGGGTAGGTGCCCCCAGTATAAGATGGATAGGTAGGTGCCCCCAGTATAGGCTAGATGGGGGGGTTTGTAAATCAGCACCAGGGGTCAAATTCCGTAGGCAAACAACTGCTATAGATGTTGATGTTCTTAAAGCAACACAAACCACTTAAAGTGGTTTTCTGTGAAAAACACTAATTGCAGCAAATAATAATATTACACCTTAAAGTGTACCAGAGATTAAGAATACTTACCGTTTTATACATACCTAGGGCTTCCTCCAGCCCCATGCAAATGGATAGCAGCCGCTAGAGAGATACGTAAAGAGCGCACTTCCTCTTGCGCAGACTGGTCATGACTGGAGGAAGTTACGGGACCTGGTACCGGAGCTGCAGGCAGCGAAGGTCGGCGGCGTGGGAGCAATCCGTGCGCATGGGGCTGGAGGAAGCCTCACATATGTGTAAAACGGTAGGTATTCTTACGGTAGGATTGCCCCAGTGCCCACTATTTCATCAGGTGCTTCAAGCACCCAAATTTCCTGTGGGGCACCTACACTTCCTCAGCGGCCCATATATTTTTTGTTTATAGTGACAAAGTCTTTTTCTGGCATAAATTGCTTCTACTGATCAGAGAAGGCAACAATAAACTATAGGCTGTTGTTGTTGTGATATGTCTGCTCCTCTATTCGATCTCCCTCAACTGCTACTATCTTTCACAAACCATCTACACTTTGGTAAGTTTTTCTTCTCAGGTACAAACAGCTTAAAGAGAATCTGTACTCTAATATTCTTACAATAAAAAGCATACCATTCTATTCATTATTTTCTCCTGTGCCCCTCTGTGCTGTTTCTGCCACTCTCTGCTGCAATCCTGGCTTGTAATTAACAGTTTTAGGCAGTGTTTACAAACAAACTAACCAGCTTCTAATAGGCTCAGCTAAGCATAGTGTGTGAGTCATTCAGAGTATGCAGGGGGCCTGCAGAGGGTGTGTATCGCTTCTACCAATCACAAGCAGCCCTGCACATTCCACACAATCAAACTTTAGCCCGACAAACAGGACAGAGGAAAGATACATTGATTTATTACAGAGACAGTGCAGTTAGGAAAGACTGCAGTAAGCCAGAGCAGATTAGAACAGGCATAGGAACTTATAGGATAGAAGAACTAAGGCTGAAAAAATTGTTACAGAGTCTCTTTAACATTTTAGACCATAAAAAGCTGTAAAAGAGATTTAATGGTAGAAAATTCAGAGGCAGAAGTTATCTGATGTGATGAGATGGGCCCTGAGGGATTTGGTAGAAGATACACACATTTGTTTATATTCAGAGAAGGCATATGTGCTCTGTGACCTCCCTGCTGATTTGTCATTTCCTTATTCTCCTACTGTGAAAGAATCAGCCTCATAATCTCACACTTTTTGTCATTCTGGTTTACTGGAATATAGAATATCTATTTTGGGGCGTGCCTTGGAAATACTATTATTACAATGCCTGTCATTAGCAACTGTCTTTAATGTCTGTCTGTGGCATGAGGAAGATTGGCCGTCTGCATGAAGGAAATTGCCTGTCTGTCTGACCCCCTTTATTCTTGTGAAGATAGAAATATTCTCTGTGCCTTCACCATCTGCCACCCAGATGGAATAATAGCTTTCAAAGGACACACGCGCAGACAAAGGATGGGACCTGCCTAGCTTTCATTATGACCTTTCATGCTTTCATTTAACTAGGTATATCAACTGAAGAACAGTTTTATTAATACATCAAGGAGAAACTAAGGCAGGGTTAAAACACAGTGTAGCCTGTTCTTTAATATGGGTCATGCAGTCATAGAACAAGCCAACATCCTGTAAAAATGAGTTTGCGCCACTGTCATTGCCTCACCAGTGACTCCAATAGCCTAACACATCCAGCCCAGCAGTAGCTATCTGCAACGCTACTGTCATGATCCAGTTCACACTTCACAAATGAATGCTATGATGAATGAATATTAGAATGAAAGCTAAGACAGTTTTGGGCAAAGGGATAAAACCTCTATCAAGCTTGTATTACATTCTGTGCCTTCCTGTCCCAGAGACAAAGCAGCATGCTAGGCTAGCAAGGCCGGATTTATACTTTTTGTGCCCCTTGGCCAAGGCGTGCATGAAATAGAGGCGCTGTGAAAAAAAAGGCGCAGAATAAAGCCAAAATCATTATTTTTCGGTAAGGAGTAAAATATGAGTTTACAAATCAATATGGTTAAAAATTAGCAATTGTTTCTAAAGGGATTCTTACTGATTTTAAGTATTCCAAAGCCATATATTTTAGGTGTAGCCAAAAAATATTACCAATATTTTACTACTACTAAACCTAACCCTACTCTCACACAGAATCCTGCCTAACCCTAAGACCCCCCTGGTGGTGCCTAACCCTAAGACCCCCCTGGTGGTGCCTAACCCTACAGCTCTTTTTCTGCATTGTGCATATAACGTAAAGACAAGAAGCGATACATTTCTCTGATAATACATTTCAGAATGATAATTAACAAATTATAATTCCCAAAACGCATGTAAAAATGATAAAAAAAGGTAGAATTTCAAAATGTTGAAAAGTTAAAAGGATAATTTACAAAAATGATAATTGTCAAAACGAAATTTCTTAATGATATTTTTCAAAACACTAATTCTGAAAACTAAAAATTTCGGTTTGACGGGCATGGTGCCTGGCGTCCAAGTCGTCCAGTTTTGCCCCAATAGCCGATTAGGGTTTAACATTAGGGTGAATGGCAGCGCCTGATTTGTCCATTTCTTATATGTGCCCACTTTTCTTGCCTCCTAGGCCAAGTATGTTGTTGCTCTGCTTTCTTGTGCAGCAGTGCCCCTCCCATTCCATGTGCAGCATCCTATTCCATGTGTATCATGCATTTAGTGTAGCCCCTCTCTTTCATGAACAGCTCCCTTGGGCATCAATTTCCCTTTTTCCACGTGTTTCTCCCCATTTTCAGCCTCATCTTTCCTATGTAGCAACTCCTCTTTTACATTCAGGTGCCCCATCCGCCTGCTGCCGCCCAAGGCCCGAGGTTTTGTGGTCTTTCCAGAAATCCGGCCCTGGATGCTAGGAAAGAAGTATTATTTACAATATTAAGCAACGCCTTCTTCCACAGTGCTTAACCACTTCGCATCCAGACCTTGTTTTCCCCTTATTGACCAGAGCAGTTTTAACATTTTAGCTATGTCCCTTTTTAATCAGCCATAACTTTATCCCTACTCACGACACCTAAATGATCGAGGTATCGTTTTTTTCAGGCCAAACTAGACTTTCATTGGCGGGTATTTTGTCCCTAGACCAAAAAAGTTTTCTATGCATTTTAATGGGAAAAAGAGGGGGAAAATGAAAAAAATACATTTTTGCTCAGTTTTTATCAATTCCAGTTTAAAAATAAAAGTGCCACAGAAGATAAAAACATGTCACCAGTATTCTGTCCCCCAGTATAGATAGCAAAATGTGTCCCGAGTATCAGACCCCCCCCTATAGCCAGATGTGTCCCCCAATATCAGTCACCCCCAGTATAGCCCAATGTGTCCTCTGTTTGGCACCTCCTAGTATAGATAGACAGATGTATCCCCAGGATTACTGCCCCTCATTATAACTAAATGTGTCCCCAGGAATAGTGGTCCCCCATTATAGCCAGATGCGCCCTCAGGATTAGCAGGTGCACCCTGGATTAGGGCCCCCCACCATTATAGCCAGATCTGCCCCCAGTATAAAATGATGCACATTAAATAAAATTGTACCCCCTCTTACTTTATCCTCCCCCCCCAGCTGCACATTTTACCCCCCACCAGGGCTCAACAACCCCCATAAGGGCCAGCCAGATGCACCACCCCCCACCCAGGCAGCCCCCTCTGTGGCCAGATCTGTTAAAAAAAGGATTAGAAAGCAGCCTGACTCACCTTTTCCTGTTCCAGCAACCAGCCTGCAGCCCAAGCCTCCGATCGCCGCTCTGCATGCAGCCCTGTGATGCCGGTTACCGGGTCCCGGCTTGATGACGTCATCAAGCCGGGACCCGGCTATTCAGCATCACAGGGCTGCATGCAGAGCGACAGTCGGAGGCTTGGGCTGCAGGCTGGTCGCTGGAACAGGAAAAGGTGAGTCAGGCTGCTTTCTAATCCTTTTTTTTTAGCAGATCCGACCATGGAGGGGAGAGATGAATGATCACGCTGTTTGCTACAGCGGTGATCGTTCATCCGTGGAGGGGTTACTAATTGGCTACAAGGGAACATTTTCCCTTTCACCAATTAGTATTGCAGCTGTTAGTGCTGGGAGGTGCGCTCTGAAGCGCACCTGTTCCTGCACAACAAGGCTGCAAGCAGGTCAGTATATCGACGTCGCTGTGGTTTGGAGAGAACCACAGCTGGCGTAGATATACTGTATTGAAGGACAAAGTGGTTAAAAAAGTCTGCAGTCATGTCACTAAGGGCCAGTTCACACTAGGCTGTACACCGGACCTATTTTGCGGGGAAAACGCGGATGTGCAAACGGATCTTATGTTAAACATAGGATCTATTTACACACCACTGCCAAGATTTTTCCTGACACCACAGGTGCTGTTGATACCCATGGAGTCAATGCAAGCCTATGGGAACAGATAGTGTCCATTCTCACTAGGCTGTTTTCCCCTTCTGTTCCAGCTCTACTCACTTGTCTTCTGTGTCTTCGACTGCCATTTGGGTCCTCCGCCACGACTGGCAGCACTGCTGTTCACCAGGGAAAAGTGCTGGTGTACATCACAATGTTGGTAGAACCATAGGGCTCCCATTGGATTGCACAAGTCCAATGTGAGTCCATGGTGCATTCTCTTTTTTTTTTTTTTTACAATCCAAAGTGAGTCTGCTTCTGACCTATACAGCGGCACTTGTCCCCCAAGTTCAGCAGTGGTTCCAGCAGTGGCAGAGGACCTAAATTGTGGTGGACCCAAATGGCAGTGGTGTTTATGGCTGCAGTGAGGGACAGGATGCACAACAGTGAGTAGTGCGAATCACTTGCCGGGTGATGAAACAGAGCACAGTGTATCCCCTCAGGATATGCTGTCAATTCAACATTGAAAAAAAAAATGATTTGCCCAATCGCTCAGACTACAAATCTTTTCTCAACCAGGGAGTCAACCAGCCAACACCCGGATCCCAGCAACAGGTGTCAAAAGCCAATCTGAAAAGATCAAATGCATTTAATAAAGGCCTGCGTGCCAAAACATTGTGCTATCTAGTTGGCGGCTGTGCTACTAATAAATCGAGCTATAATTGCATAAATCCAGGTCGAGACCCAGTTGTTTGTTCTTTTCACGTCAATGCAACATTGTGCATCGAGAATAGTCTGAACCCTGTCTCACTGTCCCTCAGTGGGACTCACAATCCAATCCCTACCATAATCACACTGTATGTCTAACATAGTGTATTATGTTGGACATATGACTTTGGTAGGGATTGGTTTGCATGGACACAGGAGGACACAGGGACAGGCAAATTATTTTATAGGATTATTATTAACATTATAATCAGTCCCAGGATGCTAGACATCTTTTAAACACACACAGTTCTCCAAAGCATAATTCTAAGCAGCAGGCAGCCAGACAACAATGATGTGTGATCACAGAATGCTGTGAGGAGGCCAGGGGAGCGGACACAAGGTGATACAACAGCTATTACTCATAATCTTATGATGATCAGATTGTTCAGGAAATGATAATAGTACATCAAGCAAGGTCAGCTGTACTTGTCATCACTTGGCAACTCTGACATTGGATCCCAGTATGCATGTCGGGATGAGAGAATACACCTAATATTGACAGTTTAATCTTACTATACACCGTAAGCTGGTAATACAGCAATTAAAATATGCTCAGTTTTATTGTTAATAATACTGTAGAGTAGTTGTATTCCAAAGCCTTTAGTTAGATGCATGAGTCATTTCAATGTCCTGACAATCATAAAAGCTCATAGGCAGTATGGTATATAGGAGTATAGCGTTTAAATAATAGCTCTGGGAGGATTTATGAAGTAATGTAGCGATCCATGTGTTTTCTCTTACAGTCAGAGAGAGATGACTTAATAAGTGGCTTGTTCTGTGAGTCACATCATACGCTGGGAAAGTTACTCCGCTCCCATCTGCTTGGCAAAGCACACTCCAGCACTCTATAGGTTCTTTTGGAATGTGTTGCTCTGTATATTCATTCTCTTGTGTCTTGTGATCTGCATGCTTCTTCTTATTTCTCATTTCCTCTCATTTACCAGTACCTGATTTTTGAAGATTACACTTTACAGGTCAACTCTCTGTTTAAAGCAGCAGGGTCAGCCATACTATGCCAGGAAAAAAACACATATATAAGTAGATAACTACTTGCTACTAACTACTCGTACTGGCTACGTTTTGATTTCAGTGAATGTTATATAGTAAATAAAGATAATTCTGTTCCTGGCATTTGCCATTTTGATTCCCTCTGAAGCCAATACTGATGTCATTTCCTCCCTTAGGCTGCTTTCACAGTTAGACGTTACAGGCGCACGTTAGAGCAGCCTGTAACGCAGCCCACCGCACAGCAATGAAAAATGAATGGGCTGTTCACAGTGCCCTCGTTGCGTTACATTGTAACGCAGCAGGCAAAAAAAAAAGTGCTGCATGCTGTGCGTTATACGTGGCTAAGCCGAGTTAGACTGTTTGCACATGCTCAGTGATGTTGGAGGAGGAGGTCTCCCCTCCTCCTCCGCAGCCAGCCACATGGCTAATTAATATTCACTGCACTCAGTGACATGCAGTGTTTACTTCCTGGAGCGGCCACTCTGTGCGGCGATTGGCTGGCAGGAACACGTGATGCCGCATGCGTCCAAGAGTATGTATCACGGCATCACAGGACAAATGAAGAGCCGCTTAACGCGGCTCAATGTAACGTCCAGCTTCAACCTCACTATGCGTTGCATTAGGGGCACGTTATGCGATCTTAACGTGACATCTAACACAACGTCTTTATGGGAAAAAAGCCTTACTGTTTTCTCCAAGAATCTGCATGATCATAGCTAGCTTGCTTTGTAAACATGTGAGCACAGCAAGATCAGATTTCAGCCTTGTGTCACACTGAACTGCCCTCAGCCAGTCAGTGAGGAGCAGGAATGTGGGAGGGGAGATGACACGCTTACTTCTCATCTGCAATGTACCAAATAGCGCTAGTCTGACTGAGATAAGATTTATTACAGTAGAAACATTTCTGATTAGATTGGAGTGCTTGCAATTTAGGGTGAGGTTCCAGGCTGCATAATGATCACAGTACAGTGGGTCAATGGAATTTTATTTTGTGGCTGACAATCCCTCTTTAAAAAAACTTCACCCAAATATTCTTATGGGCAGTCCAGCAAGCATAGAATGGCTTTTATAGCACTATTTTCATAAGAGGACAATAAGATTTATTATAGTGTTATTAGTGCTTTAGTCATCAACACCAATCCAAAATGTACCTAATTTTAATTTGGCTTAACGATCTGTTAAGCCAAATTAAAATTAATTAAAGCCATCCATGACTGTTACTTCTCACTACATAATGTAGCTTTATGTACATACAAGAACGTTTGTAGAACACACAGGGCAGATATCCTCTACCTCCAAGAAGGTCGAGCTGGTGCCACACCTCACACCTGGTACACCAGTCTAGGTACAACCATCAGATAAAGCAAGAACCAAGGTAGCACACAACAGGCAATGCTTCATAGTGGTGTATTAAGGAGAAAGTAAAACAATATGTTTTGGGCCATGGCATTTTCCCTGATGGGCCGCCTCCATTTTTGCTTTATGAGGCCCATTGACTTGCATGGATTTACATCTGGACTTTGACTGGGCCATTCTAACACATGGATATGTTTTGTTTTAAACCATTCCATTATTGCCCTGGCTTTATGTTTAGGGTCGTTGTCCTGCTGGAAGGTGAACCTCCAGCCCCAGTCTCAAGTCTTTTGCAGACTCCAAGAGGTTTTCTTCCAAGATTGCCCTGTATTTGGCTCCATCCATCTTCCCATCAACTCTGACCAGCTTCCCTGTCCCTGCTGAAGAGAAGCAACCCCAGAGCATGATGTTGCCACCACCATATTTCACAGTGAGGATGGTGTGTTCAGAGTGATGTGCAGTGTTAGTTTTCCGCCACATATAGTGATTTGCATTTAGGCCAAAACGTTCAGTTTTTGGTCTCATCTGACTAGTGCACCTTCTTCCACATGCTTGCTGTGTCCCCCACATGGCTTGTGGCAAACTGTAAATGGGACTTGTTATGCTTTTCTGTTAACAATGGCTTTCTTCTTGCCACTCTTCCATAAAGGCCAACTTTGTGCAGTGCACGACTAATAGTTGTCCTATGGACAGATTCCACCACCTGAGCTGTACATCTCTGCAGCTTGTCCAGAGTCACCATGGGCCTCTTGACTGCAATTCTGATCAGCGCTCTCCTTGCTCAGCCTGTGAGTTTAGGTGGACGGCCTTGTCTTGGCAGGTTTACAGTTGTGCCATACTCCTTCCATTTCTGAATTATCGCTTGAACAGTGCTCCGTGGGATGTTCAAGGCTTTGGAAATCTTTTTGTAGCCTAAGCCTGCTTTAAATTTCTCAATAACTTTATCCCTGACCTGTCTGGTTTGTTCTTTGGACTTCATGGTGTTGTTGCTCCAAATATTTTCTTAGACAACCTCTGAGGCTGTCACAGAGCAGCTGTATTTGTACTGACATTAGATTACACACAGGTGCACTCTATTTAGTCATTAGCACGCATCAGGCAATGTCTATGGGCAACTGACTGCATTTAGACCAAAGGGGGCTGAATAATTACGCACACTCCACTTTGCAGTTATTGATTTGTAAAAAATGTTTGGAATCATGTATGATTTTCTTTCCACTTCTCACGTGTACACCGCTTTGTATTGGTCTTTCACGTGGAATTCCAATACAATTGATTCATGTTTGTGACAGTAATGTGACAAAATGTGGAAAACTTCAAGGGGGCCGAATACTTTTGCAAGCCACTGTATCTATACTCATTTTGTTTACCTGCTTTTTAGACAAGTACGCATTGTTTGTGTCTATATGTAAAAAATGTAAAATGTGAGAGAAAAAAACAACAACAAAACAGAACAAGAAACAAGAAAACATAATTTCTAAGTGAAGAGATTGTTAAAGAACAAGTGACACCCATGCTAACCTAGAAATAAAAAAACACATATATAAGTAGATAAATACTAGTTCTACTTACATAACAGATGTATTGCACTGCCCACATTATGATTCCTGTGAATATTATAAAGGAAAAGCAAAGAATCATATTGTACAGTTTCCATCCTGGTTACACTCACTCTTTTTTTCTCCTCTTGTGTATTCGTTACCCGCCCTCCTCCCAGAGTCTTCAGACACTCCCACTGAGGTCTGTACTATTAAGTGCACTGTCTTATGTCATTAGAAGGAGGGGGAAATAAAGAGAAAAGGAGGAATATATTATAGATAAAAAGACCCCCAGCATGCAAGTGTTTTGGCAGCTGATGGCAATAGTAATTAAACGGCCAGTGCTCCTAAGGTATGTGATAACTACAAACCGTAACAGCAGAAAGATTTTCGAAAGTTTTGAATGCAGGATTAGCATCTTTATCACTCAATACACTCAGACCAGTTGCTGTTGAAATTAGATTTTTATGGTGACAATCCCGCTTTAAGGATCAATTTAAGTCCTTGATGATGGGCCTGATCCAATTCACTTTTTCTCCAAAGTTTTCTCCGTGGTGATATTTCAAATCTTATCAATAAAATACCTTTGAATTCACCAGCAAGTAGGGATGCTCATTCGGATTCTGCGGAATTGACATTTCTGCATTTTTGATCGGAAATCAGCATCTCCGATCGGAATTTGGAAGACGAAAATCGGAATTCTGCGTAAATCCAATTTACCACAACTCGGTAATTTTAGCACAATCACAGAACTCTGAAGCATTGGACCAATCAGAAAATGCAGAATTTTTCCACAAAAATCGTATTACTGTGGTAATTTTAGATCAGTCACAAGATTCTGTTTTTCTGATTCCCAATTTCCCAATTTCTGAATTTATGTTGTAATTTTTTTCATTGTCTGATGCAAAAAGATGACAAATAAAATACTCCCCAGAGATTGGAAAAACGGAAAATCAGAAATTGAAAAAACAGAAATTGGTAAAATGAAAAATCAAAATAAGGAAAATCAGAAAAATGGAAATCGGACTTTTTGCGGAATCAGAAAAGGGCATTTCCGACCATCCCTACCAGCAAGCAAGAAAATACTCTTAATAATTTTGATAGTACTTTACCACAGACTTTTTGGTACTTTTTCAATTGCAGAGTGCTGAAAAGTTATTTAAAACGGATCCGAGATGAAAAACTAACTATAACAAGTAACTTGTCTATATATCTCACCTAAAGTTTAGATAGTTTACATAGCAAATCTAGCTGAAAAAAGCTTCAACAGTTTATGATTCGTTATTCCTGTGCTACAATGAGAACATATAAATACAAGGCTATAAAGTAAAAAAGTATTTTTGAATAGACAAAAGTTTCTAAATGATCTTAAATTTTAATGTATCAAAAAGTTATTTTGTAAAAACAGAGTTTACAAATCTTCAAGCGAATTCATCTTTGCAAACAACATCCCATTATCAAGTACCAAAAACATATGTTGAAATATGCAATTGTTTAAAAAAGCGACAACGTCGACTTCAGGCCTTCACAAACAATTGTAATCTGTAATATACAGGACAAAAATTGGGACGGGTACCATCTGGACAAAATCAAGCCAGGAAACACAGGCAAGATGCACCAGGAGAGAGTGGAGAGTTGTCTCTTCAAAAATACTTTTTTACTATATATCCTTGTACTTATATGGTTATATATTTGGTGTTGTGGCGCACCATTGAGGTTTTTGGTCTCCCAATTTTTCCAACTACAATGAGAGTAGCCATGTTCTGTTTGTAATCATTACACACAGGCAAGCTGATCTGTATCTCCAGTCCTCAGCCTGTGAAAACTTCACTCCCCTCTCCTCCTCCCTACTCCCCTCTGCCTCTGAAATCTAAGGCTAGTAACCTCCTCCTCCTCCTCCTGCACAGACTGAGCTCTCATAAGACCTTGCTACATAGATCTGAGAGTGCCAAGGCACTGGAGAATCTGTGGGCGAGGCTTCTTTAGTTTGTAGGGAATTAGAGTATTAAAACAAAACAAAAAAGTATTTGGCTTGAGGAATGCCCTATAAACTATATGAAAGGAACACAATTATGCAATGAGTAAAAGTTTATCTCGGATCTACTTTAAACAGAACATGAAAAATTATCTTTTAGAAGAAAGGAGCAGTTGAAAACGTTGCAGCCAAAAATTGGTGAAATTTGTATTTATTGATCTATGTGGGCACAATTGTTATTGATTGATATATGTGGGCACAATTGTTATTTATCGTAATATAGAAAGCCATTATGCTATTTAGTGGGTGGCTGCAATTAAATTGAAATTTGTCACATTATTGTTAGCGGGGATCAGGGGGTGTTAAAGGTTAGGGGGGGTCTTAGGGTTAAGCACCACCAGGGGTGACTTAGGGTTAGGCTTCACTAGTGGGGTCTTAGGGTTAGGCACCACCAGGGGAGGGTTCTGTGTCAGAGTAGGGAGAGGTTAGGTCATAGTTAGGTTCAACATTATCGGTAAATTTATTGATGATGATGTTATACCGCAATTAAATCGTTATTTACTGTTTTTGTTAACGTTTTTGTTGTTTAACATTGCACTTAAATTGTTATTTGCTGATATTGCTAGTAATATCGTTTTAAAACGTCGCATATAAAGTACTGTATACCTCTCCTCCTCCCTACTCCCCTCTGCCTCTGAAATCTAAGGCTAGTAACCTCCTCCTCCTCCTCCTGCACAGACTGAGCTCTCATAAGACCTTGCTACATAGATCTGAGAGTGCCAAGGCACTGGAGAATCTGTGGGCGAGGCTTCTTTAGTTTGTAGGGAATTAGAGTATTAAAACAAAACAAAAAAGTATTTGGCTTGAGGAATGCCCTATAAACTATATGAAAGGAACACAATTATGCAATGAGTAAAAGTTTATCTCGGATCTACTTTAAACAGAACATGAAAAATTATCTTTTAGAAGAAAGGAGCAGTTGAAAACGTTGCAGCCAAAAATTGGTGAAATTTGTATTTATTGATCTATGTGGGCACAATTGTTATTGATTGATATATGTGGGCACAATTGTTATTTATCGTAATATAGAAAGCCATTATGCTATTTAGTGGGTGGCTGCAATTAAATTGAAATTTGTCACATTATTGTTAGCGGGGATCAGGGGGTGTTAAAGGTTAGGGGGGGTCTTATGGTTAAGCACTACCAGGGGTGACTTAGGGTTAGGCTTCACTAGTGGGGTCTTAGGGTTAGGCACCACCAGGGGAGGGTTCTGTGTCAGAGTAGGGAGAGGTTAGGTCATAGTTAGGTTCAACATTATCGGTAAATTTATTGATGATGATGTTATACCGCAATTAAATCGTTATTTACTGTTTTTGTTAACGTTTTTGTTGTTTAACATTGCACTTAAATTGTTATTTGCTGATATTGCTAGTAATATCGTTTTAAAACGTCGCATATAAAGTACTGTATACACTCGAGTATAAGCCGACCCGAGTATAAGCCGACCCCCCAACTTTTAACCCTGAAACACTGAAAAAATTGGCGGACCCGAGTATAAGCCGAGGGTAAGAAATGTGATGGATGTCTCTTATAAGAGATGGTCAACTGAAGGTATGGGCTGGAGAAGGGGACATATGAGCTTATGCTGATTGAGTGCATTGCCAGGAAATCCCATTGTTTTTCAGTTTATACTTTCCTGCTGTTTAGGGGGCTGTGTTCCCCACTCTGGGACAATGCTACACAGGGACTGTGTTCTCCACTCTGGGAGTCCTGTGCCCAGAACTATTATCCCAGCAGGAAACTTCACTGCTCCCCCACTGTGTCCCTCTGACATGAAGAATGAGCTCCATACTGTGAGACATGGTAGATTAACAGCCATTAGATGGCTGTCTGCCGCTGTGCTGTCCCCTGCCAGAATGAAGCAGAATGTGTGCCTTCCAATATATGTGCCCCCCTCATAAGCGGAGCTCGGACATAGATTTACGGCTATTAGTTGGCCATGTGCAGCGTGTGTAGTAGTATGCAAGCCTTCCGAGTGTCCCCCTGACATCAGTAGATCGCTTTGTGCTGCTTACCGGAATGGTATAATGCAAGACCATGCTGCTATCTTCCTTGCATGCTGATCCACGCCGATCTTCCGTTGCTTTGATTTCCCCACTGCTAGTGCACATGGTGAGAGGCGCCACTAGATGGCGTCATAGCGAGGACACCAACTTTAGCATTTACCATAGTTCTTCCCGTCTCCACGTGTAGCAGACTAGCAGTGCGAGGATCAAAGCAATGGAACATCGGCATGAACCAGCATGCAAGGAACATTTCAGCATGGTCGCACACTCCGTGCATTATACCGATCTGTTAAGCAGCACAAAGCGCTCTGCTGATGTCAGGGGGACACTCGGAAAGCTTGCATTCTACCACACACGCTGACAGGGGACAGCCCAGCTGCACACGGCCAACTAACAGCCGTTAATCTATGCCCGAGCTCTGCTCATGAGGGGCGCATATATTGGAAGGCACATATTCACTCTGGCGGGGGGTAGCACAGCGTCAGACAGCAATCTAACGGCTATTAATCTACCATGTCTAACCGTACTGAGCTAATTGTCCATGTCAGAGGGACACGCAGCCGTCACCGATGAGCCATAATTACTTAATTGCGGTGGCTGATACACTTGTGGGGGGTCGGCAACAACAACTGACTCGAGTATAAGCCGGGACCCCCACTTTTGGACCACTTTTTTGGTCTCAAAAACTCGACTTATACTCAAGTACTGTATATACGGTAGCTCGCGACTTTTTCAAATGTATGCTAGGAGAAAAAGTGAATTGGATTAGGCCCTATGTTGATTATAATATCGATGGAAAACAAAATCAAGCGATGATTGAATAGAATGCTATGTGAGGAACTCTGGATTTAAAAAATAATTGAGTTTTATTTCCTCTGACTTCTGAAGATGGTTGCATATATTTATCTGAAAGGTTAACTGTGCACAGTGAAAGGTCGGTTAAGTCTTAGTATAAATCCAACTCAACTAAAGGAAGGATATTATGAGAAGCTTTAGTTCTCTCTTAAGGATGATATGACCACCACCAGGTGTAAATGACATCCAAAAACTAGTAATATGAATCAGTAAAAATTCAGGTTGAGCTGGCCGCCAAAGCTAAGACTAATAAACAAGGTAATATTATCCCGACTAACCATAAGGATAAATAATCTAGCTCTCACTTGCAGAGAAACTTGAGAAGTACATCAATATGGCAAGAAGCACGGCCCCACTGGCTGAGAAAGGGCTGCCCTATAATCAGCCTGATATACAGATAAGCGGTAAGATCAGGCATAATAAGATTTATCGCTGAACCATATTATTTGAGATAACAAACCTTAATAGAATTTACTAGTTAAAAACTCAAGCACTCCACAATCCTTCCCGTTGATCCGAATATAATGGGTTTCCTTCTTTATAAACCAGTCAAAAAATTCAACTATTATTAACCTCCCTGGCGGTATGATTGCTTCTAGATTTCAGGGTCTAAAAGCGGTACAATTTTTTCATTGGCTTAGAATCTAGATTATGTTAGATTAGACCCTATTACATTACATTAGATTAGACAGTATTATTCTAAAAAAAATCATACTGCAAATAGATCTGCAGCAGTCCTGCACATCACTCACCTTCCAGGGATCCAGCACTGCAATTCTTCCTCCTGGTGGCACTCTAACCCTATGGTGAGATCACAGTCTGTTGTCATGTGACGAATAGCGATCTCACTTAAGGGATTGAAAGCCTCCGAGGACTGGAAGAAGACGGACATTGAGCGCCCAGATCCCAGGGAGGTGAACTATACATGCTGATGCAGCATGTATAGTTCAACTTCCTGGGATCTTGGTGCTCGCTGTCCGCCTTCTTCCAGTCCTTGGAGGCTCTCAATCCCTGAAGTGAAATCGCAGCGTTGCGGTGCGCCACGGTGCGCTGAATACTAGCATGGTTTTTTTTACCCCGAGCCTGGCTCGGGATTACCGCCAAGGAGATCAACTTCAATTCTTAACCCTTTGTTATAGACGCTTTATCTCTCCTTGATAAAGCGGGGTAACGCCCATGGAACTAGTGGGATCTGGTCCTTCCTCGTTCCCTGCTGTGCTGTGCTGAGATTGACCTTATCATTTCTGGACTAAGTATCTCCTATTATGTGCACTACTCCACTTTATTTATCAATTTTCCACCAGGCATCCTCTTATCACTATTAACACTGTTTATCTGGATAGCAATTGTGCACTTTATTTTCATGTGTTTTTTCTTTAAGAATTTATTGCGCAGGTGTTGTTTTATTGGTCTTGCATCACACTAGGTTGTATACTGAACCCGGGTTCTCCCCCTGTTGGGCTCAATATTGAGCCCACTGTAGGGTGTTATGTCTGACAGCAGCATTGTGTCATTATACAATATATTGCATTTAGAGTAATTGTTTCATATGCAGCAGGGATCATGTTGGAATATTTGTTTGTTTTTTTAAATGGTTTTATTCTTTTTTGAATCATCAATATTGTGATTATTATTATAGCTAACGTTGAACAAAGATTTTTGTTATATTTTTCCTAAATTTGCTGTGGGAGGTGCTTGTCTTTAAGGGCTTTCTTCCTCTACCATATAATCACTTTAATTCCCCAAGGCTCATTCCCCCCCCCCACACACACACTTATGTCCTCCCCTCTGCCACCATCTCTACTAATCCCTCAAAGATGCCCCTCTTCCACCTCGGATATCCCTCCCCCTTAACCAGACACATCCTTAGTGACCTCCCTCCTGGCACCATGATCCCTGCCTCATTGATGCTTATTTCCAAAGTTTCGGTATCCCTCCTTCCATCACTGTTTTACTTCCCCCCCCCCCCAACATCCATGCCTTGCTTACCTGCTTTTTATTGGTGGTCAGTGGCAGTGCATCACTGCCTGCCCATGACCCACTTTACTATAGTATGAAACCCTATAGGCCACATCCCTACTCATTACTGACAGGTGGAAAAGCCATTATGATTCTGATTATGAAGATATATCTAAGATGGCCCTGGGTGAGGATGCCACGGCCACAGGGCTCCGGTCTTTTTTTCCCCTAACTCCCCCACTGGCGACCTCCTGACCACCTCCACCCACCTGGGGATGTTGCAGGGGCCTCGGATGAGCCTCACGGGCTGCTGGAGGATCAGGAGGTCGCATGCTCTGCTCCGCTGTGGGGTGGGGATCGCTTGACCTGGGGGAATCGCTGCAGCCAGGGGAGCCGGGACGCCTCTCTGGAGCCAGGACGCCGCACGCAGTGCCGCCTCCACGCTGCACATGTTCTGCCTCTCCTGCCGGGGACCACATAGAGAGGGGTAGCGGCGGCTCCACACTGCCCTCGGCCACTCTCAGTCGTCTGGGGCTGCCGCCTGGGAAGAGGCCGCCACGTGGGCTCCGCTCCGTCACTTCCAGTGGCTGCGGCTGTTCCCGCCGCCACCACCAGCCGTCCAGGGACGCTGCCAGAGACCTCCCCATCACCGGGCGGGCTGCCGGACCCCCTCCACCTCGGGTCGCCCAGGGGCCTAGAGACCAGGATGCCAGCATGGGCACGTGGGACACCCTCCACGTGTAGAGGAGGCCTAACCGCAGTGGCTCCCCCAGTCACCATGGGAATGGCCACGCTGCCACAGCATAAATGGAGGGCCTGTTGCTGCCCCATCGCAGCCACAGAGGAGGTATGCTGCCCCTGGCCTGTCCACCAATGCTGCCCAGCCGAGGTGCCCCCAGCCTCATGTCCACCACTGCCGCCCAGCCGGGGTGGCCCTAGGCCCCATGTCCACCACTGCTGCCCAGCAAAGGTGGCCCCTGGCACCACAGGGCCCCCACTGTGTCTGCACCCTCATTACCACGCCGTGCGGTCTTGAAATTAGGAGCGCTACTCCTCGGGCAACCTGGCCCGAGTGAACTCTGCTGTCCGCCTCCATCATGATGCCCCTCAGCTTTCTCTCTACTTTCGTGGACAATCAGTAGCACCTGTCTTGTTGGGAGCATGTCGTTGTGTAGCGTGCAGTGGTTTTGGTGCACTGCGCTCAGCACCAGTTACCCAAACCAGGAGCTCCATAGCAGCAATAATAAGCTTTGCGGGGCACATAAGGGTAATTTGGAGCTCAGGTGATCACCATACCCCAAATTACACCTCCCTCCGACTTGGAGGGGAAATAGTATTTAACACTGCCAATGTATAGGGGCCATAGGTCAGGTTAGCCAGTGTTTATGGGCCACAGGTCAGGTTAGCCAGTGTATATGGGGCACAGGTCAGTTTAGAAAGTGTATAGGGGCCATATGTCTGTTTAGCCAGTGTAAAGGGGCCATACTTGAGGTTAGCCAGTGTATATGGGCCACAGGTCAGGTTAGCCAGTGTATAGGAGCCATAGGTCAGGTTAGCCAGTGTATAGGGGAGATAGGTCAGGTTAGCCAATGTATAGGGGCCATAGTTCAGGTTAGCCAGTGTTTAGGTACCAAAGTACAGGTTACCCAGTGTAAAGGGGATATGGGTCAGGTTAGCCAGTGTAAAGGGGCCATAGGTCAGGTTAGCCAGTGTATAGGGGCCATGGGTCAGGTTAGCTAGTGTAAAGGGGCCATAGTTGAGGTTAGCCAGTGCATCTGGGCCACAGGTGAGGTTACCCAGTGTTTAGGTGCCATAGTTCAGGTTAGCCAGTGTAAAGGGGCCATAGGTCAGGTTAGTCAGTGTATAGGGACCTTAGGTCAGGTTAGCCAGTGTATAGGGACTGTGGGTCAGGTTAGACAGTGTAAAGGGGCCATAGGTCAGGTTAGCCAGTGTATAGGGGCTATAGATCAGATTAGCCAGTGTATCGGGGCCATAGTTCAGTTTAGCCAGTGTTTAGGTGCCATAGTTCAGGTTCACCAGTGTAAAGGGGCCATAGGTCAGGTTAGCCAGTGTATAGGGGCCACAGGTCAGATTAGCCAGTGTATAGGGGCTATAGGTCAGTTTAGTCAGTGTATAGGGGCCATAGGTCAGTTTACCCAGTGTATAGGGGCCATAGTTCAGTTTGGCCAGTGTATACGGGCCATAGGTCAGTTTAGCCAGTGTATAGGGGCCATAGGTCAGTTTACCCAGTGTATAGGGGTCATAGTTCAGGTTAGCCAGTGTTTAGGTGCCATAGTTCAGGTTCACCAGTGTAAAGGGACCATAGTTCATGTTAGCCAGTGTATAGGGGCCATAGGTCAGTTTAGCCAGTGCATAGAGGCCATAGGTCAGTTTAGCCAGTGTATAGGGGCCATAGGTCAGTTTAGCCAGTGTAAAGGGGCCATAGGTCAGCTTACCCAGTGTATAGGGGCTGTGGGTCAGGTTAGACAGTGTAAAGGGGCCATAGGTCAGGTTAGCCAGTGTATATGGGCCATAGTTCAGATTACCCAGTGTATAGGGGACATAGTTCAGGTTAGCCAATGTATAGGTGCCATAGTTCAGGTTAGCCAGTGTATAGGGGCGATAGGTCAGGTTATCCAGTGTATAGGGGCCATAGGTCAAGTTACCCAGTGTATAGGGCCATGGGTCAGGTTAGCCAGTATAAAGGGGCCATAGGTCAGGTTACCAAGTGTATAGGGGCCATGGGTCAGGTTAGCCAGTGTATAGGGGCAATGGGTCAGGTTAGCCAGTGTAAAGGGGCCATAGTTGAGGTTACTCAGTGTATATGGGCCACAGGTCAGTTTAGCAAGTGTATATGGGCCACAGGTCAGGTTAGCCAGTGTATATGGGCCATAGGTCAGGTTACCCAGTGTATAGGAGCCATGGGTCAAGTTAGCCAGTGTATAGGGAAGATAGTTCAAGTTAGCCAGTGTCTATGGGCCACAGGTCAGGTTAGCCGGTGTATATGGGCCATAGGTCAGGTTACCCAGTGTATAAGGGCCATAGTTCAGGTTAGCCAGTGTTTATGTGCCATAGTTCAGGTTAGCCAGTGTAAAGGGGCCATAGGTTAGGTTAGCCAGTGTATAGGGGCCATAGGTCAGCTTACCCAGTGTATAGGGGCCATAGGTCAGGTTACCCAGTGTATAGGGGCCGTGGGTCAAGTTAGACAGTGTAAAGGGGCCATAGGTCAGGTTAGCTAGTGTATATGGACCATAGTTCAAGTTACCCAGTGTATAGGGGCCATGGGTAAGGTTAGCCAGTGTATAGGGGCAATGGGTCAGGTTAGCCAGTGTAAAGGGGCCATAGTTTAGGTTAGCCAGTGTATATGGGCCACAGGTCAGTTTAGCAAGTGTATATGGGCCACAGGTCAGGTTAGCCAGTGTATATGTGCCATAGGTCAGGTTACCCAGTGTATAGGAGCCATGGGTCAAGTTAGCCAGTGTATAGGGAAGATAGTTCAGGTTAGCCAGTGTCTATGGGCCACAGGTCAGGTTAGCCGGTGTATATGGGCCATAGGTCAGGTTACCCAGTGTATAAGGGCCATAGTTCAGGTTAGCCAGTGTTTATGTGCCATAGTTCAGGTTAGCCAGTGTAAAGGGGCCATAGGTTAGGTTAGCCAGTGTATAGGGGCCATAGGTCAGCTTACCCAGTGTATAGGGGCCATAGGTCAGGTTACCCAGTGTATAGGGGCCGTGGGTCAAGTTAGACAGTGTAAAGGGGCCATAGGTCAGGTTAGCTAGTGTATATGGACCATAGTTCAAGTTACCCAGTGTATAGGGGCCATGGGTCAGGTTAGCCAGTGTATAGGGGCAATGGGTCAGGTTAGCCAGTGTAAAGGGGCCATCGTTTAGGTTAGCCAGTGTATATGGGCCACAGGTCAGTTTAGCAAGTGTATATGGGCCACAGGTCAGTTTAGCCAGTGTATATGGGCCATAGGTCAGGTTACCCAGTGTATAGGAGCCATGGGTCAAGTTAGCCAGTGTATAGGGAAGATAGTTCAGGTTAGCCAGTGTCTATGGGCCACAGGTCAGGTTAGCCGGTGTATATGGGCCATAGGTCAGGTTACCCAGTGTATAAGGGCCATAGTTCAGGTTAGCCAGTGTTTATGTGCCATAGTTCAGGTTAGCCAGTGTAAAGGGGCCATAGGTTAGGTTAGCCAGTGTATAGGGGCCATAGGTCAGCTTACCCAGTGTATAGGGGCCATAGGTCAGGTTACCCAGTGTATAGGGGCAGTGGGTCAAGTTAGACAGTGTAAAGGGGCCATAGGTCAGGTTAGCTAGTGTATATGGACCATAGTTCAAGTTACCCAGTGTATAGGGGCCATGGGTCAGGTTAGCCAGTGTATAGGGGCCATGGGTCAGGTTAGCCAGTGTATAGTGGCCATGGGTCAGGTTAGCCAGTGTAAAGGGGCAATATTTGAGGTTAGCCAGTGTATATGGGCCACAGGTCAGGTTACCCAGTGTATAGCAGCCATGGGTCAGGTTAGCCAGTGTATAGGGGAGATAGGTAAGGTTAGCCAGTGTATATGGGCCACAGGTCAGGTTAGCAAGTGTATATGGGCCATAGGTCAGGTTACCCCGTGTATAGGGGCCATAGTTCAGGTTAGCCAGTGTATAGGGGCCATAGTTCAGTTCACACTGGCTAACCTGAACTATGGCCCCTATAGATATACATTTATCCCCTGTATACAGCCATTCCCACCACACCATTTCTATAGTCGTACCGGAGAACATTATAGACTGCTGAAAACACTTGTATACTGTACATCTAGACCCCTCTTATATATCCATGCCCCCCCCCCCCTGCAGTATATAATCAAACCCACAGCCACCCTACATAGCCGTAACAATACCTATATATAAGACCCCCGATACTATCTCATATATATATATCAATTCAACCACTATATACAGCTAAAGCCACCCACCCCTGTATGTATAGTTAAACTGATCAACCTTGTATAGCCATACAACCTCTTACATATCATTGCATACCAGAAATGTAGAAAAACCACCACGACCTCCATATAGCCATACATGCATCTAAATTACTTGAACGCCACATTCATGCTGAACTAAGTCAGTATTTATCTGCAAATTCCTTTCTTGATCAGTTCCAATCTGGCTTCCGGCCAAACCACTCCACAGAAACAGCCCTCACCAAAGTAGCTAATAATCTCCTTACAGCTAAATCCAAAGGCTATTATTCCATACTCATCCTTCTAGATCTGTCATCAGCATTCGACACTGTCGACCACACTCTACTCCTGCAGATCCTTTCATCTATAGGAATAAAGGACCTCTCTCTCTCCTGGATATCTTCCTACCTCTCTGGAAGGTCTTTCACTGTTTCTTATTCAGATCAGGCCTCCTCTTCACATCCTCTGTCTGTAGGGGTACCTCAAGGCTCTGTCCTCGGTCCCCTCCTCTTCTCCATCTACATGCACGGTCTTGGTAACTTAATCAGCTCATTTGGTTTCAAATACCACCTATATGCAGACGATACACAACTGTACCTCTCGGCCCCAGACCTTAACTCCCTCCTCACACGGGTTCCCGACTGCCTGGCCGCTATTTCCTCTTTCATGTCCTCTCGCTTCTTAAAACTTAATATGAATAAAACTGAACTAATAGTCTTTCCACCATCCCTGTCCACCCCTTTGCCTGATATTACAATAAATGTTAACAACACGTCTATAACATCAGTTCCCAAAGCACGGTGCTTGGGGGTAATATTTGATTCTTCTCTCTCATTTACTCCTCACATTAACTCCCTAACCAGCTCCTGCCATTTCCAACTGAAAAACATAGCACGTATCCGACCTTTTCTCTCCCATGACACAACCAAAATGTTAGTACATGCTCTTATTATATCTCGATTGGACTATTGCAATATATTGCTTGGAGGACTTCCAACTAACCGACTAACACCGCTCAATTCTGTACTGAACTCTGCTGCTCGACTCATTCATCTCTCCTCTCGCTCTTCCTCTGCTGACCCTCTCTGTCAAGCTCTTCACTGGCTACCAATTAATGAGAGGATTCAGTTCAAACTCTTAACCCTAACCTACAAAGCTCTCCACAATCTCTCTCCCCTGTACATCTCCTCACTAGTCTCCAGATACCAACCCAACCGCAATCTCAGATCTGCACACGAGCTTCTTCTATCCTCTTCTACAATTACCTCCTCACATTCACGTGTACAAGACTTCTCACGTGCCTCACCCCTCCTCTGGAATGCCCTTCCACAACACATTCGCCACTCTCCCACCTTTGAAATTTTTAAACGCTCCCTCAAAACCCACCTTTTCCGACAAGCATATTCTCTAGATTAGGCCATGCACCCACTAAATAACCTAATTTGCGCACTGCCTGTACATATACTGTATACATCCCCACCTCTTGTTTCCACCCCATTTCCTTTAGATTGTAAGCTCGCAAGGGCAGGGCTCTCATCCTTTTGTGTCATGGACTGTTAATAATTTAATTGCTTGCACTCTATTAGACATTTATACATTTTAGTCATCATGTTAAATCAAATTGTAATCAGCAGTGCTGTATCTTCTATCAGTGTTCATATTTGATGTATATCATTGTCTGTATCATTATGTATCCCTTGTTTGTTGTCTTACATTGTACAGCGCCACGGAATATGTTGGCGCTTTATAAATAAATAATAATAATAATACCCCATCCAGTATGTAGCCATAGTCCACCCACCCACAGTAAATATGCAATACACACCCTACATACAGCAATAACCCCTGTGTATACATTCATAATACATTATTATACAGCCATACAAATCATGATATATAACCAGACACCACTTTACAGAAATATCAACCCATTTATATCGGCATAACCACCTTTCCTTTATACAAGTATACAGAGTTTCCACCCATCTAAATAATATACTGTGCAACATTAGTATAACTATTACTAAACTCTTTTGAAATATTATAACATTAGATTTCTAATCATTTATATCCACTTGAAGGGAAGGAAAAAAAGAAAGAATAGTCCCCGCACTCCAACGATCATTAGAAGACACACATGTATAGTGCAAGCTGTTTTCTCACTGTGCCTCCACTGGAACAAACATCAACTTAGTCACTTTTTAGAGAGAAAGAGCGTGGGCACCAGTGCGCTTCAATCAGCATTTATTGCACATTCATGGATAAAACAATGTAGCAGCATGTAAAATGGAAACACCATCAGATTACATCACCCGTCCAGATGTCACCCAACACACAGAGCCCGTCCTCCCGACAATTGTTTCGCACCTGCCGGTGCTTGCTCACGGGATCTAGCTCGGTGGCGTTATGATTCCATTCCGTTTGGAATCATAACGCCACCGAGCTAGATCCCGTGAGCAAGCACCGGCAGGTGCGAAACAATTGTCGGGAGGACGGGCTCTGTGTGTTGGGTGACATCTGGACGGGTGATGTAATCTGATGGTGTTTCCATTTTACATGCTGCTACATTGTTTTATCCATGAATGTGCAATAAATGCTGATTGAAGCGCACTGGTGCCCACGCTCTTTCTCTCTAAAAAGATTTCTAATCATACCAGCTTCACGATATGATGTATAGTCTCCCCGCCTGTGTAGTGCAGCGTCTCAATTTGCGTCTCTCGTGTCTCCCAGATATTTCTCTGACTCACAGGAAGCCGAGCGGGCAGGAAGACGTCACTGTGCGTGCTCTGTGAGGGAGACCACAGAGCCGTGCATTCACAGTGAACGCGGACAGGAGGGGTGGGAAATGGGGAGAAGAACGCAAGACATGACGGAGGAGTGACAGAGCAGGGGAAAGAAGCTCTGCCTCCTCCAAACCATCAGTTTTTCGACCGAAACGGTAAAAATCAATAAAAGCTGATTTCAGCACAATTCTGCAGCAAGAGAAGGGGTAAGTGAACACATTAGAAAAGGAAAATAAAAAGCTAAAAGGTCCTCTATTGCAATTACCTTTTTAAAACCAGTTCCCATTCACTTTAGTGCACATCTGTTTTCAACAGAATGCAATCTGCTGCACAACATGGCATACGGGTGAACTGTCCCCGAAAATGATCATTAACTATTTTTTCAAGCTCATACTTATAGTTTTTTTTTTTTTTACATAGTTATTTTGGTTGAAAAAAGACATACGTCCATCGAGTTCAACCAGTACAAAGTACAACTCCAGCCTGCTCCCTCGCATATCCCTGTTGGTCCAGAGGAAGGCGAAAAAACCCTTACAAGGCATGGTCCAATTAGCCCCCAAAGGGAAAAATTCCTTCCCGACTCCAGATGGCAATCAGATAAAATCCCTGGATCAACATCATTAGGCATTACCTAGTAATTGTAGCCATGGATGTCTTTCAACGCAAGGAAAGCATCTAAGCCCCCTTTAAATGCAGGTATAGAGTTTGCCATAACGACTTCCTGTGTCAATGCATTCCACATCTTAATCACTCTTACTGTAAAGAACCCTTTCCTAAATAAATGGCTAAAACGTTTTTCCTCCATGCGCAGATCATGTCCTCTAGTCCTTTGAGAAGGCCTAGGGACAAAAAGCTTATCCGCCAAACTATTATATTGCCCTCTGATGTATTTATACATGTTAATTAGATCTCCTCTAAGGCGTCTTTTCTCTAGACTAAATAAACCCAGTTTATCTAACCTTTCTTGGTAAGCGAGACCTTCCATCCCACGTATAAATTTTGTTGCTCGTCTCTGCACCTGCTCTAAAACTGCAATATCTTTTTTGTAATGTGGTGCCCAGAACTGAATTCCATATTCCAGATGTGGCCTTACTAGAGAGTTAAACAGGGGCAATATTATGCTAGCATCTCAAGTTTTTATTTCCCTTTTAACGCATCCCAAAATTTTGTTAGCTTTAGCTGCAGCGGCTTGGCATTGAGTACGATTATTTAACTGGTTGTCGATGAGTATTCCTAAGTCCTTCTCCAAGTTTGATGTCCCCAACTGTATCCCATTTATTTTTTATGGTGCTAGACCATTGGTATGACCAAAATGCATGACTTTACATTTTTCAACATTGAATTTCATCTGCCATGTATGTGCCCATATAGCCATCCTATCCAGATCCTGTTGCAATATGACACTGTCTTCCTGAGAGTTGGTGATTCTGCACAATTTTGTATAATCTGCAAAAATAGCAACATTGCTCACTACTGCATCTACTAGGTCATTAATAAATAAATTGAAGAGCACTGGACCCAGTACAGACCCCTGTGGGACCCCACTGCTAACAGTCTCCCATTTTGAGTACGATCCATTGACCATAACTCTTTGTTTTCTGTCCATTAGCCAGTTCCCTATCCATGCACACAGACTCTTCCCCAGTCCTTGCATCCTCAACTTTTGCACCAGACTTTTGTGGGGAACAGTGTCGAAGGCCTTTGCAAAGTCCAAGTATATCACATCTACAGCATTCCCAATATCCATATTAGCATTTACTACCTGATAAAAGCTGAGCATGTTAGTCAAACAGGACCTGTCTTTAGTAAACCCATGTTGATGCTGAGAAATAAGATTATTTTCTACTATGAAGTCATGTATAGTATCTCTTAGTAACCCCTCAAATAGTTTGCATACAACTGATGTTAAGCTTACAGGTTTATAATTTCCTGGATCTGATTTTTTGCCCTTCTTAAATAATGGGAAAACGTGGGCTGTACGCCAATCCACTGGGACTCTGCCAGTTGAAAGAGAGTCACAAAAGATAAGATAAAGGGGTTTATCTATAACTGAACTTAATTCCCTTAGGACCCGAGGATGCATGCCATCCGGGCCAGGTGCCTTGTCTATTTTTAATTTATTTAGTCTTGCCTTCACTTCTTCCTGCGTTAAGTATTTAATATTACAGTTAGAAGATTGAGACTCTTCTGCCTCTGTAATTTGCAACAGTGCTGTTTCCTTTGTGAAGACAGAAGCAAAGAAAGCATTTAATAACTCTGCCTTACCTTGGTCATCCACCATTGAGTTCCCACCCTCATCATTTAGGAGTCCTATACCGTCAACCTTTCTTTTTTTAGAGTTGATGAACTTGTAAAACTTTTTTGGGTTAGATTTGATATCCCTAGCGATTTGATTTTCAGCTTCGATCTTTGCCAGCCTAATTTATTTTTTATAATTTTTATTGCACTCCTTATAATTGCTTAGTGCAGCCTCGGTCCCCTCCTGTTTTAGGACCTTATAGGCATTCTTTTTCCTCTACATTTTATCCCTAACCTTTCTATTCATCAATAGAGGCCTTTTTTTATTCCTAGACATTTTGTTTCCATATGAGATATACATACTACAATATTGATTGAGAATAAGTTTAAAAGCTTGCCATTTCCCTTCAGTGTCCTCCCCTTGTAGTACATTATCCCAGTTCACCAAACATAGTGCCTGCCTAATTTGATTGAACTTTGCTTTTCTAAAATTCATAGTTTTAGTGGTCCCGCTGCCCCGTGGCCTATCAGTCACCAGATCAAACGTTATCATGTTGTGATCACTATTTCCCAAATGTTCTTGAACCTGCACATTTGATACATTATCTGGTCTATTAGAAATGATCAGATCCAGTAACGCATTCCCCCTAGTTGGTTCCGTTACCATTTGAGTCAAGTAATTGTCCTGTAGTGCTGCCAGAAATCTGCTGCTTTTACCAGAATGGGTAGCCTCAATACCCCGTCAATGTCTGGAAAGTTGAAGTCGCCCATAACTATGACCTCATTTTTACTTGCAGCTTTTTCAATCTGCTGTAGTAATCGCAGTTCTGCAGCTTCATTAATATGAGGTGGTCTGTAGCATACCCCAGTAAGCAATTGGCAACTTTTATTTCCACCATGAATATTTACCCAAACGGACTCCACATCTTCGCAATCTTCCTCCATCTCATCGTTGAGGACAGCTGTAAAAGAATTCTTAACAAAGAGACAAACCCCTCCACCTTTTTTCCATGTTCTATCCCTCCTAAAAACATTGTATCCTTTTAAATTAGCTATCCAGTCATGGCTTTCATCCATCCATGTCTCGGTTATTCCCACAATGTCATAGCCTTTGTCATTCAGAATGAACTCTAGTTCATCTATTTTATTTGCAAGGCTCCGAGCATTGGTTACCATGCACTTTATATTTTTACCACCACATTTACCAATTTTGTTTACATGAAATGGGCTACTTGAAGTTTTACCAACCTCCTTAATCTTTACACTGTCCCCACCCCCCTCTCCACCCCCCATAATGTTAGGCTCCCACTGTCTTTTTACCTTATCTTGTCTACATATTCAGACTTTATCCTCCCGCCTCCCCCATAGGTAACTCTCTCGTACTTTTACCAATATTTGAAAAGGTAAACCACTGACTGGTAGGGAATAGGTTAGTTTCCAGAGCGGCCAGGAAGGTATTAGGGTTGGTACACACTGGCTGCTTGTTGCAGTGCGTTTTCTTTTTCTTTTTTTTTTTAAATGCATCCTCATTGGCTTGAATGAAAAACATGGCAAAATTCTGTGAACAATTTTGACACGATTTTTCAAAAGCATTGTGTTTTTGCTGTGATTTTTCTGCAAATTTCATTCAAGTCAATGAGGATGCTTTTTCGAAATTCAGAAGCAGCCAAAAATGCAGCCAGTGTGTACCAGCCCAAGTACATGCCCCACGCTACATTCCCAGCCCCTGATAAGTCTGTGTGAGGTAACACACGCTTGCAGTGGGAGGAGTCAGTGTGGCATGCCTGTTGCGGCATCTGTCAGAAGAGATGGAGGAATCCAGGCAATGAAAAAGTACCGGTAGTACACATATAGAAAATGCGCTGCACATATTATAGATATTATTATTATTTTTGATTTATATAGTGCCAGCATCTTCCTTGGCGCTGTACAATAGCATGCAAGGTATAACAATACAGAGTATACGATACAACACTTGATACAAGACAAGAGGGTATAACAGCTAATACAGTGAAGAAATTAACTACATGTTTTTACAAAAGGTGGGAGGTATGTACACCCATTACACAGCATTGTGAGAGAAAAGGGGAAGAGAGCCCTGGCCAAAAGGCCTTACAGTCTAAACATTTAAGGTATAGGACAGCAGGTAAAGGGAAGCTGTGTGTGGAGTGGTAGAAATGGTGGTCAGTGGGCAGGGTCCTAGGTAGGAGAGTATGCTTGCCTGAAGAGGATGGATTGAAGAAGGGAAAGGATGGGGAGAGGGGTGAATGATGGGATAGAAGGATGTTGGGGGGATGTGGGGAGGGAGGGATGGATAGAGGGAGGGATGGAGAGAACAAGGAGGTTGGGGAGAGCTATGGATGGAGGGATGAAATGTTGGGAAGGGGGGAGGGATGGATAAAGTGGGGGAGGGAGGAAGGGAGGCACGGAAGTATGGATAGTGGTTTAGAGGGATGGATGGAAGGATAGGAGAAGGCCAGAAGGGTGGATGATGGGATGTAAGGATGTTGGGGGGGATGAGGGGAGGGGTGGATAGAGGAAGGGAGGGGTGGATGCCATCAGAAAACAGCTTTACCACCTAAAACCACCAGTGAGAGAGAGTGTGGGTAAAGATATTGCCGCTAGTGTTGGTCGTCGGACATTCGAACGCTGCTATCGACGCTCTCTCGACCCGCCGCGATTGAGCAAAATCTTCCACACGGACGGATCGACGGGAATTGACGGGAATGATTGATTTCGGACGGAAATCGATCGCTCTGTCAGTGTTTGCGCAACGATTTCACAGCAGATTCGATCAGATTCGATGCTGTATATCGGCGGGAAAATCGTTAGGTGTATGGGCCCCTTGTATGAGCTGTACTACACATACAAATCATTATATCATAATTTTTCGCTTCAGTGTCTCTTTAACCACTTCTGTGCCAGGGGGGTATTTTGCTGATCGGTGCTGCGTGGGCTCTCCAGCCCGCAGCACAGATCAGGATAGAGCCAGGGCGATCAGACTTCCTCCCTTTTTTCCCCACTAGGGGGATGTCCTGCTGGGGGGGTCTGATCGCCGCCGGCTGCTTGCGCTTGCGGGGGGGGGGGGCTCTCTTCAAAGCCCCCCTCCGCAGCGCTTCCTGGCCTCCTTCCCCTTTCCTCCCTCTCCCTCCCCCTGTGAGCGGCGCAGGACGGAATTCCGTCCTGCGCCGGATAGGATAGGCTTCAGCCTATCAGGTGCCGGCGGTCCCCGGCTAATCAGAGGCCGGGGATCGCCGATCTCTGCCACGGCGCTGCTGCGCAGCAGCGCCGTATACATGTAAACACCGGGGAAGATCTTCCCCGTGTGTTTACATTTACCCTGCAAGCCGCTGATCGGCGGCTCGCAGGGTGTTCACGGAGACACGCTCCGTGAACTGACATGGAAAGGCCGCTCATACGAGCGGCCGTTTCCATGCAATCCACTTCAGGATTCAGGGGCGTAGTTAAGCGTACGCCGAATCCTGAAGTGGTTAAAAGCTGGATTTCAACATATTTGTCAATAAATAAGAAACTGGACAGCCTGCAGTCCCGCCTCCCATACACTGCTAACCACTTGTACCCCATGCAGGCTTGTATTCCCCAGGGAATTTGTTACCCGCCAGTGTTAGGCCCCTGCTCCCTGAGATAGAAGCTATAGCAACACTCTGCTGATGTAAAGTAGTGGTACCAGGGCCTTTACTATCGCTGTAGTTACTGCATCCTCATAGAAAGTAGTAGTTACTAAGGCGTATTTGCCATACATACATAAAAGCATTTGATGTGAACCAACCTATTGATTAACATGTGCTGTCAGATCTAATGTGTTTTCACATACAGGAGAATGTACACTGTGAATATATAAAAATGTTATTTAAAAATCCTGAAACTGGGCTTTAAATAATACATTTATTTACACAGGCCTGTATATAAAACTGGAAAGAGGCGCTTCTGAGGAGCACTCTGAGGAGCACTGTACTCACTGCTTCTACATTCTGCATATTATAGTAGAGAAAAAGCACCATGCTAATACATATCATTGCTGTGCTATCCGTTGTCATTAGCTATGGTCACATGATGCTGCATGAGCCAGCCTCCAGCAGTGGCAGTTATGGTCTCACACTGCTGCATGAGCCAGCCTCTAGCAGTGGCAGTTATGGTCTCACACTGCTGCATGAGCCAGCCTCCAGCAGTGGCAGTTATGGTCACATGATGCTGCATGAGCCAGCCTCCAGCAGTGGCAGTTATGGTCTCAAGCTGCTGCATGAGCCACCTCAACTGTCACTCCAGGCTTAGCAGCATTTGATGCAGCAACATACCTGGTGTTCTCCCTGAACTGATCCCTGAATTTGGATATATCTTACTTCTACAACATGCTCTTCCAACTGCTCTGTTGCGTTTGGCTCTGCCTAGTGCCTCCAGTCCTTGCCTGGCAGTTCTTCATCATTTGTGGCAGAATCTGGACGCTGGCTGGATACTGTAAGTATCAGTTATGGTGGCCATACATGGTACAATTTTTTCATACAATCTTACCATTTCTGTGTAGTATAAGGGTAAATTAAGTGAATATACTGAAAGGATAATTAATGCAGTTCCCTTATATTACATGGAAAAGGTAAGATTGTATGAAAAAATTGTACCATGTATGGCCACCATAACACACACAATATGACACTATGTTTCCACATATCTCCACTAGATGTTCACATTATTAGCCATTGGGGTTTTCTAATGGAGGAGATGTATTACTATTAGTATTATTTAGTATTTATATAATAAATGTCTATCTCTATCTATCAAGGGTTCATTTTTTTTAAATCTAGGCCTTTCCATATTGCCATAGCAACAGCCTCCTGATGTAAAATGCTTGTGCCAGAGGCTTTACCATCACTGTGGCTACTGCACCCTTATGTCCAGTAGTAGATACTGGGGCATTTCCATGTTCCCATGGCAACTGCTATCTAAAGGAGTAGAAACTAGGGCTGATTCAGTGGCGTAGCAATAGGGGATGTAGAGGTTGTGTTCGCACCAGGGCCCTTGGACCAGAGAGGCCTGCTAGGGGCCCTCCATTATCCATCTAATTAGCTTTTCATTGTTGCTATACTGGCAATAAACATCTCTATAAGTGCATTAGCAATAGGGGGTGCAGAGGTTGTGACTGCACCGGGGCCCTTGGGTCAGAGAGGACCAGAGGGGCCCACCCTCAACCACAGCATTAGCTCTTTACTGGTCCTATGCTGGTAATAATCACTTCTATAGATGCTTTGAATAATAGTAATTGTTAACAAACTATTCCCTATCCCCTTATTGCACCTCTCATATTGTGGTTGTGCTGGGCAGGTTTCGTTTCACTGTATCATTTGTCATGTATAGAGTGCTCGGGGGCCCAATGTAAAACCTGCACTGGGGCCCACAACTTCTTAGCTACACCACTGCACAGTGATAATCATTAACAAATGGTTTCCTAAGGCCTCTTGCACACTACATGCGATTCCGATTTTTTATCTGATCCAATTTTGGATTAAAAAAACATACTGCATGCTGCAACGTTTTTTAATCGGAATCAAAAATCGGACGTATAAAAAAAATCAGAATTGCATGTAGTGTGCAAGAGGCCTTATGGTGGCCACTAATGAACCAATCTTTTTTCATCCAATCTTACCATTTCTATGTAATATAAGGGAACTGCCTAAATTATTCATTTAATATATTCACTCAGTTTACCCTTATACTACATAGATTTGGTAAAATTGGTTGAAAAAGATTGGATCATTAGTGGCCACCATTACTCTGATTACACCTATCAGTTACTGCAGCTGTCCTTGATAGGTTTTGGGGCTCCATATCAATCGAGTGCTTGGGGCCCGTGTAAAACTCTCACTGGGGCCCCCAATCTACTTAGTTATGCCACCAGGCTGATTACTTTAGTGACTGCCTTTTTTGTCAAGTAGTAAAGACGAGGCCTTTCCAAGTTGCTATAGCAACTGCACCCTAAGGCTGTTTTCACACCTGGCCATTGTGTTTGCGGTATGATGCTCCGCCCTTATCGCACTGCAACGCAAAATATCATCCATCTGACCCCCGCGGCAGAGTGCGCCTTGGTTACATGCATATCGCCACCAACTCCTGCACGTCCCTCACTGCATGACGGACTCCTTGCTGCACAGGCAGTATGTCACTTGGATTCCCGGGTTTCCCCATCGTATTTCCGTCATTCAAATCCCTGCGTCACCCTTTGGCTTACATTACTTCCACCGCCACTGTGTCACCATGGAAATCTAACAACGCTGTTGACTTTGCAGTGGCTAAGCAGCCGATCGGGCACTTCTGGCGCGTCGCGCTAATTGTGCTATGCCCTATTACCTTGCATTGTTGTTGTTGCATTACCATGTGGTATAACAGGGTAACCATACCTCCCAACTTTTTGAGATGAGAAAGAGGGACACTTAAGCCACGCCCATGCCACACCCCTGATCATGCCCCCACCACACCCCTAGTCATGCATACAAAACAATTTCATGAGAAAAATATGTTGATTTACAATTCAAACCACACTGGTCCTCTCTATCCTGGTTCATTTCCCTTCATTTAATCATTTTAAAATTAGTAATACCAGTATATCAATTTAAAGGATGGGAATAAAGTTTAGAGTCAATCAAACACACTTTTTAGTAGAGAAATATATATATTTACCTAGAAAGAGGGACAAAGTCCTGAAAGAGGGACAAATGGGGAGGAAAGAGGGACAGGGCTCCCAAAGAGGGACTTTCCCTCCGAAAAAGGAACAGTTAGGAGCTATGGGGTAACTCAACACACACTAGCAACATAGCATGACAAGTCAAGGCAAGTGTAAAAGAAGGACCTTAACCACTTCGCATTCAGTCGTTTTCAGCTTATGCACCCGAGCAATGTTCACCTCCCATTCATTAGCCTATAACTTTATCACTACTTATCACAATGAACTGATCTATATCTTGTTTTTTCCACCACCAATTAGGCTTTCTTTGAGGGGTACATTTTGCTAAGAGCCTCTTTACTGTAAATGCATTTTAACAGGAAGAATAAGAAAAAAAATGAAAAAATTCATTATTTGTCAGTTTTCGGCCATTATAGTTTTAAAATAATACATGCCTCCATAATTAAAACCCACGTATTGTAATTGCCCATTTGTCACGTTATTTTCACCATTTAAATTATGTCCCTATCACAATGTATCGCGACAATATTTTATTTGGAAATAAAAGAGCATTTTTTCCGTTTTGCATACATCACTATTTACAAGCTTATAAAAAAAAATAGAGAGAAATATTTCATCTTTACATAGATATTTAAAAAGTTTAGACCCTTAGGTAAATATTTATGTGTTTTTTTTTTTTATAGTAATGTTTATTGTTTTTTTTATTAAACATTTTATGTGGGCATTTTTGGGAGGGTGGGATATAAAAGTGTTTTATTTGGGGAAATATTTGTGTATTGTAATGTTTTTTTACATTTACTTGTAGTTTTACTTTTTGGCCACAAGATGGCAATCTCGAGTTTGTTTACATGACGTCACTCTAAGCGTACAATGTACGCTTAGAGGGACACAGCTTCAAAAAGAGCGAAGCTTCCGAGAGAAGCTGTCGCTTTTTTAGCGGGGGAGAGGAATCAGTGATCGGGCTCCATAGCCCGATACATTGATTCCGTGGCTACCGAATCCGCGGCCAGGAGTGCGCGTGCACGCGCGCGATCGGCCGCGGGAGCACGCCTGTCCTCCTTGACGTTTTTATACGTCAAGGAGGACAAAGTGGTTAAGCAAATTAGTACATGCTTAGCTTAGTATATACAAAGCTTTCACTACTATTGCAACACCATTCCCTGATTTAACTTATATTGACTGGGACCTTCCCTTGTTGCTATAATCGCTGCATCCAATACAAACTGGTAGTAATTGACTACTTTTTGTGTTACTAGAGTAAAGTACAATATTATCAACTGGTTTTAAATTAGGACTTTCATCACTGATAAAACAACAGCCTCTTGGTGTGAAGATAGTTGCACCTGAGTTCAAAAGCATTTCCCGATCTGCAGTTTCTAAGTCTTACTGCCAAAATAGTAAGATATCAGCCAGCTTCTCTACTCACTTGCAAACTGTTTTGGCAATTAGATTTAGCAACTGCTATTCAGGAAGTTCAGGAAATGCTTTTGAAATTAAAGAAAACCCTGAGAATCCCCCATGAGGAGATGGACTGGTCCAAAACCTGTAGGTTCTGTCAGATTTTAGATGCATTCTTTTATTACTGTAGTGTTCCTTTAATGAGGCTTTTCTATGTTGCCATAGCAATTGCATCCTAAGAATAATGTACTATACTAGTTAGGGTTGAGAGACACCGCCAAGTGTTTTGCAATGTGTTTGTGTTTTGAAATTGATTTTACCGTGATTTTTCAAAATTGTGGTGATTTTGCGGCAAGTATCATTCAAGCCAATTAGAATGCGTTTTTCAAAACAAAAATGCATCGCAAACACTTGCAAAACATTCGGCAGTGTGTCTGTAGCAAACCTCCTATCTCTGTCAAATAAGAGGGAGGGATGATTTTTAGGGCAAAACTAGGGAAAAACATGCTTCCATTATATCTGTCATCAAAAGCCCATAAGGAATTTAAATTTTCTTGTGCTTAATGTGATGTTATTTTTTTGCAGTGCGGCGTCTCTTCTCCAGACCACCCCTCGTCATCACGCCCAGCCCTGACGCCATCCTGCTGTACACACAGCTCCTTGAAGTGCAGAGATCTCTGGTGAGTATTATTATTATTCCTCCCTATTGCACCTAATTAGACCTAATTGCTTTTTAAAGGGTTCCCATGTTGCCGGATTTCAGGATAAAAAAATTCCTGGAATTCACAGGCTATAGTAAAGTGGTGGTACCCCTAACATAAGGGAGGGAACAGCTCTAGGATTTAGAGCAACATTGAGAAAAACTATGATTCCAGGCCCTGCTTCAAATCGCCATATACTTTAGTAGAAAAAGAACAACACTGTAAAACTAATACTGTGAAAAATGTAAAAACATAGTCATACACTCTCCATGATGGTAATGGAACACAGCCGGCTGTACACTCACTAGCACACAGATTGGGATCATACAACTCAGCCGGCTGTGTTCCATTACCATCATGGAGAGTGTTTGACTATGTTTTTACATTTTTCACCGTATTGGTTGTATAGTGATGTTTTTTCTAATAAAGTATACAGTGATTTGAAGCAGGGCCTGGAATCATAATTTTTTTAATGATGCCGGATTTGACTTCTTCTTCTGTTATGTCTAATATTGTTTACAGGATATGATAGGTGCACTGTGTAGGGTGTAAACAGCACATACCAGCCGCTCCTTCTGCCCCCCTCCGTCTGCCGCTGCTCTTAGTGTATACATCCCGGTGTCCGGCGACTTTGTTGAACTTTGACCTGGACATACTGCGCCTGTGTGCGCAGTATGTCATTCCCTCTTCACTTCTGGCCGGCGCATAGTGTGAGGCTCAGAAGCACGCTGACCCCTCCGTGCTGCGTGTGCGCTCCACACGCAGCACGGAGTGGTCAGCACGGCGATGGGGTGAGCGGGTGATTAGGCATTAGGTAGGTAGTTTGGGGGGTTAGGGGTTAGGCAAGTAGTTTGTGCTGGGGTGGGGTTAAGGGTTAAGCATCGGGGTGGGGGGTGTTCTGTGTGAGAGTTGGGTTAGATTAAGCTGTAATATTGAATACTGATATTTTACTATCAACATTACTGGGTGCCCACATTTCCAGGTGCCTTTATTTGTTGTACACAGGTGAAAAACTTCACACAGGCAGCAGTGGAGTAAGGAGTGGTGCAGCCATATGCAGTACAAGTGAATGGATCTGCCCGTCTCCATCACTCCAGGTGCATTTTATATGGTACAGGCAGTATGAACAGTGCTGCTTACTAAATGGGGTGTCTGGGCAGTGGTAGGGAAAATGTGGAGTAGGGATCACCTCTATTGGTGTGAAGAGGCCCTTCCCCAGAAACACTTATTTTGGCATGAAAGTGCAGCCAGACATGACCAGCGATATGTCAGCTGGTCTCCTGGTGGTCCCCATGTCTTGCTGGGTGTGAGGAAACCGACTCCTTTATTTGGGAGAAGCCTGCATAGAGGAGTCAGTGCTGAACATATTTATTGGGAATAGTAATATTTTCCAGGCACTGAGCTGGCCATCCTAATTAGAATTACTGCTAATTAGGTAGAATATTGATTGTTTTCTGTGTCATTTATAATGTAATATGTAATTGTCTTTCCAGCACCGTGAAAGGACCAGGAAGGCCATGAAGACAGCCCTGGCCATCCAGAAGTCCTGGGATCAGAAGACAGGCAGGCGAGTGCACCCACTCTTCCGGCTCAGTGAACCTGCTACTACACGTAAGAGACTTGGAAAGGGAAAAACCTATATCATTCACTATAATGCACGGGACACTTGTCACCATGTGGGTTTGCATGCAGAAAAACATGTACATTTTTTGCACAGCAGCTCATGTAGTTGATAGAAAAGATGCAAAGAATGTGCAGAATTATGCTGCAGGATGTCCGTTTCTTTTCTGCGTGTGAAAAACACATTAGATGTGAACTAGGCCATTGATTAACATGATAGTTCTTAAGTTCTTCTGCGCAAAAAACACACACAAAATTGACAAATGTGTCCCCTGCCTAAGTCAAGAACTGTAGGTCTGACTCACAATATAAAAGTATAGGGATCACCTTATATTTGAATCAGACCCAAATGTCTCTTCCTATAGCGTGTGTGTGTGTATGTCATACCTCTCTGTTTGAGCTGCTGCGCAGTATGTTTTATTCCCCCTCTCCTCTCCTTATGCCCACTCCAAGCGGGACACCTCTCTCTGTCCTCCCCTCTGTGTGTAAATAATGCCAGGGGGAGCAAAGTAACATACCTGACATAATTCAGCACCAGTGCAGTGTCCTCCTCTCATCTCTCTCTTGCACCAGTCAGCGTATGTCACCATCTCTCCAGCTCCCCGTATCATGTGACATGACTTTACGTGACATCAGGAGCTGAAGAGTTGCTGCGTACACTGACTGTGACCAGCCATTACCCCCTGATCTGTCCCCTTTCCGTGTGACAACCCTCTGTGTAATCTCATTTGATCTTGAAATCATTATGTTGTGTAAACAGTGTGAGTGATCAACATGTTTTCTTCCCTCCTGACAGACGCTCCGCGTCCATATGGAGGCCCTTTCTCCCGGGCGGGCCTGATCTTGGAGGACTGGTGACATCAAGGAGGTAAGTCTTCATTTTGTGCCGTAATTTACCAGTTCTGCCACTCCAGCACAGTATTCACAACATACATAGTATATGATCCCTATATAAGGTTGTATTTGTAGATACATGTCCACTGAATGACAACAGCACACTGTACACATACCTCCCAACATTTGAAGATGTGAAAGAGGGACACTTAAGCCACGCCCCCTGTGCGGCCTTAAGCCACACCCCTGCTTTTGCAGGAGGGTGACAATGGGAGGAATCAGTTTGCGGAGGAGGGGGCCAGTGGGTGGGAGAGGGTGACACTGGGCGGAAAGGGGGGTGCCAGTGGGTAGGAGGAGGGTGTTAGTGGAAAGTGGAGGGTGTCAGTGGGCAGAGAGGAGGGTGCCAGTGAGCAGGGAGGAGGGTGACACTGGGTGGGAAGGAGGGTGCCAGTGGGTGGGGAGGAGGGTACCTGTGGGTGGAAAGGAGGGTGACACTGGGTGGGGGAAAAAGGTGCCAGTGGGTAGGAGGAGGGTGTCAGTGGGTAGGAGGAGGGTGCCAGTCAGCAAAGAAGAGGGTGCCAGTGGGTGGGGAGGAGGGTGCCAGTGGGTGTGGAGAGGGTGACACTGGACGGAAAGGAGGGTGCCAGTTGGTGGGGGAGAAAGGTGCCAGTGGGTAGGAGGAGGGTGACACTGGGTGGGGAAGAGGGTACCTGTGGGTGGAAAGGAGGGTGCCACTGGGTGGGGGAGAAAGGTGCCAGTGGGTAGGAGGAGGGTGACACTGGGTGGGGAGGAGGGTACCTGTGGGTGGAAAGGAGGGTGCCACTGGGTGGGGGAGAAAGGTGCCAGTGGGTAGGAGGATGGTGTCAGTGGGTAGGAGGAGGGTGCCAGTCAGCAAAGAAGATGGTGCTAGTGGGTGGGGAGGAGGGTGCTCGTGGGTGGGGAGGAGGGTGCTAGTGGGTAGGGGGGTCATCAGTGGAGGGGGGGGAGAATACCCGTGGGTGGGGAGGAAGGTGCCCCTGTGTGGGGAGGAGATTGCCCTGGGGAGAGAAGACAGAAAAAAATGATCCCCCAATAAGGGATGCGGGAGCCTGCTTTATTCCTCTCTCCCTTCCTCTGAATGCCCCCACCTGCTGTGAATGTGTCCCCCCCTGTAGGCAATGTGTGCGCAGCAGAGCGGTAGGTCCTCTTACCGCAGATCCATGCGCACTGACAACTAGTCTCTACTTTCTGTGACGTCATGGTAAACAGGAAGCAGGAGACTCCAGTTGCCGGTGCGCATGGATCTGCAGTAAGAGGACCTACCGCTCTGCTGCGCACACACTGCCTACAGAGGGAGGGACACATTCAAGGCAGGTGGGGGCATTCAGAGGAAGGGAGGGAGGAATAAAGCCGGCTCCCGCATCCCTTATTGGCGCAGCTGGCGCCTCGATCATCTTTTTCTGTCTTCTCTCCCCAGCCGGCCGGGACTTAAGGGGGGCTTCTCAGGATAGCGGGAGAGCCCCCCCAAATCGGGAGAATCTCGACCAATCCGGGACGGTTGGGGGGCATGCTGTACATATTGCCCACTGGGATCCTCTGATTCTTCCCCCCCCCTCCCCTCCAAGATCAGCAGTAGGGATGGTCAATGTGACCATGTATAATAGTATGCATAATAAGCAACTGAATGTTGAAATATTTCATTTATTTTATTTTGTTGTTGGCCTAACCTAACATGTTGTCTGTTCTCTTACAGTGATGGTGGCTTGCCAGCTTGCAAGACCATTTGTGACCTACTTGGCTCCCCAGGAGAGGTAACTTGTGTCATCCCCACACACATACACATAGTCAAAAACTGATAGGTGGATTGTAGTGATCAGCAGGAAGTGAGAGGTAGATTCTAGTGGCCAGCAGGTTGTGACAGGTAGATTCTAGTGGCCAGCAGGTTGTGACGGGTAGATTCTAGTGGCCAGCAGGTGGTGATGGGTAGATTCTAGTGGCCAGCAGGTGGTGATGGGGGTAGGTTCTAGTGGCCAGCAGGTAGTGATGGGTACATTTTAGTAGTGGCCAGCGGGTAGTTATAGGTGGACTATAGTGGCCAGCAGGTAATTACAGGTAGATTGTAGTGGACAGCAGGTAGTGACGGGTAGATTCTAGTGGCCAGCAGGTGATGATGGGTAGGTTCTAGCGGCCAGCAGGTAGTGATGGATACATTTTAGTAGTGGCCAGCAGGTAGTGATGGGTACATTTTAGTAGTGGCCAGCAGGTAGTGATGGGTACATTTTAGTAGTGGCCAGCAGGTAGTGATAGGTACATTTTAGTAGTGGCCAGCAGGTAATTACAGGTAGATTGTAGTGGCCAGCAAGTAGTGATAGGTAGATTGTAGTGGCCAGCAGGGAGTTACAGCTCTTTTCTAGGTGGTCAGTGGGTGGATGACTCTCTGAGTGAAGAGCCTATTCCACCAATGGGTTGCAGCAGCGGCAATATGGCGAGTCCTCAGTAACCATCAGATTGCTATGTGGCCAGTGCGAGGGCCAGAAACATCCTGAGAGCTCTCGCCATTATATCTCCATCAGGGCCACCTCAAACTTGATATTCACTTTATTATCGGATATGACACATAATGGATCTCCTTGTTGAGGTGATGACCCGTGCATGAAGACGTAGGGGCGCTTCCTGGATTAGGGCAGATGGCGGAACATCCACTCATATCGAGTGCACTTGGGTCTCCCTCCATGGGTTTCCATATTACCGGACTTGACTTTCTTTCACCGCATGGTCATGGGAGGCTTTTTAGCCCCATGACAGACCCATTGTGGGGCTCAGACCCCTCTTGTATAGATCAGAGCTACACGCTCTGGTCAGACACATTGTGGGGCTCAGACCCCTCTTGTATAGATCAGAGCTAGACTCTCTGGTCAGACCTACTGTGGGGCTCAGACCCCTCTTGTATAGATCAGGGCTATACGCTCTGGTCAGACACATTGTGGGGCTCAGACCCCTCTTGCATAGATCAGAGCTATACGCTCTGGTCAGACACATAGTGGATCTCCTTGGTGAGGTGATGTAACCGGTGCATGAAGATGTAGGGGCGCTTCCTGGATTAGGGCAGATGGCGGAACATCCGCTCATATCGAGTACACCTGGGTCTCCCTCCATGGATTTCCATATTACCGGATTTGACTTTCTTTTACTGCATGGCCATGGGAGGCTTTGTTGCCCCATGGCAAACACATTATGGGGCTCAGACCCCCCCCTCCTAATTCTAGGCAGCCAGATTTCCCCAGTATAGGTAGCCTTATGCCTCCCATCAGTATATGTAGCAAGAGTCCCCCATGTATAGGTAGGCAGATTCCCCACCCTTATAAGTTGGCAGAATCCTTCATTGTATAGTTTGTCAGATTCCCCCCTTGTGTAGGGGTTAAGGTTTAGGATGGGGGTAGGGTTAGGAACCAGGGGGGTTAGGTACCAACGGGGGGGGGAGGGGTCTTAGGGTTAGACACCATCTGGGGGTCTTAGGTTTAGGCACCACCTGGGGGTCTTAGTTTTAGGCACCACTTGTATAAGTAGGCTGATTCTGCCCTATATATAGGTAGGCAGAACACTCCCTTATATAGGATAGCTGAGTCCCCGCGTGTATAGCTAGGCTGATTCCCCCCTTGTATTGGTAGGCAGATCCCCCCTTGAATAGGTAGCCAGAGTCTTCCTTCCTAGCATCCAGAGTTAATGGCTGCAGCCAGAGTCTCTCATCATGTGACTCGCCAGCCCGTACTAACAAGCCACATAATGAGAGACCCGTTGGCATTCAGCTATCCAGATAGAAGATAAGAAGAGAAGACAGAAGATGCCCAGCAGAGACAGTGTAGCAGCAAGATCTGGGGAGATACTCGGGATCCAGGGTAAAAGCCGACTGCCACATAGGAGTCAAGAAGGAATTTTTTCCCCTCCGAGGCACAAATCAGACCCTAACTTGCCTCTGGGGGGTTTTTCGCCTTCTTCTGGATCCTGGGGTTAGATGATCCCACAACAATTGTAAAAGCAATCTGTACCTGTATTAAGTTAATATAAAATAAAATTAGAACTAATTGGACTATATTTTTGTGTCTTCATTCTTGTGTGTAAATCTCCTCTGGGGATACCTGCCTGTGGGCTCAGAGTGTGTTAAGCCTCTACACATTTGCAACTTATTAAAGCAAGAGAAATACGTTTTTTCCTTTAATTAAAAAAAAATATATGAGTATTAAAGGCAGCAATTTGCAACTTAGGTAGCCCGAAATGACCATCAAAGATTGTTTCCAAGTGTGTACAGCCTAGGTGTACATCAGACTTTCATCTGCCACCATCACAAATGATCGGTACCTAATTTCTGTTAACACCAAATGTCTGTGCTTGGTGAACCTCTCTACTGACCCCCAGCAGTGCTGCCCCCCTATGACTGCACTGGATGGAGGGTGTTGATGTGTTTGTATAGAGTGGATTGTTGGGAAAACCCAGCGGAGAGCCTTCCTTAGGGGATAACAGGTACTGTGGGTCTGGTAGTCACTACATAAGTTAACGCAAGTCCATTTTTTTCATTTTAGATTCAGAGTCATCGGTGTGGGTTAGACCTGGTGTCCGACTATTGTTGCCATCTTGGTTCAGTTTCCCCAGTAACAGCCATCAAGAAAGGGAAGTGAAGAGAACCCTGTACCAGTCGTGACACAAATACAATAAAATACCAGTGTGTGGAAACGTAAAACCATTTTAAGAAAAACCGTAATACAGATCTAACCCTTACAAATTATATCCACTGAAGTTAACCCACACCTGAACAGAGAGGGATATGGAAGCTGCCATATTTATTTTCTTTTAAACAATACCCCTTGCCTGGCTGAGCCTCTAATACTTTTAAGAACAGACCCTGAACAAGCATGCAGATCAGATGTTTCTGACTGGAGTCTGACAGGATTAGTCACATGCTTGTTACAGGTGTTTGATTTAGACACTGCTGCAGCCAAAGAGAGCAGCAAGACTGCCAGGTAATTGGTATTGTTAAAAAGGAAATACATATGGCAGCCTCCTTATCCCTCTTATTTCAGTGGTACTTCAGACATTTTTGATGGACTTACACTTTAAAAAAAAAAGCTATCACAAGCAAAAGGAGAAACAAAACACTGCCCCACAAAGATTTTAAATTCCTTTTGAAAAGCAAATAATTATCCCTCCATCAGCAGCGCTGATCTCACACACCACATCAGTCAGCAGTGTTGGTGGGGATTGTTGCACTCAAATAAGTCCAAAATTACAGGTCTTTGTAGGAGTCAATTTTAAACTCCATTGAAGTCAGTGTGGGGATTCTGGCTTGTATTTTGGTCCCTGGTGAGCTTGTGCAGCACCCAAATGCAACAATAAACCCTCTTTCTGAACGACGCGTCTATTGAGCCTCCTGTGTGACGGCCTCAGAGTGCCTTTTGGATACAATTTACTGCAGCCCAATGACAGTGTATGTAACCCCCCCCCACACACACACGTCAGCGCTTGACAAGCAGTGAGGTTAGATGGCGGCAAGCCAAGTGTGAGCATGGACCAGCTGCACTCAGGTGTGCCTCAGTATGTTGGCTGCCTCCACACTGCCCGTGCCGAGCACCTGTAAGATACATCACTCTCCGATCACAATCTGATCAGATTGTTATTGTTTCCTTACACACACGGAACGTCGACCTTCAATAGATTCCAGCAAGTAATATATTGAAAATCTGTTCCAGTGCAATGCTATGACCCATCGACCGACTACCACTCCTGCCACTCCCCCGATTCAATGGAAATTTTCCATCCTGTCCAATCAATACTGTCAATCGATTTGAGTTACAAGTTTTTTAGTGCAACTGATACCCGGCAGATTCAACCAGAGTGATCGAATCTGCAGGAAATCAGATGTGAAATTGATGGGCTTATGAGTACCTTAATTAATAACTAACACAAACACAAGGGCTGCGGACCGAATCCGGCCATCTTTGCCATTTTATGTGGCCCTCAAGAACATCATTGTAACCAGTAAAAGAACAACAATAAGCCTTTCCATCCAGAGGATATCAGTGTTTCTAGTTAAAACAGTGTCAGTTTGAGCCTGGGTGCAGCAACATCCAACATCCCCCTCAACATCAAACATCCCCCTGCAAAATTAGCATGCGACCCCTCCTTGGGTCCAAATCCCCCCTGTGGCTGATAAAACACACACATACAACCCCCCCCCCCACTTCCCAGTAATATTTACATGCTCCAGCCCCGTGTTGTATCTCTGTTCTTCCCAGCAGCCGCACACCTTCAGCTCCTGATCATGGGACATGCATTAAGGCAGGGAACACACTTGTCTTTCAGTTTTCTGCGCGCGTTTTCCTGCATACTTTTTCTGCATACCAAGTGTGTCTCTATGCAGGAAAACGCGCGCGTTTTTTCACATCAGCTAATGTAATTGATAGAGAAAACTGACAAAATGTGCAGAGTCATGATGCAGAATGTCAGTTTTTTTTCTGCGCACGAACAAAATATTAAGTGTGTACTAGCCCATTGATTAACATGAGTTCTCAGTTTTTCTGTGCAGAAAACGCGCACGAAAACAGACAAGTGTGTTCCCTGCCTGAGAGAGCCAGAGGTATGCAGCATAGAACACATCTCTGTCAGGAAGATTGGAGCAGCTCGGGAGCAGGTAAATATTAAACTGCTCCACTGTGCTACTCTGCAGAAGGGGGAGGAGCTGGGATCCAGGCTATAGTTATGTTATAGTTATGCCTCTTTATTTGAGACTGTTCAATAAATGTTGCATCTTAATAAACAATTTGGCCTGCGACTTAGACTATGGTTTAGATTTTAACCCCTTACATGATTGAGTTTGGCACCCCTGGTCTAGACCACAAAATCACATGGCCTGTCACTCTCTGACCCATTGTGGGTTGTAACAAAGGGAGTATACTAATGGCAATCAGATAGGCCTCTTCATACAGACCCTCCACCACTGCACAGGCCTTAATGCATATCTGGTAACAGCACAAGTCTGAAAATAATCTGTGAATTCAGAGACATGGATGGCCCCCTGTGACTGCAGCAAGCGATAGGGAACAGCTTCTTATGCTGGGTACAGACCATACAATTTTCTGACAGATTCACTGTCAGATCAATTATTTCCAACTGGTCTGATCAGATTTTCCATCGATTTTCCGTTCACTTTTATGGAAAATCAATTGGATATCAGATCCGACCTTTTGGAAATAATCTGACAGTAAATCTGTCAGAACATTGTATCATGTGTACCTAGCAGTAGGCCTGGTACACACAGACATCTGCCGGCGTGTCCATCAAATGCTTTTCTGCAAACATACAGAAATGCATTTGACATCTTTTGGAAGCTTTCAGTGGTTTCCAGCGGTATACACTCCCACAGGGAGACACGGAGACGCAGCGGTAAGCAACCCTTTAATGATAGGAAAAAAATCAGCATTAGGGTCCGTTCAGACTGGCTGCGTGTGAGAAACGCATGCCAATTTACAGAAAACGCATTGTAAAAAACGCATGCGTTTATAATGCGGTTGTACGCGTTTTTGACATGCGTTTTGGTAAAAGTACAGAAAACGTATGCGTTAAGAACTAATGCGTTTGTACGCGTTTTTTGATACGTGTTTTTTCCTCCACAGTAGGCCTGTGCTTTTCAATTGGAGGAAGTAATAAATAAAGTTCTTTATTAATTTTTTTTTTTACATGAGCAAGTGATGTCATTTCCTCGGTGTGGGTTGTGAAGGAGATTTCAAGGAGAAAGGTGTACTGTTTGTTGTTTCAGTAGTGAAAATGTGTACCAATGCTCTGCATAAAAATGCTCCGCTATTTCGAGCCAGATCAGCCTGGCATGCTGTTTGTCTTTATAAAGACTGTGGCCCTTATCATATAGTTCAGGGTACATCTGGACCCTGACTATGAGCTCTTCCGTAGAGAGCGCTTTCCTGGACACCTCCACACCGCTGCTTCTAGCAGCTGCTGCTGCCGCGCGGTGCCCTCCCCTCTTCTTTCTGGTGGCCATGTTGGAAAAGGAAGATACAGGAAATAGAAATGAACTATGGGAAACGCAGCATGAGATCCGCATGACAAAACGCAATACCATGCGGATTTCCAACTCGTACATTGATTATCATTGACATGCGTATGTGTGCGTTTCGGAACTCAACGCACACATCTCCGTGCAAGTCTTCGGATTGGAAACGTATGCGTATCAGACGCATTGATGTGAACGTGCGCATAGGAAAGCATTGCTATGCGGTTATACGCGTTTTTGGACTCTACACGCGTTCCTCAAATACGCATAGCAACGCACTATGGTCTGAACGGGCCCTTAGTATGCAGCGTATGCGAATGTAACGGTATCCCGGGCTCCAGGGTAAAAACCAACTGCCACTTAGGAGTTGAGAAGGAATTTTGTTCCCTCCAAAGCACAAATGAGAGCCTAACTTCACATGAATGGGCAGGGCTTTATCGACATGCCCATGTGAACCAGCACTAGGCCTCATTCACACTTAGTGCACTTCTGTCTGCTTTTTATCAGCACATCAATGTTACAGATTGATACACGTTGCTGAAAAGCGGATAGAAACGGAGAGAAGCGCACTAGTGTGAATGAGGCCTATTGGGAGAAACTGTGGGGCGGGGACAGCACCTGGAACTGAACGGCAAGATGTTGGGCCACCTATAATTGCAGCATGTCTCACAGATTTCACACAATGGACGGGATATTCACAGGCTATGCTAGCTACACACCAGTCAATTTCCCATCAGATCGGTAAACATGTCTATGACATGTCTATGAGCTATGACATGTCCAATCAGATCAGCTCCTGATCAATACCGGGATTGATTTTCAGATCACTACTGTACAATTGTGAGCTGGTCGGACATGTCAGAAATTATCTACTCGACAATTCAGGTATTCTGCAAAAAAAACACACACACACACACACACACAAAAAAAGGAAAACCTGGTCCATAGTGAGTGGCAAGGCAAAGTATAAATGTTTTAAAGCAGATGCCCATCTCCCATTCATGCAAGAGGGATAGTTCACTGACGCTGAACTCTAATTTAACTCTAAATTGAAAGGAATAATCCTCTAGGTATGACAAGTAATGTAAGAAATAAAATTGGTCCTTCTTTAGGTAACTAAGCAAATGAAAAGACATTGGGAATTCTCCTCCCCTCCCCCCCCCCCCCCCCCCCAAAAAAAAGAGCCCGGACGATTTTACATTACTTAGGAGAGTAAGAGGGATTTTTTTTCTTTTCATCTCCACCAACAACTACATTTAATGACATGCCACTGCACTTGACAAAAAGTTGGAGACTGTTCAAGACGCCGACTGTCCGTTGTGCTTTACTGCCCACCTGCAATGTAGACACACTCACTTCCAAGTGTGCCTTACAGCGCTGTGAGCTTCTGAGAGCTACTTATACCTGAGAGCTATACTAACACCTGATGTCAACACCATGTGATGGCTGCTTATTCACTGTCTTTGTGAATAAAACAGAACATTGAAAAACGTCATTGCTGGTCGACTACTTCAAAGGAATGAGGAGGAGGAGAATAGTATACTGGGGGAGCGGCAGTGCTTCAAGCTGAAATCTATTAAAATCTATTTGAAGAGTGGAAGAAAAAAAAAGAAGAATCAAGAAACGTTATGTCGCCAAGCATGACTGGGTCATGCCCGGAATTGGGTTTGGCATGTACAGGGCTAGTGTGGAAAAGGACATACAATACAATAAGAGTACAAATACAGCAGTTTAATCATAAACATGAACACAGTGCTCGAGCGTACATACTGGGTCGGACAGGGACACTGAGAGCCCACCAGAGAAATCTCAGTCATGGGCCCACGCGCCCCATGACTTGGCATTTACATACCTATGTACTCTGCAAAGTGCTGCATAAGATGTAAGTGCTATATAAATACATAATAATAATAATATGGTAGGACATTACACTATGACTATGGTAGGATTAGATTGTGAGCTCCTCTGAGGGCAGTGACATGACTATGCAGGAGAGTGGTATGGTAGGGGTGTCTTGACACCCTGGAGAAAAGACACAGGAAACACAAAAAGGACGGGAACCCAATAGCGTAATACGTTTTAGCATAAGGTCTATAAGTGGTATAATGACGCCTACTCACAAAGGTGGGTTGCAGAGGGGCAGCCGACCGTAAGAAGCAGGTGGAGACCATAAACCCGACTCCACTCGGGGAGGTCCAGCCAGACCTGGTGACGGTCGCTCTCTTAGGAAAATCGACAGTTGTCCCGTGTGATGTGAACCACATGCAGTCTGTCTGAACCCCTGCAACATGATATGTTGGGGGGTATATAAGCACAATATGGGTGAAAGAGGAGCCCTGGTGTGTATAAAATATTTTAAAAACAAATAAAAATGAAAGAAAGGGAGGTAGATTACCTCAAACAACAAAATATTTTTACTATTAAGCACAGGCAACGCGTTTCACAGGTCTAAGCCCGCTTCCTCAGGCCAATAACAGTGCCAAATGGAAAAACCTTATTAGCATAGGAAGCCTTTTGTTGTTACAAAGATTTTGTTATTTGAGGTAAGCTACCTCCCTTTCTTTCTATTTTATTTGTTTTTAAAGAATTTTATACACAACAGGGCGCCTCTTTCACCCATATTATGCAGAAGAGGCACCAGAAACCTTTACGCGAGAGTGTGTAATGATTGGTGTCAGCACACACAGAGAATCTGATTATTGGTGATCTGCAGTATCACCAACAATACAGATATATACCCGATTATTGATGATCTGCAGAATCACCAATAATACAAGTATGACTAACCTCTGGACACCTGATAAAGTGTAAGTGTTTTGGTGCAACAGTAGGCTGTCTCCTGTGGGGCGGGAGACGCCAATAACAATGAGCATGGACCACCTGAGGAGCAGGTGGCCCTTGACTGTGAGTGAACTATCTCCTAGGAAAGGGGATAGAGATAACCTGCGAGCCAGTGATTCCCTGCAATACTGGGAATCAGACTAAACTGCAGCCAAAAAACTCCTAAGGGATAGAGCCCCTGACTGGACTGCAGAGAGGCCTCTCTGAGGAACAGGAGGTCTCTACAGCTACCTGACACTTGGCGGGGTAGTGTCACAGTTAGTACAGACAGACTGAACACTCAAGGTATGAGTGACAGCCAGAAGGATCGGCCAGGCCAGGTCGGCAACACACGAGCAGATAAGGTACAGAGACAGAAGGCTGATTCGATAACCAGGTACAGGCAGGGTTCGGCAACAGGTAGACAGATATGCATAGGTACCGAATCAGAAAGCAGGAGAGAGGTCGAGAGAGCAATAGGTCATAACAGATAAAGCAGAGGCCTAGTCTAGAGTGTGAGGTCCGTGGTCTCAACACCCAGGAACTAGTCTAAAGTATAACACAGCAATGACACAGTATTCCTAAGCTTGGGTGTGAGGTCCTTGGTCACAACACCCTGGAACTGGTCTAAAGTATAACACGGCAATGACACAGTATTCCTAAGCTTGGGTGTGAGGTCCTTGGTCACAACACCCTGGAACTGGTCTAAAGTATAACACAGCAATGACACAGTATTCCTAAGCTTGGGTGTGAGGTCCTTGGTCACAACACCCTGGAACTGGTCTAAAGTATAACACAGCAATGACACAGTATTCCTAAGCTTGGGTGTGAGGTCCTTGGTCACAACACCCTGGAACTGGTCTAAAGTATAACACAGTAATAACACAAGCGTAATCTGGCTAAGTGTGAATTCCCAGGTCCACCTGGTTCTAACACACTGTGGGATCTGACTATGGTGTGAGTGCTCACACGTATGTATTCGCAACGGCAGACAACCTGAGACTGACCAGCGAGATCTATATATAGTGCAGCGCTCCTCAGCGCCACCCAGCGCTACTCAGCCAATGACAGTCTGCGCTGGGATCAGCTGACCCACCTGATCAGCTGATCCCTCTCCTCCTGGCATAAAGGTCCTGCCTCCATCTGTGTGCACTAGAAGGCTCAGACAAACCAGACGCATGCTGCTGTGCGGAAACCGCCGGTCTGAACGCGGAGACATCCGCCCCGCCGCCAGATCGCGCGGTGGCATCTCCGCCATCCTTTACAGAGTGGCTTGTAGGTACCTGTGGTGCACGCAGCAAAAAACGGGTGTGCCCACACACTGGTAAGTGGTCGCGTGACCACACAATGGAAATGGCTCATACAACAAGCGCCATCTTCTTTACCTGACCGGCAGATTCTGACAGCTTTTGCAATTCCTGGCAGTGTCACGTGCATGCCACAATGCATGCTGGGAGATATATTCCCTGGATGCGAGTATAGCACTGTACTTGTATCCATGGACTTCATATGTCAGCATGCATGTGACACACATGTGCATGACTCTGCCAAGAATAAGAAAAGCTAGCAGAAGTTGCCAGTCAGGTGGATAAAATATTGCATGGCATATTGGCTGGTGTACACAGATCTACATTAGGACTAGTATCCCCTGAAAATATAGACTGTAGATGTGGTAAATATGGTAATTGTTAAATGACATTAGCAGTAAGGAATCAGTAAAAAAAAGTGCTCAGTGCTGTCTATCAGTGAATTGATCATGTAAAAACTAATAGATTATGCAAAAGTGAACAGGAGGACCTAGTAGAAGAATAAACCAACATGTGACCATATAGGAATACAAGGATCTGTCCTGCAGCACATAAAACAATTAACCAGCACATAGGCAAACGCAGGGGGGATTACAGCTGCCCAGAATCCCCCCCTTAGACCAGGGCAGTGCAGTGTCTGGGGACAGACACGAGTTGAGACACCAGAATATCTGTAGGTATCCTGCAGCTCACAGCACTGCCACGGGGCCCCGCGGCAGCGCTACGTCACAGGGGGCGCGCAGCTGCCTGAGAGGACTTTTTTTTTTTCGCCGGCCCCCTTCCTCACCTTGGCTCCCCCCCGCCTCACCTGGGGTCCCCCCTCCTTTAATCAGCAGCGAGAGAGCGGCCGGCATATACAAAAAGCTCCGGCGGGGGTAATCAGCCTCTAGAGGTTCAGCTGCCTCCGGGCTACGCTGTCTCCTCTGTATTGCTGCTCGCACCACTTCCTGGTTTATTGCGAGCAGCAATACAGTGGGGACACCGTAGCCCGGGAGGCAGCTGAACCTCTAGAGGCTGATTACCCCGCCGGAGCTTCCTGTATATGCCGCTCTCTCGCTGATGGAAGGAGGGGGGACCCCAGGTGAGGCAGGGGGGATAAGGGTTGGGCCCCTACCCCACTAACTACTCGGCTACCTCCCCTCCCACCCGGCTACCAAACTGCCCACTACCTAACTGGCCACCCTCCCACCCGGCTACCTAACTGCCCACCCTCCCACCCGGCTACCTAACTGCCCACCCGGCTACCTAACTGCCCACTACCTAACTGCCCACTCTCCCACCCGGCTACCTAACTGGCCACCCTCCCACTTGGCTACCTAACTGCCACCTACCTAACTGGCCACCCTCCCACCCGGCTACCTAACTGGCCACCCTCCCACCCGGCTACCTAACTGGCCACTCTCCCACCCGGCTACCTAACTGCCCACTACCTAACTGCCCACCCTCCCACCCAGCTACCTAATTGGCCACCCTCCCACCCGTTTACCTAATTGCCCACCCTTGCCCACCCTCCCACCTGGCTACCTAACTGCCCACTCTCCCACCCGGCAATCTAGCTGCCCACTACCTAACTGCCCACCCTCCCCCCTGGCTACCTAACTGCCCACCCAGCTACCTACCTGCCCACCCTGCCACCCAGCTACCTAACTGCCCACCCTGCCACCCTGTTACCTAACTTCCACCCGGCTACCTAACTGCCCACCCTTCTACCTAACTTCCCACCTGGCTACCTAACTGCCCACCCGTCTACCTATCTGCCTACCCTCCCACCTAGCTACCTAACTGCCTACCCAGTGCAGTGCCGCCTGCACCGCAAATAGTGTACCAGCCTGCCCAACCACCCTCCTTCCAGGTAATTAATGTTAGCCCACTATAGACCTAACTACATATACTGTATTTTTGTGGGGAAATCTGGCGACAATCTGATTGCATTTTGTGGGGAAATCTGGCGACAATCTGATTGCATTTTGTGGGGAAATTTGGCGCCAATCTGATTGCAATTTGTGGGGAAATCTGCCAACAATCTGGTTGCATTTTGTGGGGAAATCTGCCGCCAATCTGGTTGCATTTTGTTGGGAAATCTGCCGACAATCTGGTTGCATATTGTAGGGAAATCTGCCAACAATCTGATTGCATATTGTAGGGAAATCTGCCAAAAATGTGGTTGCATTTTGTGGGGAAATCTGCCGACAATCTGGTTGCATATTGTGGGGAAATCTGCCAACAATCTGGTTGCATATTGTGGGGAAATCTGCCGACAATCTGGTTGCATATTGTGGGGAAATCTGCCGACAATCTGGTTGCATATTGTGGGGAAATCTGCCGACAATCTGGTTGCATATTGTGTGGAAATCTGCTGACAATCTGGATGCATTTTGTTGGGAAATCTGCAGACAATCTGGTTGCATATTGTAGGGAAATCTGCCGACAATCTGGTTGCATATTGTAGGAAAATCTGCCGACAATCTGGTTGCATTTTGTGGGGAAATCAGATTTCCCCACAAAATGTTTGGGTGGGAGGTCCGAGGTCCTTGGGGTTGGAAGGTCGTGGAGGGGGCATAATTTTTTTTTGCTATGGGGCCCAGTCATTTCTAGCTACGCCCCTGAGACTAGGGTTCGAATCTCGGCTCTGCCTGTTCAGTAAGCCAGCACCTATTCAGTAGGAGATCTTAGGCATGTCTCTCTAACACTGCTACTGCTTATAGGGCGCGTCCTAGTGGCTGCAGCTTTGGCGCTTTGAGTCCGCCTGGAGAAAAGCGCGATATAAATGTTATTTGTCTTGTCTTGTCTTGTCAAATGATGCCGTGCGCTGCTGATTGTCTTCAGAGCCAGGCTCTCCTCCTAGGTCCTCCTCCTGCTACTGTGCGCTCTGCCGCTGCCCACTCCTCCCTCCCTTCCCACAGAGAACCACAGCTGCAGCAAGAATGATAGCAGCAGATGGCAAACGCTCACTCACTTATCCATGATCCAAGCGATAGAGATCCCGTCATCTGAAACCCATCTGTCTCTTGTACAGTGAAGCCACTCGCTCTGAACTTCCTGATTCTCAGATCAGACAGGAAGTAGGAAGTAGTAATAGTAGTAGTAACAGAGTGGCAGCACTCTAGAGGAGACAGATGGGCTCCGGATGACGGGACCTCTATTGCTTGGATCGCAATAGGTGAATGTGAGTCATCTGGTGCTGTCATTCTCCCCCGCTGCGGCTACCTTCTCTGCTGGACTATCGTATTCACTGGGATGGAGGCTGCATGGTGGCTGTCTAGTTTGGGAGGAAATCTGTTGTTCGGTGGTGGGGGTGGTTATGTAATTCTGTCTGGGGAACGCCTTTCAGTTTGGCGGTGTCCAGAGCTTTCTGCTATTGCCAGGCTGGAGATGCAAGGGGAAAGTGCTGCTGCTGTGATATCTGACGCGCCCTCTTCACAGGGGTGCCCCAGCCCCTGAGTGCAAATGTCCCAGCCATTCATCTCTCACTCTGCATTTTGCCGCTGCTATTCCCTGCATTGTGCACCCACAGAGGAAAGCGGGCTGTTGCTCATAGCAACCAGTAGCTCTGCTGCCCCGGTGTGTGCGGCATGTTGCTGTGCAGCTGCATCTTCTGATTCTATTACGACATGATGGGGGGGCCCAAATCAGTTACTTTGCTTAGGGCCCCATTTAGCCTTAATCCGGCTCTGAGTACAGGGAAGAACATCAACTAAAGTCAGGAGAGAGAGGAATGTGAGCCAACAGCTTACCAGGCTCAATGCAGGTGCACACCCAATGACATGCCCGGGACAGAGCCCAAATGGGATGGCCTGCCCTTACATTTAAACAAACACATAACACCCATGACAAAAAACGCTGTGACACCAGTTGGCGAAAAACTGCCACAGCTTTATTTTCAGTTAACCATTGTATAAAAGCCCACGCTCTGAAGTCCCTTGACAAATGCCTCTGCTTCTTTCCTTGAATTGAAACACTGTACCAGCCACTAGCCTACCAAATTCCATCTTATTGTAATCCACATTTATTCCATTGTGCTACTGGCCAACATCTGATGATGTTGGCTCCATCCAATTGGCTCAGTGGGTACTTGCTTGAAGGTAGAAAAACCGGCATTGTCAAGGGGCCCACCACAGCACTTCGGGCCTGACCCTCAGGGCCAAATGCCCGCCCATTTATCAAGCGCGGTTTCCAATGCTTCCCTCAGCCCAAACAGAAAAATATCATGACCTAGATGGTTGAGGTGCACTCCGTCGCCATTGAAATGTCCTGCATGACTTTCCAGTAGCCTGTGGTGTACTGCTATCCCTCCTAACTTTCAGATAAATTTAGACACACTCCTGTTTATTTTTGTTCTGGTGCGGTTCATTACTCCTGGGGGGACTGGGGGCCACCACCTGAGTCTGGGAGTTATTTCAGACCAAACCAGCATTGTGCCGCTTGTAATCCGCAGCACCTGATGACAAAGAGATTTTGAGCACGCATAAATTTTCTCATGGAAAGCGACAAAGAGATTTTATTTCCTGCAATACTAGATGTTTTGGGTGGTGACCTATGTCATTACCCCCAATATGTATTATTAGTATGTCGGGCAGCCCCTCTTTTGGGCCAGATTGGTGAACATCTCTGCTAACCTGCCCACCATCAGACCCGAGTACCCAAACTAGTGCACCTCAACATCACGATTTACCTGTCCGAGGTTCCGGCCCCCTTCCTTCCGCCTGGCTCGACGCTCTACTCTTACCACGAAGGAATGGCCCATAACCCAAACCTGTCGCGCCCGATTTCCTGTAGAGAAAATTATTTAGACAGACACAACTAATTACTATTTGTCATCATTCCATGAGTATATTACATATTCACATCTTATGTATGTGGCACCTAACAGAAAAAATTATTACATATATATATATATACATACATATATATATATATATTTTTTTTGGTTGCATATATACACCACCTATACTGTCTCCATCAACTGAGGCTGGATGTAATATTTGTATCTGCGAGACTCCCACCTCCCAATTTTCTTGACCAGCTCTTCGCTCAAACCCCATCTTGCGGCTTCCGTAGCTGCGCCGATGCAACACGAGTGCAAACCGTATTCGCCCGCCATGCATCCGATGCGTGTTAGACATTGGCGCAGTACTGAGCTGAATTGAAACCTAGACAGAGCTGAGCTATTACGATGGATTAGGAGCGGGCCTACCCTATCGGCCCGCTGTTCCATAAAAAGGCCGTATGCCGGCACTGGGCATGAATTGCATGCTCCCACCTTTCCTAATTGCAGCGTCACCCCCCTGGCTCCCTGGTCAGTTTTGGATTTCAGTATGTGTATCAGCACAGCAGCCTGTCATTTGCTGCTTTCACATACCATAGCTGTAAGCACCCCTCCCCATCCCTCCAGGGCTTACGAGTTCCCCGATACGCAGCACACCGTAGAACGCGAAGGAGAAGGCTAGTTGAAATAAGCGGACTTCGTACCCGTCATGGCATGCCTCACCTGCAGCGACCATTAGCTTTTTAAGCAGCGAGTGTGTGATCGGCCTCCGCTTACCTGCCAATGTCCATCTCCGCTTGCAACCCTTTGCTATCCGCCGTACCAGGAAACCCTTTGTAAGGTCTTCCCAGCCTCTTAATTTAAAAAGAAACGCCAGCGCTGCTAATACCTTGTCCACCCCCGCCGCGGATCTCGAACAGGAAACACATCATGAGATCTTCCTTAATGGCGAAAGCACCGCTGTCATTAAAATACACTTCCATGGCCACCCACCTGCTCCATACCTTGGAATATGCCTTCCAAGTGGCCGGTGTCTTACCCAACCTGCCACCTGCTCGAGGTGATGTTCCACAGGTGATAGGGCAATGGTACGGGGTGCTCATCTGCTTCCGGCGCCAATTTGCGGAAAACGATCCAGCTGGAAACGAGACAGCACGTCAGCAATCCCGTTGTCCACCCCCAGGATGTGCACCGCCCTGAAAATAATGTTGTAGTGCAGACATTGCAAAACAAATTGGCGTACCAGATTGACTACCGGTGGTGATTTCGATGTGTTGTTGGCAGCAGCCACTACTGCTGTATTATCCGTGTAAAACTTAACTTTCCTGTTTTGCAAGGAGGGGCCCTATATAGTTACCGCCACAATGAGCGGGAAAAACTCCAGAAATGCCACATTTTTTACCTTGAGGGATCCCAACCAGGCCTCCGGCCACTGATGATTCACCCAGTGCCCTTGGAAGTAAGCCCCAAAACCCACACTGCCCACGGCGTCTGTGCATAATTGGAGTTCCTCATTAGTACTCCACTCCTCTGGCCACAGGGTCCGACCGTTGTAACTGGCCAAGAAAGATCGCCACACTCTGAGGTCATCCTTTGCGTCTCGTGTGAGCCTGATAAAATGGCGTGGGAGTCGCACCCCTGATGTGAGGAAGGCCAGTCTCCTGCAGAAAATTCTGCCCATGGGCATGATTCTGCAGGCAAAGTTAAACTTACCTAGCAGTGACTGCAGCTCCCTCAATGTTATCTTTTTGAGTTGTACAGCCAGGCCGATTGAGTGAGTGAGATCGCTGATTTTGTCTCGGGGGAGACGATACTCCATGGGGTTGGTATCGATTTCGATCCCCAAAAATGTTATCACGTCAGTTGGTGCCTCCGTCTTTTCAGGGGCTAGGGGGACCCCGAAGCGTGAAAATATGTTGCTTAACTTGTCCATCATGCGTTTACATTCCCCAGACCCCGGTGGCCCCACACATAGGAAATCATCAAGATAGTGCACAAGCCCCTGGGATTTACTCTCTGCCCGTACTACCCATTCTAGAAATGTGCTGGTCCAAGCCCTATTACTGGTCCAAGCCCTATTTCATACAGCCTTATCAATCCCTGCCATGTACTGATAAGGACCAAAAGTCAGAAACAGGCTGTCTACATGTGGGTATGTCTGTATGTCAGTGTATATAAGCTGTGTTTTTCAGTTTTGGTCAGGAACCAGTCCGACGAAGGCTTTTTATAAGTCGAAAGCTCACTGTTTATCCATCTCTAAGTTAGCCAATAAATGGTATCATCCTGATTCAAAACTTCTTGCTTTTACTCATGGCTAACACGGTACAACACTCTACTGCTTCTACTATGCTGAAAGATACCGCAATGTACCGCACATTCCTGGAACTGAAAAAAGACCTAAAGAAACTTGCACAGCTGGACAGCGACATCTTTTTCTTGACTACATGCAAAAAGGAGAACCTTATACCACAAGGACTGAGGATACAGAATCCCACCCTGCATACATACAATAGCAGGTTTGCAGAACAAATCTGCAGGAGTAGCTCAGAGAGAGTACGAAACAACCTAATAAAAGTCTGCTATAACATGAAGAGGATTGTAAAGGACCATATACAAAGTCTGAAATCATCTTTAACTGATGACCCCACAGGAGCATGGGAACAGCTACAGACCTTTTATAGGAAATTGCAGAGGATCTTAATTAAAAACAAGAAGAAAAAACTTCAGAGACTCAGAATAAAGAGTGGACACTTGGATACCGCAGCAGCAGAGAAAGAGCAACCCACAGGTGTCATTAATCTTTCCTCTTATCAGGCCACTGAAGCTGAAATGGCAGTACTGTCCAAAGGCCTGTCATTTTGCCCTGCAAAGCCCATAGACAAGATTGCACTCTGTAGTGATATGGAACAATTCTTCAGGAAGCTACGTCTCAAGGAACACTACTATGACAAGGAATCTTGCAACACTACTGATAATGAGCCAACACACACCAGATCCACAAAAAAACACGGATGGACCCCTGTAGCTGGAAAAAATTCTACCCTGGACAAATACATCAACAAATTTAGACGCCAAATCTCTGACAGGGTTCTGAATAAAAGAAAAACACTGGCTCATAACATAACATTGCAAGAGCAACAAGCTATCACATCCCTTAAGGAGAATAAGGACATTATTATTAAACCAGCGGATAAAGGGGGTGCCATAGTCATCATGAACACCAGTGACTATATCCAGGAGGCACAAAGACAGTTGTCTAACACCATGCACTATGCCAAATTACAGGAGGACCCAACAAAAAGGTACAGGATGGCACTCAATAGGATGGTAAAGAAATTGCCCGTAAACACCAGGCTTCATGTACAGACTCTTATCCCAGAAAAGCCGAGAACCGCCTGCTTTTACATGCTTCCCAAAGTCCACAAAGAGGGGAACCCAGGCAGGCCCATAATCTCAGGGAATGGAACTCTCACAGAGAATATCTCAGGGTGGTTGGAAAACATTTTGAAGCCTCTAGTCTGTAAAAGACCCAGCTACATACAGGATACTACACACCTCCTGAACCAACTGGCAGCCATTGGCCCAGTGCCTGGAGGCACCATTCTTGCCACTATGGATGTAGAGTCTCTGTACACCAACATTCCCCACAATGATGGTATTGTGGCCTGTCGCAAATATCTTCAAGGTTTGGGGACACCTATATACTCAATTGCTGGACTAATGAGATTCGTTCTCACCCACAATTATTTCACTTTTAGGGAGGACCTCTATTTACAGCAAATGGGAGTGGCAATGGGCTCACTGTTTGCACCGCAGTACGCAAATCTCTTCATGGCGAAGATTGAAGAAGAATACCTGAATACGTGTCATATAAAACCCATGGCTTACTTCCGTTTTATCGACGACATCTTGATCATCTGGTCTGCAAGTGAGGAGGATCTTATCCAATTTCACAGGAACTTCAATGCCTTCCATCCCACAATCAAACTGAAATTGAGCTACTCTCACAGGGAGATTAACTTTCTTGACACCACCATATACATCAGAGAGAACAGCTTACAAACGTCCATGTACCGCAAACCGACGGATCGTCCCACATACCTCAGGTATGATAGTTTCCACCCCAAACATATAAAGAATTCCATAATTTACAGCCAGGCAATAATTGCAATCGGATCTGTTCTGACAAGGATGACAAAGACAAACACCTGGATTACCTGAAGAAGAATTTCATAAAACAGGGATACAAACCTCTAATGGCTGAGACCCAAATCAAGAAAGCTAACAACATCCCTAGGACTCAGCTCCTGGAGTACAAGCAGAGCCAGGAAGAGAGCCGTGTCCCACTGGTAGTAACCTACAACCCACGCCTGGAAATCTTAAGAAAGATTGCAAAAGAACTTCATCCTGTTCTACACAAGGATCAGAGACTGAAAAAGATATTCCCTGAACCTCCCCTCCTAGCGTTCCGACAGCCACCCAATCTTAAGCAGATGATAGTGAGGAGTGCCTTAAATAGGCAAGAACAGAATGGAACATTCCCCTGCCGAGGGAAAAAGTGTGGGACCTGTAAACACATCTATTCCACTGACAGGATACTAATACCAGGTACACAACAGGAATACAAAGTACAAGGCACCTTTTCCTGCGACTCATCTAATGTGTTATACCTGATCATGTGTGCAAAATGCCCCAAAGGAATTTATGTGGGAGAAACAAGTCAACCACTGCGTGATCGCATAACACACCACAGATCCACTATTAATAGCAGGAAAAAGGATATTGCAAAATATACTGATCTCCCAATACCAACACACTTTTGTTTACCTGGACACAGTTTAAGCGATTTTCGCGTCACTGTATTAATGGGTGGCTTCAAATCGGGAAACATGAGACTAACACAAGAAACTAAGTTTATACATTGGTTCAAAACTGTAGAAGATGGTTTAAACAAGGACTCTAACTTCTTGTGCTGGTACGATGGGTTTTAAATGCCACAATTCTTTTAATTTAAATTTTTCTATCTTTTCATTCATTTTTGTGCCATATGCTGTGTAAGATGGAATTCACTGTCACTATTCATTTTATTTGCTTTCAAGTGCTGGCTTTAAATGCCACAATTCTCTTAAGCTTAGAATTAATGGTGCATGTAACCAGGCCAGTTACCATTTGAATTCAGAATTTACGATGTCTCCCCATCACCAGAGTCTGCTTTATGTCATGTTGAGGATTCTATTGATCTTATCAATTTAGATAGGATGCCAGGGAAAGCCTCCTCAGTAACAGTTAAGGCATCTAATTACATTTATGTTTGCTAAAGAATGTTTCTCCTCTGTATGTCAGTGTATATAAGCTGTGTTTTTCAGTTTTGGTCAGGAACCAGTCCGATGAAGGCTTTTTATAAGTCGAAAGCTCACTGTTTATCCATCTCTAAGTTAGCCAATAAATGGTATCATCCTGATTCAAAACTTCTTACATGTGGGTTTGATATGGCTGTGTAAAACTTAAAGCTATAGGCTTGCTATACACCAGCGGTTCTGGATGCTTGCTTTGCTTACCAAGGGCGAAAAGGGATAATTTGCATATTTAGTGGTAGTGCATTGTGGGTAACCACAAATGTTCACTTATAACTGAATTATTGCAAATTTCCTTCTGTTTTAAGAAGGCAATTACACCTAGAAATGTGCTGAAAGCCTTGAAGTATGCGCATGAGATGGCACACCCCATTGGTAAACAGCTATCCACGTAGCAGCTGGCGCCGACCTTGCACCCGAGGAGGTGCAGACTATCTTGATGTACTGGAAGCAGGCGTAACGCCGCTTCGATGTCTACCTTCGCCATGAGCGCCCCGCGGCCCATTCCCCGGGTGAGTGCTGCTGCTTTATCAAACGATGTGTATGTGACTATGGCCACGTCAATCCCATTGTTCACCGATGCCCCAAAGGGAGTGATGGAATGACACCTAGCTGGCCCTGCAGCCCTTTCCACTAGCCATTTAATCTCTCATATCCTTAGCCAGGCCATCCCTGGGCCCGCCCTGTCATGTGCCTTATCTCCTATGCTGTCACTAGGCTCCCGGGGCTTCTGGACAGGGACTGAGGAGAGAGAGAGTGGGAAGGAGAGGCCGGCACCCCTCCTCAGCTGGCTCTGCTATCACTTATGTTATAGAGCTGAGCTCCTCGCACTCAGTCCTCGCAGGCTGCTTGGCATTCCCTCCTAACAGGCTCGCTCAGGCACGGCTTCAGTGACGACATGCAGGCATGCATCACGCTGGACTCATTAACAGGAGCGCCATCATTAGGGAGCGTAGCTACTTTGCATGCAAGTGAGGTGGATTCAGCATCAGCATACATTAGGTGAATTCATTGTGCAGCTTCACCGGCACAAGTGAGGCCCCCCAGGGAAAAACCCGGCTCACTGGTGGCCCAGTCCGACCCTGCTCACATACATGTAAAGTGTGCAGAGTGCAGTCATGTGCTACCGAATACTACTTGTATGGGAGTGGATAAAGAGAGTTCATAGAGTTCAAATATTTGACAGCATATGGGAAAAAGCTGTTCCTGTGTCTTGTGGTGTAGATGGACCGGAATCACAGATCTAAGGGGAGCCGACTAAAGAAGCAGAATCCTGGGTGAGATGGATCAGGGACGATCCTCAAAGCTCTGGAGCACAGTCTGGAGTTGTAGAGTTGCTCCAGTGAGGGAAGTGGTTTCCCAATGATTTTCTCAGCTGATCTTATGACCCTCTGTAGTTTGTGTCTGTTGCTGGTGGAGGAGCCAGCGTACCACACCAAGATGGAGGAGCAGAGGACAGATTCAATTGTGGCTGTGTAGAAGCTCATCAGAAGCTCCTGGGCCATACCAAACTTCGTCAGTTGACGCAGGAAAAATAGCCTCTGCTGGGCTTTCCTCTGGGTAGAGGTCGTGTTGGCCTTCCAAGTCAGGTCCTTGGAGATTGTAGTGCCTAGGAGGCATGCGCAGGGGACGCTTTCCACTTCCGTGTCATCAATGCAGATTGGAGGTGGAGTGGGAGCGTGTCTTCTAAAGTGCAGTGTCGTTGCTAGAGATCATGGGGGCCCATAGCAAAGCTTTCATGGGCCCCTCAGATGTAGGTACTCTTCAGCAATGCCCCCTGCCCCTACCCTTTGGATACGAGTTAATCAGGCAATTTACATTCTCATGCAATTAACACTGGGCACAGAGACAAAACAAGTGGGTGGAGAAACACCAGGGCCCCTGGAAGTGTGTGGCAGTAATAGATCCCTCTCTGATCAAATTTTGAGGAATCTATATGTTGGTCGATCTGGTGGCTATTGACCAGTGTACATTTCAGGTTACAGTAAGAATCCTATCTAGTGCCAAGATATTTGTTCATGTTGTGTTTCCAGCTTTTGCTTTAGCATGTACAGCACAAATAAACATTGGTAATAGTGAATCACTAAGGCTTGTTTTACATTGTGCACCCGATACCCATTCCACTGTGTCATATCACACAACTACAGAAACTACAGAAATCCAATTATGTGGTATAATAACAGAGGCGCCAAGTAGAGTAAAATTAGTTAAAATTGTTAAAAAGGGGGAAGTGGGTGGACTCACCTCCCTTCTGAAAAAATGGCCAGACAACGGGCAGGTTACTTCAAGGCGCTATATCTGGCTCTTGACCCAACTTTGCTCCCTCCAAAAATTGTTTGCCTGAAGAAGCGGGACTGTTACCCGTGAAACGCGTTGCACTTTTGGAGCTCATAATAAATGTTACTTTAAACTTGAAGTAACCTGCCCGTTGTCTGGCCATTTTTTCAGAAGGGAGGTGAGTCCACCCACTTCCCCCTTTTTAACAATTTTAACTAATTTTACTCTACTTGGCGCCTCTGTTATTATACCACATAATTGTTTAGTCCACCCTTGGTGGAAGGGTGTATCCCCATTTCCTTCTATCTACAGAGAGCGACTTCTTAACCCTGAGCGGGGTCAGGTTACAATTCTCCCCGCCTGCTTATCCAGTGGTTGCCTTGGAGGCGACCCGTCCTTGTGAGTATAACCATTGTGTGTGTTTGCATCAGACATCACCTCATTAACATACTACACCATATTGGGCTCTCGGTTCTCCCCCTTTCTTTCAAGCTTACAGAAATCCAATGTTCTCTGTCTGATCCATCTATATCATTGGCAAACGAAAGGGGGCGGGGGGGAGATTACAGCTGCCCAGAATCCCCCTCAGACCAGGGCAGGTGCAGTATCTGGGGGGACAGACACAATTTGAGACACCAGAATATCTGCATGTATCCTGCAGCTCACAGCACCGCCCCTTTTCTTCCCCTGCTACAGTTGACTTTGAATGTAGCAGCAGCGTGTGTACAGACTCTGCCTGCCATCAGCCCAGTATCTTAATTGTAAATTGTGAACATTGACTCGAGTTTTAAGCCGGAGGGTCGGCTTATACACGGGTCGGCTTATACACGAGTATATACAGTATATAGCTCCGACACCTTCTGCAGTGCTGTACAGAGTATATAGTCATGTCACTTACTGTCCCAGGAGCTCACAATCTAATTCCTACTATAGTCATATTGTATGTCCATCGTAGTCTAGGGTCAATTTAGGGGGAAGCCAATAAACTTATCTGTATTTTTGGGGGGGGGGGGATGTGGAAGGAAACCGGAGTACCCGGAGGAAACTCACACCGACATTGGGAGAACATACAAACTCCATGCAGATATTACCCTGGCTGGGATTTGAACCAGAGACCGAGCTCTGTAAGGTGAGAGTGCTAACCACTACGCCACCATGCCACCCAGGAACAGTCATTGCTACACTGCAAGAAGTGATCTCCATAATGTAAAAGAATTACACCTAATACATGTTTCCAGTATTTACACATCTCTTGATATAGTATTTAAATTTACTGAAACTGCATCTGATCTGAGAAAACATTTAGTTCAATTTCTTTGCCACACAGAAATATATATTTTAGTGTCAGTGTGACCAGATGGCAGTGACTTATCAGTGTATTTGAGGTGGGGGCATGAAACTGCAGCACCCAGGAGAATCTGACGAAAAGGGAATCTCATGAAAACATGAGTAGGTCAAACTAACTATGCACATCATGACCTTGGTGAGATCCAAACCCATCGCCCTACACAGGGGCGTTTCTAGGGTCCCTGGAGATCAGTGGCACCTGTGGGCACCAGGAGGGGAGGTACATGCGCGCGCCGCGGCAAAAAATGGGCGTGGCCATGCGGTGAGTGGGCGTGGCCATGGGTGGGGCCAAATGTACATGAACTTAGCAGCGGTGTAAGCTACGGATAACGGGCCTGCCCATCGAAATATTGGACGGAGCCCCCTGTCCTTTATTTCGATCATTTACAATCAGTATAGGCATAGATCAAAGATGTATACGCACATACAATTTTGATTGGTCAATCACTGACCCCCAATTTCCCACCCCCGTGCAGTAAGTGGGCCAACAGACAATGAATTTTATGAACAGAGCTAAAATTGGCTAATCAAAATTGTATGTGTGTACCAGGCTTTACAGCTAATACTGTACATACTGAAAGTAGCAGGGATCAGCATACAATACAGCTGGTTTACAATCAATAAAGGCACAGAGTAACACCTTACACTGTACACACTGGAGGTAAATCAGCACACAGTGCAAGCACTAGAGAACAGCGTATACTGTACATACTGTAGGCAGCAGAATTCAGCACACTGCAGCTAGCGTGCCAAAAATATGACGATCACGTTGTGTGGCGTGCTTATCGCGCCGCACCAAAAAATGGGTGGGCCATGGACCAGAATATAGGTGTGGTAACGGGTGGAGACAAATTTACATGAACCTAGCAATGGTGGGACATCAGATTAGGACAGTGGTGGCGAACCTTTTGGAGGCCGAGTGCCCAAACTGCAACCCAAAAGTCACTTACCGGTATCTATCGCAAAGTGGCAACAGCAATTTAAACTAAATACTGTACAAACGTTTTAACTCATACATGAACATTATGGAAAATCCAAGTTGAAAATAAACTGTGAAGATAAACAATTTCATCCATCCTACTCCTGAAAAATGTATTCAATTTTTTAGAACCTCCCAGTTTTATTTTCTGTTTTAAAACGCTAAAAAAGTAGGTTTAATGCTATTGTCTCATATGATAAGGATTCAGCTTTTCCCATAGTCTCGCAGTTAGCAATCATGTGACCCCCAACAAGACATATTCAGCAATCATGAGGCCCCCAACAAATCAGGAGGCCCCCAACAAGACAAATTCAGCAATCATGAGGCCTCCAACAAATCATGAGGCCCCCAACAAGACAAATTCAGCAATCATGAGGCCCCCAACAAGACAAATTCAGCAATCATGAGGCCCCCAACAAATCATGAGGCCCCCAACAAGACAAATTCAGCAATCATGAGGCCCCCAACAAATCATAAGGCTCCCAACAAGACACATTCAGCAGTCATGAGGCACATAAATAGACAGCATTTCACATAAATAGGCAGAATGCCCCCTTAATATGGTAGCCCCCCCAAGTTAGGTAGTGAGTGACAGGGACCCCCAGGTTAGCTAGTGAGTGACAGGCGCCTCCAGTTAGGTAGTGAGTGACAGGGACCCCGATAGTGAGTGACAGGGAGCACCTTTAGGTAGTGAGTGAGTGCCAGGGAGCCCCTTTAGGCAGTGAGTGAGTGACAGGAAGTCCCTTTAGGCAGTGAGTGAGTGACAGGAAGCCCCTTTAGGCAGTGAGTGAGTGACAGGGAGCCCCTTTAGGCAGTGAGTGAGTGACAGGGAGCCCCTTTAGGCAGTGAGTGAGTGACAGGGAGCCCCTTTAGGCAGTGAGTGAGTGACAGGGAGCCCCTTTAGGCAGTGAGTGAGTGACAGGGAGCCCCTTTAGGGAGTGAGTGAGTGACAGGGAGCCCCTTTAGGGAGTGAGTGAGTGAGTGACAGGGAGGCCCTTTAGGGAGTGAGTGAGTGCCAGGGAGCCCCTTTAGTGAGTGAGTGCGTGCCAGGGAGCCCCTTTAGTGAGTGAGTGCGTGCCAGGGAGCCCCTTTAGTGAGTGAGTGCGTGCCAGGGAGCCCCTTTAGTGAGTGTGTGCCAGGGAGCCCCTTTAGGGAGTGGGTGCGTGCCAGGGAGCCCCTTTAGGGAGTGGGTGCGTGCCAGGGGAGCCCCTTTAGGGAGTGAGTGAGTGCCAGGGGAGCCCCTTTAGGGAGTGAGTGAGTGCCAGGGGAGCCCCTTTAGGGAGTGAGTGAGTGCCAGGGGAGCCCCTTTAGGGAGTGAGTGAGTGCCAGGGAGCCCCTTTAGGGAGTGAGTGAGTGACAGGGAGCCCCTTTAGGGAGTGAGTGAGTGACAGGGAGCCCCTTTAGGGAGTGGGTGCGTGCCAGGGAGCCCCTTTAGGGAGTGGGTGCGTGCCAGGGGAGCCCCTTTAGGGAGTGAGTGAGTGCCAGGGGAGCCCCTTTAGGGAGTGAGTGAGTGCCAGGGGAGCCCCTTTAGGGAGTGAGTGAGTGCCAGGGGAGCCCCTTTAGGGAGTGAGTGAGTGCCAGGGGAGCCCCTTTAGGGAGTGAGTGAGTGCCAGGGGAGCCCCTTTAGGGAGTGAGTGAGTGCCAGGGAGCCCCTTTAGGGAGTGAGTGAGTGACAGGGAGCCCCTTTAGGGAGTGAGTGAGTGACAGGGAGCCCCTTTAGGGAGTGAGTGAGTGACAGGGAGCCCCTTTAGGGAGTGAGTGAGTGCCAGGGAGCCCCTTTAGGGAGTGAGTGCCAGGGAGCCCCTTTAGGGAGTGAGTGCGTGCCAGGGAGCCCCTTTAGGGAGTGAGTGAGTGACAGGGAGCCCCTTTAGGGAGTGAGTGAGTGACAGGGAGCCCCTTTAGGGAGTGAGTGAGTGACAGGGAGCCCCTTTAGGGAGTGAGTGAGTGCCAGGGAGCCCCTTTAGGGAGTGAGTGCGTGCCAGGGAGCCCCTTTAGGGAGTGAGTGAGTGACAGGGAGCCCCTTTAGGGAGTGAGTGAGTGACAGGGAGCCCCTTTAGGGAGTGAGTGAGTGACAGGGAGCCCCTTTAGGGAGTGAGTGAGTGACAGGTAGCCCCTTTAGGGAGTGAGTGAGTGACAGGTAGCCCCTTTAGGGAGTGAGTGAGTGACAGGGAGCCCCTTTAGGGAGTGAGTGAGTGCCAGGGAGCCCCTTTAGGGAGTGAGTGAGTGCCAGGGAGCCCCTTTAGGGAGTGAGTGCGTGCCAGGGAGCCCCTTTAGTGAGTGAGTGAGTGAGTGACAGGGAGGCCCCCTCTCTAGCCGCCGCCGCTCCCCCCCCTACCTCTCAGCAGACCTCAGGATCAGCGGCGACCCGACCAGATGTACGAGCGGGCGCTGGACGCACCCGCTCGATATGCGGAAGTGATGTCACTTCCGCATATCAGTGCGGGCGCTGGGTCCTAGCGCCCGCACGATTGGTCGCCGGCTCGCCGCCTGATCCTGAGGTCTGAGACGCGGCGGCGGCGGCTGGAGGGAGCCGCTGACAGAGGGGGCAGCGGCGGCCGGGAGATCCGTGGCACCCCAGGAAAGATTGGGGGCACGTGCCCCCCTAACACAGGGCTAGCGACGCCCCTGGCCCTACATCAGCAAAGCTAGAGTAAGGGAACAGCACATGTGACAGGTGTGCAGGCCTGGAAACTGACGCACATAGATTAAGCCGCTGGAATCTTTGGAAATATTAAGTCATTTTACAGTTGGCAACCATGGAAATATATATTTATTTTCATTAACTCAGACTATAAAGCCATTTTGCACACATTGAAGAGATTACATTGACAGAACAGAATATCGAGTTCTGCACCATTCATGACGACAACGCAGCAGAGGGGGAATTAAGGCTTTGTGACTTTTCTCAATGGCTCCTATTAATATTCCTCTCTGCTGCTCATGCTGAATCTCTGACCCAGGAGGATCAGCAGGCTGGAGTTCACCAGAGGGTCAGGTGGATTAGGGCTGTGGAAGTGCAAAGCTGGGCAGGCAGCCAGGGAACCACAGCCAGTTCAAGCCCTGCAATATAATGTCTGAAAATCTGATCTGGAAACACTCCTTTCTTTTTCCACCAGTTGATTGTATGAGAACCTGGGAGGATTATGTAGCGGGACTTTACACGTATCGAATCAAGACATCACAGCGTTGATAGAGGAGTAAGATAATAAGTCAGCGCCGCTAATCTCAGTATTTGTAGCTATTCCGCTGTTTGGTAAAAACAAATCAATAGTTGTATAAAAAGAGATAGAACTAGGCACAAGGTGTAATATTACTGCAGTCTGAGTTATATTGTAAGTTAAACATCTTTCCTTTGAGAAGAAAATGGGGAACTCTGTTTGGTGCCCATTCACACAGGCAAATATTTACATTAGGCAACCGTATAAATTAGGCAGAATCTTTTCCATGCCTGCACCTGCGCCTGGTCCTCGTTAGTTCCTCACATTCTGCAGCTGTTGCAGAGAAGACAGTTTTCCTCTGAGTGGTACAGAGGGGATGTGCTTGAGGTGCTTCCAAGGAACGATTTCTCTCTAGATACCTCTAAACCTCTAAAACAGGCTCTAGACACCCCTAAACCAGTAACACAGGCTCTACACACCCCTAAGATTCTATGACAGGCTCTAGACACCTCTAAACCTCTAAGTAGATGCCCCATGAGCTGTAGTTTAGGGATACATATGGTGCATCCTTCCTAAGGGCCAGTGCACACCAAAAACCGCTAGCGTATCTGCAAACACTAGCGTTTTTTGAAGCGTTTTTTTTCAGAGCGATTCTAGGCATGTACAGAGCGATTTTCTACACATACCTAGCGTTTTTTTGGAGTAGCATATTTTATTTTTTGTTACAGTAGAGCTGTAACTGAACAGCTTCTGTAACAAAAAAAACATTTGGAAAAGTGCTCTGATCTAGCGTTTTTCAGAGCGATTTTCCATTTTCCTATACGTAACATTGAGGCAGAATTGCCTCAGCAATCCGCAAAAATGCTGCAGGACCCGAGTTTGCGTTTGGGTAAAAAACGAATCGCTCTGGTGTGCACCATCCCATTGAAATACATTATCTAAGCGGTTTTCAAACCGCAAGCGTTTTTAAAAAAGCTCAGAACCGCTCTTGGTGTGCACCAGCCCTTATTAAGAAGCATAAACAAGAAATCCGTGGATCTAAAAGTTAATTATAGTGTCTTTTTATTGAATGACAATTTGACATTTCAGTGTATTGTTCAACTAAAGGTCATTTTAATCAAATAATTATATTTCTAAACGTTGCACCCCCCCCCCCCACCCCATCCCCACGTTAATACTAGTCCAACCCCCCCCACACATTTTATGTAGCCCAATGCTAAATACCTCCCCACAATACTTGTGATGACTAACTGTGCATGGTTTATTTAGAAATGTTACGTTTCTTCTTCAGGCATTACTCAGAACTGGATCAGAACTGCATGGAACGGTTCTGGTCCAGTTCTGTATCATGCCTAAAGAAGCTTAACATTTCAAAAACTTGCAATAAACTATCTACAGTTAGTTGTTAAGGGTATTACTCGAATCAACGTTTGTTAGTTTTGGATCAGATATGCTGACATCAAATCAACACCAGCAGAGCAGGGACAAGGTCCTCCAGCACCCAAGGCTGAGACACCAAAGTGCGCCCCTCCATCCCTCCCACCCCAGCTGTCACACACTGATTGCTATTAGACTAAGAGGGCCACAGGGCCCACAACCTCCCCAACACCTTAATATCTAGTTATCTGGCTTGCAGTCATTGCTATGTATCCCCTTTTGTTATTTCTTTCTGCTTCATACGCAATTAGGAATGACAGCTGAATGAATTGTGCGCCCCCTCCTACACTGCGCCCTGAGGCTGGAGCCTCTCCAGCCTATGCCTCGGCCCGGCCCTGAACACCAGACCATAACTCCCATTCTGGTGCTTATTTTGTGCCTATTAAATTAGGTTAACACCCAGTTCCATTGTGTATACTTGACTATAAACCACATTTTTTGGCCCCCTAAATTATATTCTACATCAGATCTTGTTTAAAATCAAAGTCATGGCTCTCCATGTGCAGAATTGGTATAAGGTCCATGCAGTAGGTACTGGTTTACCTTTCCTCACTCCATCTGTTGGATCTCCTCAGTCCAGCTATTGTTTGAGTGTCCTTCCTGTGTCACTGATTTCATTCAGCTTCATTCTTGGTTTTGGTGCCTAACATCTTTATTTACCCTCCTCGTGAATAATAATCCAGAGAGGCATGGAGGACACTGCATGATGTTACACCCACAAGAGGTAGGTATACTAATCCCCCTCCAGCATATTTCATTTGAGTGCTCTTCATGCAGCAAAACAAAAGATTTTGTACTGTAGAGCAGTGTTTTTCAATTTTATTGAAACATGTACCCCTGTGTTAACAATGGTTCTTACCAAGTACCCCCTATTGGTAAAATCAGCTTACATATCCCTTGACACTTACATACGTGTGAATTCATGAACCACGCATGCCCAGTAAGAACCCCCCCTACTTCCTTATACTTTTAAGTAACTAAATATTTTTCCTCTGGAATAGGAATTGTAATACAGGGGAACAGGTAGCAGATGCTTTTGCCTTCTAGGATAGGTATAGTACAAAGTCTGACAGTCCTTGTGTTTCACAAAACATAAACAAAAGATATCTAGCGCTCAATCCATGCATCCAGAGGTCCACACGTCTCTGCTGTTTTTCCCCTTGAGCATAGGTACACCTCAAATATAAAACACAAAGAAAAGTGATAGTGCAGACTGTTTAACAAAACAGACACCCCTCTGGTGTGAACACGTCCACAGGCTTACTTTAATCGTGAAGGTTAGGGGGCTGGGGATACCACCACCAGCAATATCACACATTTAGGGCCGGATTTGGACTTCCCAGTGCCCTAGGCCCGGTACCACCAACCGCCCCAACCGCGCCCCTGCCCCCCCCCCCCACCCACACACACTCACACTCAGGGTGCATACACACATCAGACCATAGTCTTTGGAAAATGAAAGATCACAGACCAATTTTACCCCCTTCCATGTAGTATGAGAGCCATACTCTACACAGTCTATTCTATTGAGCTGAACTCCCCATCAGATAGAAATCTTTGCAAGATACTGCACACAGAGATGCTGTACAGACACAAAAGATCAGTATCTGCAAAAGATCTGTTCCTGCCAAAAATCCATTCCTGCAAAATGCATTCATAGTCTATGATATCTGCAGATCATCATACACACCTTGTTTAACAGACATTCATCTGCAGATCAGATCCACCAGGATGGATTTTCAGATCTGCAGATGATTGTCTGATCTGCAGATGATTGTCTGATCTGCAGATGAATGTCTGTTAAACAAGGTGTGTATGATGATCTGCAGATCTCATAGACTATGAATGCATTTTGCAGGAACGGATCTTTTGCAGGAACAAAGACTATGGTCTGATGTGTGTATGCACCTTCACTTAATATCATTCTGTCCAACACCCTGACTAACGATCACTTGTTTGCAGGAGGAAATGCCTGTTTTAGTGACTAGTGTATACCTATGAATGTTTTCTCTCTGAAAAATGATGAATGATTGTTTTTCCTGTCAGAGCAGTGAGTCCCTAATGCCTGGTACGCACCAGATAGATGGGTTGAATCGATTTTCCGATCACTTATACAAAGTCGATTAGAAAAATGATCAGAAATCAGATTAGACCTGTCAGAAATAATCGATTCAACCCGTCTATCTAATGGGAAATTGCATGGTGTGTACCAGGCATGAAGTAGCAGAGTGGCGTTCATCTCCCTCTCTACTCTTCTGTAATCACAGATCTGTTGCTTTTATTTTATACTATTTATTGTACTGATTCTTTCACAGGTTTTTTTTTACTGTTTGTCAACACGGTTTTTCATTTTTAGTATATGTTATTACTTTTGGTATACAAAACAGAATGTAACAATACAAAAGTATACAACAGTACATTTGCAATTATAATTATAGAGAAGTTGTCTATCTCATACTACTGCAGACAGTACTGCTGCCTTTTAAAATGAGCCAGCAAGGGGTTAAGATTTAGTTTAGAACGGGCTGTCATAAATCTCTCTAAGGAAAAAAAAACCTTATCTTTCTGTTTAAGATTTACAATCCAGGGGGAGAGAGGAGAAGGAATGTCTCAAGTCATTAACAGAGTCTGACCAGCAATACATTGTTTAGCCCAGCTTGAGTTGTAAAGTGGAAATAATTCTGTTAAAATGTTTACCTTACTGGATCAGAAATTGTGTCTACATTGTGATCCATGTTTCTCTACACCACTGGCATTAAACTGAAGCTTGTATGTTCAGGAGATAGTACTGTCTCATCGCACACCAAGAAGTAAGGAAAATACACGGAGATCTGGAATTCTGACTGTGTGTGCAGCAAAGCCAGGGCGGCTTCGGAGCAGGAGAAATTATTTATTTTTACATGCAACCTCTTATCTCTCTCAGGTCCTGCCGCCCTTTTATCCTTCTGATTTTTTACCGCCCTAGGCCATGGCCTTTGTGGCCTTTGCTGAAATCCGGCCCTGACCACACTCTCCCCTCCAATGCCTATATCTTCCCTGCTCACCGTCAGCCAAACTGGCAAGGGGCTGACAGGATCACCTCCAAGCTACCTTCTTTTAAACAAAGTTAATACTCCACGAGTTTAAGCCCATTCCATAGCATAGCCGTTATCCAACCTCAGGGCAAACACAAACACTTCCAATGTGTAAAACCATATATTTAATAAAACATTTAAAAGTCCCGGGATCCCCGGGCCTGATCTCTCTGCTGTACAGGTGCATTGTGTCCCCCCCTGGTCTTCCCAAGCCCTCATATATAATAAAATGGGAACTCGATCTCAACACCACCTTCGAAAAAGAGGACCTCTCTGACATCTGGTCTCTCACCCCACAATGCTCCATTAGTGCCTCCCTCGTGGAGACCCAATATAAAGTACTCCTAAGGTGGTCTCTAACTCCAGACCGCATTTCAAAATTTGATACTACAAACAATGGCCTATGCTTTCGCGGTTGTGGACAGGGGGGGACCCTCTCTCACGTGTGGTGGTACTGCCCGAGGGTCCGGAGGTTCTGGATCAGAATATACCAGGTCATTTATTCCACAATCCAAGTTCAAGTCCCCAGGGTTCCGGAGATAGCACTCCTGGGATTTCGCCCACCGGGCATATCTAACCCCCAATATAAATTGCTCTCACACATATGCTTAGCAGGAAAGAGAGTCATCGCAGGCGTGTGGAGGTCCCCTTCCCTGTCCATATCCAAATTTAGAACTAATTTGAGCAGCGCCCTCTGCTTTGATAAAATGAAAGCTATACCTGATGACTCCCTTCCACGTTTTGAAAAAACTTGGCTCCCATACCGTTAACCAATACCATCCAAGCTTACCCCAATCGCTAACTACAGTTTAATCTCCTGCCTAAAAACCTTAGGGCATCCATTACAATTAGTGCATTAATAAATTCCTTTCTTACACATGCAAGCAAGCATTTGAACCAAACACTTTACCCTTCTATGGCCGGAGGCGGTGCCGGGGTTGACCTTTTTCTCACTCTGCTCTTCCTTTTCACTCTTTTCTCTACTCCCTTTCTTCTCCCCCCTTTCCCCTCTTCCCTGCTCTTTCCCTACCTTTTTCCCCCTCTTTTTCTCCTACCCCCCGCGATGGATACAGACACTTTCTAAAAAAAGTATCTCCGGAGGAGGGGCGACGGCTTCGCCCCCCCCCAACACCCGGGTCCTAGTATCAAGGGATCCCACGGCCCTCTCAAACTTATTATAGCCCACCCCCCTGACTGGTGGACCTTGTTTGAACTCACCCAGTACAAGTTCAGCCTGTGGCTCCCATTGAGGGCGCTGGTATTTGTTGCCTTTGGGCTGCCAGCCCCCACCCCAAGTTGCATATGACCTCGCCTTTTCGCGAGACAGTTTGCACTACTAGGATATGTTACCAGACCAAGTGACTGTGAATGTACTCATCTCCAGTATACCACACCGATGTTTGACATTCTGTTTATGTCTCTCTCAAGCGAATTATCTTATTTAGTTTTATATTTTGTTTTACATTTTGTTTTATACTTTATATTTTATACTTTATACTTTACTTAACCAGATGCTTTGTTAAGAAGTCTTGGTGCATATAATAAGTTTTTTGTAAGCATATTTCTTGCAATGTGCACCGTTTTACACATAATTGTATGTTCTCACTGCTATTTTGCTATTCAATAGAATAATAATAAAATTTTTTGAAAATGAAAACATTTAAAAGTATTGCGCGTACATCACAGATTCTTTAAAACAAATGTCACAGAGAAATACCGATCCCCAGTCTAGGACCACGGCAGGACTCGTCTCTCGTCGTCTAATCCAGCGTCTCCCCCGTCCTCCTCGCTGCTCCAAGCCACGCCCTACCGGTTTCTTCACGCCTTGTGACTCTTCAGGGGCTAGTTGAGCATGCGCACGGAGGATCATCTTATACATCTTCACTTAGCCGGGTGGAAGTTCGCATTGGGCGCTGCCCTTGCTCCACTTCCGCCCACCTTCTTACTATAACTTCCTGGCTTGCGCCTGTCACAAGACCTCAGGCCATGGCGCAAGCCAGTTTTCAAACCGCCCCCTCTCTAATTACCTCCCCCCAATCATCATATCGTGATGTCCCTCATCCCCATGACAACGCTGTGGACGCCTTCCCCTAGCGGCACGCAGCGCGTGCATCCAACTATAGTTTTAACCGCATCAGCCGCATCCTACAGCTAAACGGGCGATCGGTTTACATTAATATTCACCCATGGGGCATTGCCACTCCAATCAGCTACCCTACCACTAACACAATAAACACTCCTCCCTCATATCACAAAGTGAAGAAGATCTGGAATATGTAATTACTTTCAAACATATTACTATATACTCAAAATATGTAGCCTTCACTATTAAGGGGGCATTCCGCCTCCCCTCTATCCTACTTGTGTCCATAAGAGGTTGATTTAAATACCCATATCACATTACCAGTTTCATTTTTGATCGTGACACCTGATATTCTATGCTTTATATTCCGCTGGTTAAAGTACACGTCCTATTTTTTGAAGCACACCAACTCCAGCACGTATACATAGAAACCATTTGGGGATTCGAATCCATAGGGGTACACCCCCTCTATTGATATCAGGGGTATTGATTCATTAAATCAAGATTATTTGATGCCCAGTGGGCAGCATCCTGGGTGTCCTTCACGGAAGTAAAATATGTATATATGAATACCATATTATAAACCCCATCATTGTGGGGATACTCCATCTCATTAACATAAACAACAACCCCTTGTGTGACACCTCCGATATCCCTCATTGAGGTTAATAGACATATTTATATAACACATGTACCCAGGCGGTTTACATTATATGCCATCTATCATGCCATTTCTAACATCATAGTAATTATACTGTTCATGGCCCAGATCATTTAGTCACCAATATGTGTACTGTATCAGACCCCACCTATCAAAAACCCTTTTCCTGTTGATAGCATGGTGTGTATTCGCTAATCACCCACTTAGACACCTCCCACTGTGGCTAACAGAATCATATAAAAGCCCTGTATGTATATGTACAGTATTGTATATCAAATGTCATGTCACTCCCAACACAGCATTTACTGTTAAGCCCAAGGGCCTAGTCGTTAGTCAAAAAGCAATTAATATCCAGTTCAATATTCAGCCTTTCTGGGTGCATGGTTTTAAGTGTATAGATCAATTTAGTTTCTGTTTGACATAATTTACGCAAAACAAAAACCTTCTCACTAGATGGGTGACTAACTATGTGAAAGTCTCTAATGGGAGCAAAGATGGGTGACTAACTATGTGAAAGTCTCTAATGGGAGCAAACTTACTGTTTGTCCCAAATCAAAACACCACAAGTCTTTTACAGCACAGCAATTTAATACCTTATTTGTCAGTAAACCACAGCCATTTGGTTTCCAGAGCAGGACAGCTTTGGGCTGAGCTAATTTGTAATAAAAAAAATATTATATATATACATATATGTTAATATAGATGGGATATACAGTATATACATTGATCTCTTTTTCAGCTACTCTCTCCTTTCCCTGTAATTGACATGGTATATATGGTTTTTCCATGATTTTAATCTCAAAATGCACTGCAGTGAATTGATTGCAACAATTTCAAGTACCTCCTAAGCACAATATAAGCACCATGCGGGCTAAACATACCTACCACGTGTTGACAGGCTATGCTCTAGAGCAGTGTTTCTCAACATTTTATTGGCATGTACTCCTTTCAAAACCCTGAACTCAAAAATCACCCCCTAGCATAGTAAACATTATCACAAGTACCTCTTGACAAATATATATTTAATCGTAGTACATGATAATTGGTTCTAAACAATTTCCAAGCATGAACTATTGCCTTTAATTAGCTAAAATACTATTTAGGTGTTGTTTAAATAAGATTTATCATTATCTAAAACTCTAAATTTGATAAGCATATCAAGCCCAAGTACCCCCTGGAACCATCAGAAGTACCGCCACACATTGAGAACCTAGGCACTAGAGTATAGAGGTGTACCGAACGGTTCGCCGGCGAACGGTTCCAGGCGAACATTGGGGGTTCGCGTTCGCCTGCGCCAGGTGAACTTTTCCGGAAGTTCGATTCGCCCCATAATGCACTATGAGGGTCAACTTTGACCCTCTGCATCACAGTCAGCAGGCACATTGTAGCCATTCAGGCTACAGTAAGCCCTGGAGCCCGACCCCCCCTTATATAAGGCAGCCTACGGCGGCCATTACAGTCACTCGTGTGCCTGCTAGAGAGAGGAAAAGGACAGCTGCTGCAGACTTTTTCTCTTAGGGACAGATTAGTTAGGTTCTAGGCTGCTTTGCTTGTTCCTGACTGATTAATATTGCTTTTAAAGCACCCAGCAACAGCTCTTTTCAGAGCTCAACCTGTACATTTTTTTTTCTGACACTTTTGTTGCATGCACAGCCTTGCTAATTGATAGTGTGTGTGCCACTGCCAGCAGCCCAGCACATTCAGTGACTGACTGCCTGTGTGTGTGACAGGGAGCTGCACATTGTACTACCCAGTACTGCATATACCCCAGTACCTGTTGTGTTTACTTAACCCACCTCATCACTGCATATACCTAGCTTTGTGTTGAGTGAACCCAGCTCACTGCATCTAACTACCCAGTACCTGTTGTGTTTACTTAACCCACCTCATCACTGCATATACCTAGCGTTGTGTTGAGTGAACCCAGCTCACTGCATCTAAGTCTAACTACCTGTTGTGTTGAGTGAGAACCCACCTCACTGCATCTTAAGTACCTTTACTGTATACTGTTCAGTGAACCCAGCTCACTGCATCTAACTACCCAGTACCTGTTGTGTTTACTTAACCCACATCATCACTGCATATACCTAGCGTTGTGTTGAGTGAACCCAGCTCACTGCATCTAACTACCTGTTGTGTTGAGTGTGAACCCACCTGGCCACCTCACTGCATCTAACTACCTGTTGTGTTGAGTGAGAACCCACCTCACTGCATCTTAAGTACCTTTACTGTTGAGTGAACCCAGCTCACTGCATCTAACTACCTGTTGTGTTGAGTGTGAACTCACCTGGCCACCTCACTGCATCTAACTACCTGTTGTGTTGAGTGAGAACCCACCTCACTGCATCTTAAGTACCTTTACTGTTGAGTGAACCCAGCTCACTGCATCTAACTACCCAGTACCTGTTGTGTTTACTTAACCCACCTCATCACTGCATATACCTAGCCTTGTGTTGAGTGAACCCAGCTCACTGCATCTAATTACCTGTTGTGTTGAGTGTGAACCCACCTGGCCACCTCACTGCATCTAACTACCTGTTGTGTTGAGTGAGAACCCACCTCACTGCATCTTAAGTACCTTTACTGTTGAGTGAACCCAGCTCACTGCATCTAACTACCTGTTGTGTTGAGTGTGAACCCACCTGGCCACCTCACTGCATCTAACTACCTGTTGTGTTGAGTGAGAACCCACCTCACTGCATCTTAAGTACCTTTACTGTTGAGTGAACCCAGCTCACTGCATTTAACTACCCAGTACATGTTGTGTTTACTTAACCCACCTCATCACTGCATATACCTAGCCTTGTGTTGAGTGAACCCAGCTCACTGCATCTAACTACCTGTTGTGTTGAGTGTGAACCCACCTGGCCACCTCACTGCATCTAACTACCTGTTGTGTTGAGTGAGAACCCACCTCACTGCATCTTAAGTACCTGTACTGTTGAGTGAACCCAGCTCACTGCATCTAACTACCTGTTGTGTTGAGTGTGAACCCACCTGGCCACCTCACTGCATCTAACTACCTGTTGTGTTGAGTGAGAACCCACCTCACTGCATCTTAAGTACCTTTACTGTTGAGTGAACCCAGCTCACTGCATCTAACTACCCAGTACCTGTTGTGTTTACTTAACCCACCTCATCACTGCATATACCTAGCCTTGTGTTGAGTGAACCCAGCTCACTGCATCTAATTACCTGTTGTGTTGAGTGTGAACCCACCTAGCCACCTCACTGCATCTAACTACCTGTTGTGTTGAGTGAGAACCCACCTCACTGCATCTTAAGTACCTTTACTGTTGAGTGAACCCAGCTCACTGCATCTAACTACCCAGTACCTGTTGTGTTTACTTAACCCACCTCATCACTGCATATACCTAGCCTTGTGTTGAGTGAACTCAGCTCACTGCATCTAATTACCTGTTGTGTTGAGTGTGAACCCACCTGGCCACCTCACTGCATCTAACTACCTGTTGTGTTGAGTGAGAACCCACCTCACTGCATCTTAAGTACCTTTACTGTTGAGTGAACCCAGCTCACTGCATCTAACTACCCAGTACCTGTTGTGTTTACTTAACCCACCTCATCACTGCATATACCTAGCCTTGTGTTGAGTGAACCCAGCTCACTGCATCTAATTACCTGTTGTGTTGAGTGTGAACCCACCTGGCCACCTCACTGCATCTAACTACCTGTTGTGTTGAGTGAGAACCCACCTCACTGCATCTTAAGTACCTTTACTGTTGAGTGAACCCAGCTCACTGCATCTAACTACCTGTTGTGTTGAGTGTGAACCCACCTGGCCACCTCACTGCATCTAACTACCTGTTGTGTTGAGTGAGAACCCACCTCACTGCATCTTAAGTACCTTTACTGTTGAGTGAACCCAGCTCACTGCATCTAACTACCCAGTACCTCTTGTGTTTACTTAACCCACCTCATCACTGCATATACCTAGCCTTGTGTTGAGTGAACCCAGCTCACTGCATCTAATTACCTGTTGTGTTGAGTGTGAACACACCTGGCCACCTCACTGCATCTAACTACCTGTTGTGTTGAGTGAGAAACCACCTCACTGCATCTTAAGTACCTTTACTGTTGAGTGAACCCAGCTCACTGCATCTAACTACCCAGTACCTGTTGTGTTTACTTAACCCACCTCATCACTGCATATACCTAACCTTGTGTTGAGTGAACCCAGCTCACTGCATCTAATTACCTGTTGTGTTGAGTGTGAACCCACCTGGCCACCTCACTGCATCTAACTACCTGTTGTGTTGAGTGAGAACCCACCTCACTGCATCTTAAGTACCTTTACTGTTGAGTGAACCCAGCTCACTGCATCTAACTACCCAGTACCTGTTGTGTTTACTTAACCCACCTCATCACTGCATATACCTAGCCTTGTGTTGAGTGAACCCAGCTCACTGCATCTAATTACCTGTTGTGTTGAGTGTGAACCCACCTGGCCACCTCACTGCATCTAACTACCTGTTGTGTTGAGTGAGAACCCACCTCACTGCATCTTAAGTACCTTTACTGTTGAGTGAACCCAGCTCACTGCATCTAATTACCTGTTGTGTTGAGTGTGAACCCACCTGGCCACCTCACTGCATCTAACTACCTGTTGTGTTGAGTGAGAACCCACCTCACTGCATCTTAAGTACCTTTACTGTTAAGTGAACCCAGCTCACTGCATCTAACTACCTGTTGTGTTGAGTGTGAACCCACCTGGCCACCTCACTGCATCTAACTACCTGTTGTGTTGAGTGAGAACCCACCTCACTGCATATAGCTAGCATACCCCCGAGATGGACAAAATGGACAAACCAGGTAGAGGAAGAGGTAGAGGCAGACCCAGAGGAAGGCCACCAGGCACCGGCAGGTCTGTGGCTGTGCGAGGTGGTGTTGCTGTGATTTCATGCGGACCTGCCCCAAAATACAGTGCTCAGAAGAAGGCATGTGCCATCACTTCCCAAAATCGTGAGGAGGTGATTGAGTATTTAACACAGAACACTTAATCTCCCGCAGCCACCAGCGCTACAACAAGCACCACATCCGCTGCATTTGACACTTCGCAGGAGTTATTTGGTGGTGGTGGTGAAATCACTGATTCCCAGCCACTACTGCAACAACAACAAGAAGGCGCAGGTACACCACCTCATACGTCTGAGTTAGGTGGCGATAGTATGGACGTAACGTGTGTGGATGGGGATGATGGTGGACCACCTGAAGTTGGTGCACTTGAGGAGGTGTCTGAGGAAAGCGCAGCTGGCCAGGAGGATTATGATGACGATTATACGGATACCACATATGTTCCCGGTAGAGGAGATGACCAGGGGGACAGTTCAGAGGAGGAGTCAGAGAGGAGTAGGAGGAGACGACTCCATGATAGAAGCAGAGGGAGCTCGTCCTCAGAAACAGCTGGGGGCAGTGTCCGGTGCCATGTATCGCCAGCTATGGCCAGGGAGCACACATGCCCTTCAACGTCAGCTGCTGCTGATGCCACCGTAGCGCCATCACCCCAGGGGGGCTCAGCGGTTTGGAAATTTTTTCACGTGTGTGTCTCAGATCGGAGCAAAGCCATCTGTTGTCTCTGCCAGCAAAAATTGAGCCGTGGAAAGGCCAACTCTCACGTAGGGACAAGTGCCTTACGAAGGCACCTGGAGAGAAGGCACAAACAGCTATGGCAAGAACACCTGAGTAAAAGCAGCACTCCTCAAAAGACAAGCCAATCTCCTTCTCCTCTTCCTCCTTCAGGTGCATCATCTTCATCCACTTTCTCCCTTGCACCTTCACAGTCACCCTCCTCCACACCGCCTCTTCCCTTGAGCGGTTCCTTCTCCTCTGCCCACAGCAGTACCCAGCTGTCCGTGAAGGAAGTATTTGAGCGGAAGAAGCAAATGTCTGCCAGTCACCCTCTTGCCCGGCGTCTGACAGCTGGCGTGACGGAACTATTAGCTCGCCAGCTATTACCATACAAGCTGGTGGAGTCGGAGGCTTTCCGTAAGTTTGTGGCCATTGGTACACCGCAGTGGAAGATACCAGGCCGCAATTATTTTTCTCAAAAGGCCATACCCAAACTGTACCGTGCAGTTGAGAGGCAAGTGGTGTCATCTCTGGCACACAGCGTTGGGTCAAGGGTCCACCTGACCACGGATGCCTGGTCTGCCAAGCACGGGCAGGGCCACTACATTACATACACAGCCCATTGGGTCAACCTGGTGACCGATGGCAGCAAGCAGGGAGTACGTGGCTGCGCAGAGGACCGACTTGTCACACCTCCACGGCTTGCAGGCAGGCCTCCAGCCACCTCCTCTCCACCTGCTATCACCGCTTCGCTGTCGTCATCCTCCTCCTCCTCCTCCTTGGCTGGTGCCGCCATCTCCTCCCCACTCCCCAGCTACACAGCCACAGCACCCCAGGGCCTATGCTGCATGCCAGGTGCGACGGTGTCATGCAGTGTTAGACATGTCTTGCCTGAAAGCAGAGAGTCACACTGGAGCAGCTCTCCTGGCTGCTCTTAACAAACAGGTGGAGCAATGGCTGACCCCGCACAAGCTTGAGATCGGCAACGTGGTGTGTGACAACGGCAGCAATCTCATTGCTGCGTTGAATTTGGGAAAGCTGACACACATACCCTGCATGGCACATGTGCTTAATCTGGTCGTGCAAAGATTTGTGTGCAAGTACCCAGGCTTAGAGGATGTCCTGAAGCAGGCCAGGAAGTTGTGTGGGCATTTCAGGCGCTCTTACAAGGCCATGGCACGCTTTGCAGAGATTCAGCGTAGAAACAACTTGCCGGTGAGACGCCTGATTTGCGATAGCCCGACTCGCTGGAATTCCACCCTGCTGATGTTCTCTCGCCTGCTAGACCAGGAGAAAGCCGTCACCCACTACCTGTATCATTACAGTACAAGGACACAATCTGGGAGGATGGGGATGTTGTGGCCCAACAACTGGACACTGATGCGAAATGCATGCAGGGTCATGGAGCCCTTTGAGGAGGTGACCAAACTGGTGAGTCGCGATGAGGGCACCATCAGCGACTTGATCCCCTACGCCTACTTCCTGGAGCGTGCCGTGCGTAGAGTGGTGGATACAGCTGTGGAGGAGCGTGAACAAGAAGAGTTAGGGCAGCAGGATTCATTGGAGCCATTTACACACGAACCCGATGTTTCCACAACACCGGCGGCAGCACAGAGGGGGGAGGAGGAGGAAGAAGAGGAGTCGTGTGGGGAAGGAGAGGAGTCAGACTCTGATGATGGTGATGATGAGGAAGGTGTTTCTGTGGAGGAGGAAGAGGCGGCGGAAGGAGAACAACCGTGGCAGCCATCACAGGGGGCTTCTGCTGCTCCACGTTCCCGTGGTATTGTTCGTGGCTGGGGGGAGGAAGAGGAGTTGCGTCCCGTCACTGAGGAAGAGCAAGAGGAGATGGAGAGTACCTCTGCATCCAGCTTTGTGCAGATGTCCTCTTTCATGTTGTCCAGCCTGTTGAGGGACCCCCGTATCAAAAAACTCAAGACGAATGACCTGTACTGGGTGGCCACTCTACTAGACCCTCGGTACAGGCACAAAGTGGCGGACCTCTTACCAACTCAACAAAAGGCGGAAAGGATGCAGCACTTGCAGAACAAGCTGTCGATGATGCTTTACAATGCTTTTAAGGGTGATGTGGCTGCACAACGCAATCAAGGTACCACTGGCAGTAACCCTCCTCCTCCCAAGTCCACGCAGGCAAGAACAGGACGCTCCAGCGATCTCAGGGTGATGTCGGACATGCGGACGTTCTTTAGTCCAACTCCTCGCCATAGTCCTTCCGGATCCACCCTCCACCAACGCCTGGACCGGCAGGTAGCCGACTACCTGGCCTTGAGTGTGGATGTAGACTCTGCGAAAAGCGACGATGAACCCTTGGACTACTGGTTGCGCAGGCTTGACCTGTGGCCAGAGCTGTCCCAATTTGCCATACAACTTCTCTCTTGCCCTGCCGCAAGCGTCCTGTCAGAAAGGACCTTCAGTGCAGCTGGAGGCATAGTTACTGAGAAGAGAAGTCGCCTAAGTCACGACAGTGTTCAGTACCTGACCTTTATCAAAATGAATGAGGAATGGATCACGGAGGGCTACTGCACGACCGAAGACTAAGTCAGTCCACTCCCCACACACAGCATCTCTGCCTGCAGGCCGCTTGACTGCCTTCTCCGCCACTACCAACAGGGTCCAGGACTCTAGGCGGATTCCTGAATTTTTAAGGCCGCTGCTAGCAGCGGCCGCTACACTAATTTTTCTGGTGCGTGTACATGTGCCCATCCCCCTTCGTGATCATTACCTTGCCGCGGTGAAGGGGCTTGCGCATCACAATGAAGCAATGACCGCCGGCTATTTGAGTGTCTCGGGTGGGGGTGGCACACAAAAGATATTAAGGTCGTTGCTTCATTGTGGTCAGACCAAATTTGATCAGCTGGAAAGTCACTGTTTTGTCATTCAGCTACATCAGCCGGGCAAGCATATGGGCTGAAAAGCCACCATCACCTGCACTCTCGTCACGGTGCGCACCAGTCCAGCACGGCCGTCACTACACAAACGGCTGTTTGCAGTCACTGCATACCTTTCACTGCATCTGTGACTGCACATTATACCTGGCAGTAAGTGCATAACTTGCACTTGAATGGATACACTTTCAAACAATTTAAAAATACAACCATCTAAACTTTCAAACAATTTAAAAATACAACCATCTAAACTTTCAAACAATTTAAAAATACAACCATCTATCATTTTCAAAAAATTTAAAAAAAGGGCAAAAAAACTTGCCCTCCGTAAAACATTCTTGGCAAATGCTTTCGACTTGGTTTGTCTTCCGCTGGCTCAAGGGTCCATCTGACCACAGATGCCTGGTCGGCAAAGCACGGTCAGGGCAGCTACAGCATGGGTCTCAGCAGGCTCCCACTTCGGGCCGGTATCCAACCTTCATTCCCCGCGGTGACAATGGCAGACTTGCCCTCCATAACTGATTCCCGTTAAAGGATTTAAAGTTAGTTCATTTCAATTAGGGCCGCAAAAGGTCCTCCTGAGTCCTGTATTGTTATTTTTGGTCACTACCTCGGGGCGGGCGTGCATGCCTGCCTGCTTCCCTCCTTGCCTGGATGTGTGGTGGTAGATGTTGATCAGGCTCCAACTCCGGAACGCAATACAAGAGGGAGCTCATCCTCAGAATCAGCTGGGGGCAGTGTCCGGCGCCATGTATCGCCAGCTATGGCCAGACAGCCAACATGCCCTTTAACGTCAGCTGTAGAGTTGGGTCGAACTTCCGATTTTAGGTTCGCGAACCTGGTTCGCGAACTTCCGCGGAAGGTTCGGTTCGCGTTAAAGTTCGCGAACCGCAATAGACTTCAATGGGGATGCGAACTTTGAAAAAAATAATAATTATGCTGGCCACAAAAGTGATGGAAAAGATGTTTCAAGGGGTCTAACACCTGGAGGGGGGCATGGCGGAGTGGGATACATGCCAAAAGTCCCCGGGAAAAATCTGGATTTGACGCAAAGCAGCGTTTTAAGGGCAGAAATCACATTGAATGCTAAATGACAGGCCTAAAGTGCTTTCAAACATCTTGCATGTGTATACATCAATCAGGTAGTGTAATTAAGGTACTGCTTCACACTGACACACCAAACTCACCATGTAACGCACCGCAAACAGCTGTTTGTGTAGTGACGGCCGTGCTGGACTGGTGCGCACCATGGCGAGAGTGCAGGTTTTGGGTATCGGGTATGCACGGAGTGGTATATCACACTGTGTGCACTCACGTAGGTAGGTGGGTTCACTTAACTGCACAGGTATGCGCACTGATGCGGTGGGTTCACTGAACAGGTATGCAGTGGCGGGTCCACTGAACAGAACAGGTATGCAGTGGCAGGTTCACTGAACACAACAGGTATGCAGTGGCGGGTTCACTGAACAGGTATACAGTGGCGGGTCCACTGAACAGAACAGGTATGCAGTGGCGGGTTCACTAAACAGAACAGGTATACAGTGGCGGGTTCACAGAACAGGTATGCAGTGGCGGGTCCACTGAACAGAACAGGTATGCAGTGGTGGGTTCACAGCACAGGTATACAGTGGCGGGTCCACTGAACAGAACAGGTATGCAGTGGCGGGTTCACTGAACAGAACAGGTATGCAGTGGCGGGTTCACTGAACAGGTATGCAGTGGTGGGTTCACAGAACAGGTATGCAGTGGTGGGTTCACAGCACAGGTATGCAGTGGTGGGTTCAATGAACAGGTATACAGTGGCGGGTCCACTGAACAGAACAGGTATGCAGTGGTGGGTTCACAGCACAGGTATGCAGTGGTGGGTTCACAGCACAGGTATGCAGTGGTGGGTTCACAGCACAGGTATGCAGTGGTGGGTTCACAGCACAGGTATGCAGTGGTGGGTTCACAGCACAGGTATGCAGTGGTAGGTTCACAGCACAGGTATGCAGTGGTGGGTTCACAGCACAGGTATGCAGTGGTGGGTTCACAGCACAGGTATGCAGCCAGACAGGAACAAGTTAAGCCTAACTAATCTTTCCCTGAGAGACAGTCTGCAGCAGCTCGCCCTACTCTCACTAACGCAGGCAGCACACGAGTGACCGTAATGGCCGCCGCTGCCTGCCTTATATAAGGGGGGGGTGAGGCTCCAGGGGCTAGTGTAGCCTAATTGGCTACACTGGGCCTGCTGACTGTGATGTAGAGGGTCAAAGTTGACCCTCCATGTGCATTATGGGGCGAACCGAACTTCCGCAAAGGTTCGCCTGCGGGACGCGAACGCGAACCACGGAAGTTCGCATGGAACCGTTCGCAGGCGAACCGTTCGGCCCAACTCTAGTCAGCTGCTGATGCCACCGTAGCGCCATCAGCCCAGGGGGGCTCAGCGGTTTGGAAATTTTTTCACGTGTGTGTCTCAGATCGGAGCAAAGCCATCTGTTGTCTCTGCCAGCAAAAATTGAGCCGTGGAAAGGCCAACTGTCACGTAGGGACAAGTGCTTTACGAAGGCACCTGGAGAGAAGGCACAAACAGCTATGGCAAGAACACCTGAGGAAAAGAAGCACCCCTCAAAAGACAAGCAGTGGAGAACAACCGTGGCAGCCGTCACAGGGGGCTTCTGCTGCTCCACGTTCCCATGGTATTGTTCGTGGCTGGGGGGAGGAAGAATGGATACACTTTTAAACAATTTAAAAATACAACCATCTAAACTTTCAAACAATTTAAAAATACAACCATCTAAACTTTCAAACAATTTAAAAATACAACCATCTAAACTTTCAAACAATTTAAAAATACAACCATCTATCATTTTCAAAAAATTAAAAAAAAAGGGCAAAAAAACTTGCCCTCCGTAAAACATTCTTGGCAAATGCTTTCGACTTGGTTTGTCTTCCGCTGGCTCAAGGGTCCATCTGACCACAGATGCCTGGTCGGCAAAGCATGGTCAGGGCAGCTACAGCATGGGTCTCAGCAGGCTCCCACTTCGGGCCGGAATCCAACCTTCATTCCCCGCGATGACAATGGCAGACTTGCCCTCCATAACGGATTCCCGTTAAAGGATTTAAAGTTAGTTCATTTCAATTAGGGCCGCAAAAGGTCCTCCTGAGTCCTGTATTGTTATTTTTGGTCACTACCTCGGGGCGGGCGTGCATGCCTACCTGCTGCCCTCCTTGGATGTGTAGTGGTAGCCGTTTCTCAGGCTCCACACCGGATTCTATCCCTCATTCCCCGGCCATTACCCGGGGTCACAAATGACAGACTTGCCCGCCTCCATATGATTCTCGTGAAAGGAATGTGGTGTCATCTTTGCCCGCCATAACTGATTATCGTTAAAGGATTTAAAGTACATTCATTTCAAATACACAGCAGGGCCTCGAAAGTCCGCCTCCTGTATTGTTATTTTTGGTCACTACCTCGGGGGGGGGGGGGGGGGGGTGCATGCCTACCTGCTGCCCTCCTTGGATGTTTAGTGGTAGCCGTTTCTCAGGCTCCACACCGGATTCCATCCCTCATTCCCCGGCCATTACCCGGGGTCACAAATGACAGACTTGCCCGCCTCCATATGATTCTCGTGAAAGGAATGTGGTGTCATCTTTGCCCGCCATAACTGGTTCTCGTTAAAGGATTTAAAGTACATTCATTTCAAATACACAGCAGGGCCTCGAAAGTCCTCCTCCTGTATTGTTATTTTTGGTCACTACCTCGGGGCGGGCGGGCGTGCATGCCTGCCCGCTGCCCTCCTTGGATGTGTAGTGGTAGCCGTTGCTCAGGCTCCACACCGGATTCAAACCTCTCATTCCCCGGCCATTACCCGGGGTCACAATGGCAGACTTGCCCGCCTCCACAGGATTCTCATTGTAGCGGTACTGAACAAGTACACAGCAAGTAGAAAATGTAAATTAAAAACAAAACGTAAGCTTTTTAACAATGCCATGGAAAGTTGAGAAGGAAGTCACACATTACCTGACATCACTGAGTGAGGAAGAGCAATCACGCCATGTTGCGCAGTAGTCCAGCATGGCCGTCACTACACAAACAGCTGTTTGCGGTGCGTTACACAGTGAGTTTGGTGTGTCAGTGTGAAGCAGTACTCTAATTACACTCCCTGTTTGATGTATACACATGCAAGATGTTTGAAAGCACGTTAGGCCTGCAATTTAGCATTCAATGTGATTTCTGCCCTTAAAATGCTGCTTTGCGTAATATCCAGATTTTTCACCGGGACTTTTGGCATGTATCCCACTCCGCCATGCCCCCCTCCAGGTGTTAGACCCCTTGAAACATCTTTTCCATCACTTTTGTGGCCAGCATAATTTTTTCTATTTTTCAAAGTTCGCCTCCCCATTGAAGTCTATTGCGGTTCGCGAATTTTTCCGCGAACCGAACCTTCTGCGGAAGTTCGCGAACCCGGTTTGCGAACCGAAAATCGGAGGTTCGCGACATCTCTACTAGAGTACCGCCTTCTCCAGCTATGGTGATTTCACATGTAGATTTCTATTGAAAGGGGATGTCCTGTGGCAACAATCATATAAACATGACAAATTAGATTGTAAGCCTGACTGGGCAGGGTCTTCTGTCCCTCCTATGTCAGTTTTTTATGTATACAGGTTTGTCATCTGCACCCTTATGTGTTGTTTAGTGCTGTCTAATATTATAAATTATAAATAATAGTTATACCAGCAAACATCCAACGTGGTTGAGCACATTTTCACATGGGAAGGATCACCTGGGGAAAGCTGTTGCAGGTAGGTGTACTTATCAATTGTCTTCTGAATGTCTCAGGCCTGTAGTGACTATACAATTTCAAACTGTATTTACAATTTTTCCAGAAAAAGAACAGAATGTTAATAAAGACACATTAAAACTCACTCCACAAATACCTTTTGTCTTGACATAAATATTCAGATCCAAACACAGTTTACTGTAGGTCACGTTGGACACACTGGAATAAAACATTTGGTGGAGGGCAACCACATGCCACAAAAATTATCGGCAAGTAACTGAGAATTATTAACATGAAAGCTTTATAGATGCATTGTGGAAACAGAGCTACCTACGCATTTCACACCCTAGAGGCGCGCTTACTCTGGTGCTGCTGTATGACTAAGCACGCCTTGAGCATATGAAACGAGTAAAAGGCTTTGTTCTGCAAGGCGGCTGCAAAGCATTCAAATGAATGAAAGCTCACAATATGCAGCTGGTTTTTGTGAGTGTGGTCTTCTGAAATGTTGTGGAACTGTATTGTTGCCCCAAGAGCTTGATTAATTGTTGTATTGTAATTTAGTTTATTCCGCTCAGCTCTGTTGATTGTATCTTTCTAGTCAAGAGTGCACTGTCTGTGTATTATACAAAATCTCATCTTAGAAATTCTAATGAAATTATCCTTTATGTAAAGTATACTCCAAATTTCTGGGCAGGAAGTGGGGGGAGAGGGGACAGGGAGGAAGTTGCTGCAATCTCCTTACAGATGTGCTCTCACAGGATACTGCATGCATTTTCCATAGAGCAACTTTTGAAATAGAAAAATGCCAATGGACATTGATAAAGTTATTTACTTGAAGCCAATTAACCCAAATTGGAATCTGAAAAGAAGTGGCTGAGTGAATAAATACATTTAATAAACTACATTTATTGAACCCTTTACTAGATCATTAAAGTAAACCTGCAGCCAACCTCAGCCAAAAAACAGACACTTACCTAGGTAGAGGGAGGCCTCTGGATCTTCTTCGCCTCTCCTGCCACTGCCTGGGACCCTCCAAAAGATTGCAGCCGTGCTACTCTTCATGCACGAGCGCGGCCGTGCTGCACCCACACAAGTATAGTAAACATAAAGTACTTTGGCTGCAGTCCCTTTCAATTATTCGAGACACAACACGGTCAGTTCATCAGAGCACTGGCAAGACCACTTCAAGTAATTTGCATACAGTACAGCACACTCCAAGAAACACAAAGTAGTTTGGCCCGCACTCCCCTTCAATTATTCGAGGTCCAACATGGTCAGTCCACCAGAGCATTGGCAAGACAACACTCCAAGAAACCGTCTTCTTCTGAATACCAACTTAATTTTATTGATAAGAAATTACAACTATAAAACACTTTCCTAGCAGAAAATGGCTTCTGAGAGCAGGAAAGAGATAAATAGGGACAATAGTTCATAGATTGTAGCTCTGGCATACGTCAATGAATGTGTTATTGAGCAACAACAAGAAAACAGTAAAAACTTAAAAAGTAGATTTAAATATAAAATAAAACTGTGGAATATCTTTGAAAGTCATTTTTAGGAGAAAGAGGATAGATACAATTGTTTATTTCATTAGTTTATTTTCACCTCAGGTGTTCTTTAAGGCCTGGGTTTGCTGCCAAATTTTAAAGAAGCCCAAGGTAAGTATTGTACCAGAGACGCTTCTCGTCTCTGGTACACTTTAAGTTGGCCATACACATATACATTTACACCTAATGTTCCAAAATGTTCAATTCCTTTCTGAATTGATTGAGGTGTCTCATCCAACCACACACAGCACATCTATAATAGATTCCAAGAGTCTAATCTATTGAAAATCGATTGAACCGCAGGGTTGCACTTTTGTCCGTCCATCTATCAACGCTCCTGTCTCACCCCCAATCGACTTTGATCTTCAGTTGTGTCTGATCGATACTTTCAATTGATTTTTTGGTCAAAATTGATCAAAGCTTAAACGATTTGACATTTTGGGGAACCGATTCCCAGCAGATGAAGCAAATCTGCAGGAAATTGAATGGTGAAAATCGCTGAGTGAGTGAGTGAGCTAGAAAACATTGTTCAGGATTCAGGAATTGTGTTAAAGATGAACTGTAGTGAAAATAACAAAGTATAAAATTGCTTAATTTTTACAATATTAATTTATAGATTATTTAGTCAGTGTTTGCTCATTGTAAAATCTTTCCTCACCCTGATTTACAATCTGAAATTTATCGCAGGCGGTGAGATCTTTAGTTCTACCAGGTGGTCTGTACGGAATGTTTGCTACTAATGCTGGGTACACACGGTAAGATTTCCCACTCGATTTGTTTTTCGATCGTTCCTGTCGTCGATTTTGCATACTTAACATAAAAAAAACATCGAAATCCAATCGAGCATGTTTGAAATAATCGAATCGATCCGTTCGATCCCGCGAATCGAGCGGGAAATCTCAACGCGTGTACCCAACATCAGAGTTCTAGGCACAGAGGGAGATTGCTTGCTTGGCAGTTGGAAAAAGCCATTATTTCCCACAATGCAACAAGGTGCACAGACAGCAAACTGTCAGGACACTGTGGGAGGGGTTTCAACACAATATCAGCCATACAGACCCCCCTGATGATCTATTCGAGAAAAGGTAAAGATTTATCATGGGGAAAGGGGTATCAGCTACTGATTGGGATGAAGTTCAATCCTTGGTTAAAGTTCCTTGTTTTTAAATGTATTATCTGAGTTTGTGTGATTGTCTTTTGGTAACATATTCTCCAGCTAAAGGTGCCCATACATCAGTCGACTTTGGCGGCCGATCGCCTAACCAATTTGATTATTATTATTATTGAATTGGTTGAAAATCCGTGCCTCCAAGTGCAGGCCCGGCTGACGATGCGATCAATTTCGGGCCGAAATTGGTTGCGTTAATCCATCATGCCTGGTGCAAGATGTTGGGCCAAAGTTGGTTGATCTGGTGTGTGACGGTACGGCGGACGATTTTGGAACGAGTGACAAAAGAACGAAACGCCCTGCCGTTGCCCCCCTAATGTATAAATGCGCATTTATACATTACCTGTCCTGTGTCAGCCTCCACGCTGTGTCGGTAACCTCCGGACAGCTCTCTGTACACGCCACTGGTGCAAAGCATCTAGCGTTGCCGCATAGTGTCTGATGTTAGATGCTACGCACCAGTGGGGTGTACAGAAAGTTGCCCAGAGGTTAGCGACCCTGATTATAGGACAGGTAATGTATAATGGGGGGGCACATTCATACATTAGGGGGGCAGCATGAAAGAGTTAATTATCAGGTATGTAAGTGGCTGACTCAGTTCTGACTCAGACAGGAAGTGACTACAATGTGACCCTCAATGATAAGAAATTCCCCTTTTTATCTCTTTCTTGCTTTCAGAAGCCATTTTCTGCTAAGACAGTGTTTTGTAGTTGGAATTTCTTATCAGTGAGACTATAGTCACTTCCTGTCTGAGTCAGGACTGAGTCAGCCACTTACATACATGATATTTAACTCTTTCAGGCAGAGAAAGAAAAAAAGGAACACAGCATAGTTATTTGTGTGCTAGGCACTGTACATACCCATGTCTATCTCATCATGTCACACGTCACTTCAGGTATCCTTTAACCACTTCCCGACCGCCCACAGCCGATGGGTGGCGGCAAAGTCCGGGCCCAAACGACCGCAATACGGCCATCGGCGGGGGCGGCTGTGGGAGTGGCTATGTGGCGATCGCGTCATTCGTGACGCGATCAGCCGCCGGGGACTGGCTCCGCCCACCGTTCGCTGTAACCCGCCGGCCGTTCGGAAGCGCCGGCGGGTTACTAGCACCCGGATCGCCGCTGAGACAATGTATAATAGGCTTTGTAATGTATACAAAGCCTATTATACTGGCTGCCTCCTGCCCTGGTGGTCCCAGTGTCCGAGGGACCACCAGGGCAGGCTGCAGCCACCCTAGTCTGCACCCAAGCACACTGATTCCCCCCCCCTGCCCCCTGATCGCCCACAGCACCCCTCAGACCCCCCCCCTGCCCACCCCCCAGACCACTGTTTGCACCCAGTCACCCCCCTAATCACCCATCAATCACTCCCTGTCACTATCTGTCAACGCTATTTTTTTTTTTAGTCCCTAATCTGCCCCCTACTCCCTCCTGATCACCCCCCCACCCCTCAGATTGTCCCCAGACCCCCCCCCCCCCTGTGTACTGTATGCATCTATCCCCCCTGATCACCTGTCAATCACCTGTCAATCACCCGTCAATCACCCCCTGTCACTGCCACCCATCAATCAGCCCCTAACCTGCCCCTAACCTAACACATTATACTACTTCTCCTGAGTACGGCAATACCACATGTGTGCCACTTTTTTGCAGCCTAACTGCGCTAAGGGGCCCAAAGTCCAATGAGCATCTTGAGGCTTTACAGGGGTGCTTACAATTAGGCACCCCCCAAAATGCCAGGACAGTGAACACACCCCACAAATTACCCCATTTTGGAAAGTAGACACTTCAAGGTATTCAGAGAGGAGCATAGTGAGTCCGTGGCAGATTTCTTTTTTTTTTGTCGCAAGTTAGAAGAAATGGAAACTTTTTTTTTTCTTGTCACAAAGTGTCATTTTCCGCTAACTTGTGACAAAAAATGAAATCTTCTATGAACTCACCATGCCTCTCACTGAATACTTTGGGATGTCTTCATTCCAAAATGGGGTCATTTGGGGGGTATTTGTACTATCCTGGAATTTTAGCCCCTCATGAAACCTGACAGGTGCGCAGAAAAGTCAGAGATGCTTGAAAATGGGAAAATTCACTTTTGGCACCATAGTTTGTAAACGCTATAACTTTTACCAAATCCAATAAATATACACTGAATGGTTTTTTTTTTTATCAAAGACATGTAGCAGAATAACTTTCGCGCTCAAATGTATAGGAAATTTTACTTTATTTGAAAAATGTCAGCACAGAAAGTTAAAAAAGTAATTTTTTTGACAAAATTCATGTCTTTTTTGATGAATATAATAAAAAGTAAAACTCGCAGCAGCAATCAAATAGCACCAAAAAGAAAGCTGTATTAGTGACAAGAAAAGGAGGTAAAATTCATTTAGGTGGTAGGTTGTATGAGCGAGCAATAAACCGTGAAAGCTGCAGTGGTCTGAATGGAGAAAAAGGCTCTGGTCCTTAAAGAGACTCTAAAGCGAGAATGAATCTCGCTTCAGAGCTCATAAATAGCAGGGGCACGTGTGCCCCTGCTAAAACGCCGCTATCCCGCGGCTAAACGGGGGTCCCTTCACCTCCAACCCACCCCCCGCAAAAGTGTGTCGTAGAAAGGTCGCAGAATTTCCCTTCCTGGAGGCAGGGCTAACGGCTGCAGCCCTGCCTCCAGTCGCGTCTGTCAGCGGCGCATCGCCGCCTCTCCCCCGCCCCTCTCAGTGAAGGAAGACTGAGAGGGGCGGGGGAGAGGCGGAGATACGCGCTGACAGACGCGCGTGGGGCAGGGCTGCGGCGGTTAGCCCTGCCCCAACCAGGAAGCGCTCCCCGGGTGTATCGAGGGGGATTTGGGGGTGAAGGGACCCCCGTTAAGCCGCGCTATAGCGGCGTTTTAGCAGGGGCACACGTGCCCCTGCTATTTATGAGGTCTGAAGCGAGATTTATTCTCGCTTCAGACTCTCTTTAAGGGGCGAAAAGACTGTGGTCCTCAAGTGGTTAAGAAGATATAAAAGACTGAGCTGTTCTAAAGTCAGGGATAAACAAGCAGCCCAGGCAGTGAATACGATTTCCATGCAGGATTCCTGATTCATTATACAAACAGGTTCTGCGCTGTTGAATAGAGAAGAAGTATTATGCATACAACTATTCCCTATATTGTTTTACTAGTGAAATAAGCTGGGACTTGACATTCCGCCGCACATACAAGGCTATTGTCATTTATGTGATATGGTTCATGCCCAGGCCTTTGTTTCTGCACAGTGTTTGCATTTAGGATGCAGGCATGTCTATATGGGAGACCGACATAAACAAATCACATGTAGCATTCATTTGCAAACATCAATTCACTTTCAGATGGAACATTAACAGCTACACTAGATCAGTGGTTCAAATACCATTATTATTTGTTATGATTGGATTTTTATATAGTGCTGATACCTTCCACACAGTCTGCAGCCTTTAGTATTATTATTATTATTGATTTATAAAGCACCAACATATTCCATGGCACTGTACAATGTAAGAAACAAACATGGGGTACATAATAATACAGACAATGGTATACACCAATATGCAAAATACAGAATCCATACAAAATACAGAATTGGTAATGACAGTGACAAAAGTAACATGATGAATAAAATGTATAATACATTCCAAGACACAAAAGGGGAAAGAGCCCTGCCCTTGTGAGCTTACAATCTAAAGGAATGGGGGGTGGGAGTGGGGGTGTTTGAGACAAGAGGTGGGGTAGTATACAATAAACATATCTAGAGGCAGTGTGTTTTAGGATATCTAGTAGGAATGCAACTCAGCCTTAGGCCAAACGTTGAATGAATGGCCTAAAGTAGAGGTAGTATGTTGAGTAAAAGATGTGTTTCCTTTGTACAGCGCCACAATGCGGTGGCAGTGGCGTAGCTAAGGAACTGTGGGCCCCAGTCTAAGTTTTACATTGGGCCCCCTAAGCACTCTATACATAACAACTGATACGGCACACCAAAATCTGCCAAGGAAACCACAGTGTCAGAGGTGCAAGAAGGGGATGGGGAACAGCTTGTTAATGATAATTAACTTTCAAAGCATTTATAAAAGTGATCATTACAAGTACAGGACAGTAAAGAGCTAATACTGCAGTTATACTCTGGTACAGGGGCCCCGGTGCAGTCGAGGCCTCTGCAACTACTATTGCTAAGCCACTGTGCTGTGGGTTGCAGCAAGGTTATCACAAGTTGCTGGGTCCTCTTCTAGTAGACGAGATAAGGCTTTGATATTGGCCATGGCCAGTTCAACTGAGATGACACTTGTACACATCATGTGACTACATGGACTAAGCGTCGAGCACTTTTGCTTAGCCGTATACAAGTCCGAGGTTGGAATACCAGCAACAAATCTGAGTCCACAAGGTCTGTTCTACGCTTGTTTTTATGTGTTTCCTGGGCATTTTGATTTCCTCTCATATCCCCAAAAAGGTGCACATACATATTATACTAAACACTGTAGTTTGTGGCCACCTTGGCTGAGACTCGAGTGTGTGTACAGGAGTCTTGTTTAAACAATAGTGAGCCCTAAAATAGTCTGCCATGGGCCGCACCATTATCCCTCCTCTGTTTTGCATAGAAACAGACGCAGCATTCTGCTACTTGCACCACAGATGCAGCACTCTGCTACAGCAGCGCTTGTCTCCCGAACTGTCGCTCAAAGGATCCTTTTGGACAAGAACCAAAGTAATAATTATTTCCCACACTGTATGTACCCATGTTTACCTCATCATCAGATGAGTGATGAAGTAGACACGTAGACACGAAGACACGTAGACACGCACGCACGCACGCACGCACGCACGCACGCACGCACGCACGCACGCACGCACACACACACACACACACACACACACACACACACACACCTTTTGTGTGGACTGCTGAAGCTGAAATTTCTCCTCCTTCCTATACCTGTCTCTCTGTATTTCTCTGTGAAGCTGACATTACAATGCCAGAGATTTTGACCTGCATGTGCCCCTTTAATGTGCATAGCCTTATGGCAGTTGAGGCAAGGATAACTCTTTAGTGCCTGAAATAGCTGACAGGTATCACTCTGGAGAAGACCAGCTCTTTCGGTTAGAACATTTTAAGAATTCTCACAAAATGAGTGTAATGATCTGCTCTGCTGTCTGCACAGGCAGACAGCTGTTTGACCATTCTTTAGGTCTGAGTGCTGCAGGCCTCTGGAAAAGAGACCTGTCTTCACTATGCAAGTTTCAGAGTTGCTCTGCTAGTGAGGAATTTGCATCTACTTGTCATGCAAATTGCCTAGCTGCCTCCTCTGATGGCTTGCAGTATAAATACCATTTCTTCCCAGAATTCCTTGCTGGTCATGATGGTTTGTTTCTGCTAACTTGCCTGGAGTCTCAGCCCTCTGCTCACTGTTGGTTATTATTGCTAGCTTAGAGTAGATTCCCTTTGGGAGTGCTCCTTGCATTCCTGTTTAGTGCAGTCAGGATTGTGTATATTTGTACTGCCGATTCTGTCGTGTCTTGTTCTTGCGATTGCGCTGTCGCCAGCAGTTGGTGGTAGTGAATCGTTTTGTCTGTTGGGATCACACTTGCTCTTACGGAGGAGCAGTGGATCCAATCTGACTTGCTCCTCCTGTCTGTCTCGTCTGGTACGAACACTTGCTGTAGGCTCGGTGCGTTAACCGTTTAGCAAGCATTCGCGTTCTCTATTTCGTGTTTCTGTTACTTTGGTTAGTTAGGGTGGCACGCTTATCACTGGGCGCCTAATGCGTGGTGATCGTGTCTTTAATGAGTTCGCTGTTGCGAATGAGTGCGGTGTTCGCGTTTAGCTAGCGTTTGTTATTTTCCTTGATGTTCTGATCGTTGTTATTTCCTATGTCTTTCTTGCTACACTTGTGCTATGTCTAATTCGGTCTTGTGTCACTATTGGCAATCGCTACTCTTGCGATTGCGTTCCCACTTTGTTTCCGTTGTTGTGTGTTCACAGTCGCTGGGTGGCGACTAGATTGGTGGACACACATACATTCTGTCTCTGTGCTCTCTCTCTTTAAGGGCTATCTTGCCCTGCATTGCTTCAACTCGTACAATTCCCAGCTGGCATCTGTGGCCGTGCAGAGGCTGTGTTCATCTGCACTCCACAGCTCCATCTGCCGGTGGGAATTGCCCTCTACATGTGCATTGCACCCAAGCTGGGTTCTGTCAAATTACACGCTTGTGGAGGATTTCCGCAGTGTCAGCGCGCATCTTGTGCGCTGACCACGGAAATAATTCCACAATCGTTATAATGAGATACTGGACCTTATAAATTAGAGACAACAGGGTCTGGGCAGCAAAGTGACGATGTGCACTAATTAAGGGCTGGTTCACACGGGCTTCTGCCCGGCTTCCAGAGGCGTCCCGTTCCGTGGCATATTGTTCACGAGCTTTCACTGGCTTTCGGCCATGTGTGTTCGTCCGTGTGTACTGGCCCTAAATTTTGGTAACTAGACATATAGATTATGGCAAAGAAGGGCTTAATCAGAGAAAAGTTAATTTAAAGGTTGCTGAATAAGTTAAGAAAAACAAAATAAGATAAGAAAGAGAAAAGTAAATGTATGTAGAAAGTGCCAAAAAGCCATTGTATTCATATTTTGTTACACAAACCTGAATTCCTGCAGTGATGGATGGCAGAGTGCTAAAGTCAGTTAACTGGAATGGTCAGGATCGAACACTAGGAATCCAGCGCAGGAGATTTGGGCGCAGCCGGCGCCACCATAGACCGTAAAAGGAATTCTGGCTATAGCGGTGCACAGTGAGTAACTTCAGCGCCGTCAGAAAACGGAGCTGAATTTGCTTTTAAAACACTGTAATTCGGGCAGTGGACCAGGAGGGGGAATAGTAATTAACACCGGGACTTGTGCAGCAGCAGGATATGCCATATATCGGCTGTATCATGCTCCCAAGTCTGCCGGCGGCGATTTCTCTTGTACGCGTCACATACACTAAATGTGGTGATAATAATTACCAACTATTCATGGGGAATATTTCCATGGTTACTACATAATTGTTCACTGGCCCTGGATCTATTTGCTTTATTATATTATTAAACCCCTCAATAGCACTTCAACGGATATTCAGTTTAGCTGCCTGCAAAGCCTTTCATGACAAATGCTTAATTCCAAAAACTGTCCAGTTCTGGTGAAAACTCAGTACAAAGTACGCCACCCACTCCATCCTGTGGTCAACATTTGCACTGCAATGCTCAGAAAACAACACAAACTACCAGAATTCCTGCTGATTTCTGTAACATCACTTAAAGAACAACCGTGAGAGAGAGAGATGGAGGCTGCCATATTTATTTCCTTTTAAGCAATACCAGTTGCCTAGCTATCCCGCAGATCAGGTGTTTCTGACATTTTTGTCAGATCTGACAAGATTAGCTGCATGCTTGTTTGTGGTGTGATTCAGACACTGCTGCAGTCAAATAGATCAGCAGGGCTGCCAGGCAAGAGGTATTGCTTAAAAGCAAATAAATATAGCAGCCTCCATATACTCAGAGGCGTAACTATAGGGGATGCAACCCCTTTACCAGCAGGGGGGCCCGGGGCCCCTCTGGGGCCCGCCCAAGGCAGTTCTGAGGGGGCAGAAGCGCCGTGTGCGGGGTAGTGCTACGGCCCGATTGTGGGACCCCCCAGGGGTTGAATTGGCCGCGGCGTCTAATAGCCCGCAGCTCACCTTAGCCTGCGGGAGTCTTCCGGGAGGCAGAGCAGGGCTACGGGAAGATGGCGCCCGAAGCCCTGCACTAGAGACTATTTGTGTCTCCAGTATAAGGCTTCGGGCGCCATCTTTCCATAGCCCTGCTCTCTGCCTGTCAGCGCGGGAGATTTGCTGCAGGAGGATAGTCGGGGAGCTGCGTGCCAGAGGCAGGCCGGGACAGGAGACTTCTGTCAGCTGAATTCTGTTTTTTTTTTTTTGCAGGTGTATTATTTTCTAGTGAAATGCTGCCCACATTACAATTTTTTTCTGATGAAATGCTGCCCACTTTAGGATTATTTTCTGGTGAAATGCTGCCCACTTTAGGATTATTTTCTGGTGAAATGCTTATGCTGCCCACTTTACGATTTCTGGTGAAATGCTGCTCACTTTACGATTATTTTCTGGTGAAATGCTGCCCACTTTACGATTAATTTCTGGTAAAATGCTGCACACATTACGATTATGTTATGGTGAAACATTGGCACATTACGATTATTTTATGGTGAAACGCTGCCCCATTACAATTATTTTATAGTGAAACACTGCCCCATTACGATTATTTGGCACCTATGGGGGGGGGGAGAAGTTTTCACAGGGGGGGCCCAATGATTTGTAATTACACCCCTGCATATACTTATCACTTCAGTTATAAGTTATAATAAACATACTGATCTAAGGAGGGACACAGAAAGTAGGAAATCTCTCTTTATAGCCATACTGGAGTTATTGTTGACAATAGCTGAGATGTATAGACTTCTCTTCTTCTATGTTTTTAATCTGTAACAATCCTTTAATTGGACTTGATCACTCATAAGAGAATTACTTCTCTTAATAACATGATCTAACCTTACCATCTGATTAGTGACCTTTCCTAATCCAGATAGAGCATACACTAGAGATATTTATATGACTATAAACAGGGCCGGTTCTAGACTTTTTGCTGCCTGGGGCAAACGTGTCAGGATGCCCCCACTCAAATCGGAATGATTGCACAGCACCCGACAATTTGTACTGCACGTTATAGCTGCAGTGAGCCCCCAAAAAACACCCTCAGTATAGGTAGGTAGCCAGTTATAGGTGCCCCCAGTGTTGGTAGCTAGGTACAGTTACCCTCAGTATAGGTTAGCCAGGTACAGTTGCCCCCAGTATAGGTTAGCCAGACACTCTCGTCACTTCCTGTATCTGCCTGGTGCTGCCCCCAGATTTCTGCAGCCTAAGGAAGTCGCCTTGCTTGGCATCATGGCCGGAGCGGGCCTGACGGTAAAGCCAGTCTTCCTTGTTTTGGATATTGAAGGTTGGTTTACAGTGATAAGTTGCAAAGAGCTTGAACATAACGCACCTGATGTAGAGGGTAGGTGAGGGAATTTTGCATGGTTTACATCTATGTGTTATAACTGAAAGCTTTTTGAAAACATACTGCTGCATGCATTTTTGGTGTGTGCGTGGGAACATTTTTTTTAAAGGTACGGGTAAGTATTTCTAATTAATTAAGAATATTAAAATACTTTTCGCGTGGTTGCGTTTTTATTTCGTTTAACCCTTTGTGGAAATGGGTAAGGGGTACTTTGTATCCCTATACTCATTTCTCCTGGGAGGGGGGTGGGCATCTGGGGTTCCCTTCTTAAAGGGGACTCCCAGATGCTGCCATGAGCAGTGGTGCCAGAAGCAGCAGTGGAACCGCGGTAACAGAAGACAGGTGAGTAAATTGGTGAAACATATGCAGCAACAAGCCTAGTGAGAATAGGCTTCCACTGATTCCATCAGCATCTACTTCTTCGGCGATCTTGATCCCAAAATATTGCAAACCGCACAACCTTGTGTTTTCTTAATCCGAGTGAAACAAACTGGTCTGTAACAAATTAACTGATGTTAATGGATAATATTGCTTTGCATAGGATCCTAGGATGTCTACCAATCTGTTCCATTCTGCTTCAATAAGTGGAAAGGTTCACAGCAAATCCACTCAAGATATGCTGTGGACCTTTACAGTGTCCGTACCTCGATCATATACCCACTGCATCTGGTCTAATCCTGTCATCAACTGTCTTGTTAACCTGCTGCCATCACATTCAGTTCCACCACCGCTAAGGTCCGCTGCAGGGGAGAAGTGCCGATATACAAAATGGAGCCCTGGGCAGAAGTATATGGGGCTCTTTATTGGATTGCACCAGACCAATGAAAATCCTCCCTCCACCAGTAAGGATTCTTATTGGTCCACCACTCAGTGAACTACTGAGAATCCTTCCTGGGGAGAAAGGATTCCCATTGGTCTGTTATACAATGGGAAGCCTTGTGCTTTTTACTGAGGCTCCAATCTGTATACTAGTGCTTCTTTCCTGCAGTGAACCCGAGCGGTGACGCCAGCAGCAGCAGTGGTGGACCCAAGGTAACAGAAGACAGGTGAGTAAATTGGCAAAACCTATGCAGCAACCAGCCTAGTGAGAATAGGCCTCCACTGATTCCATCAGCATCTGCTTCTTCGGTGATCCGGATCTGAAAATATTGCACGCCGCACAACCTTGCAATCCATTCACCCAGGTCAAACAAACTGGTCTGTAACACATGAACTGATGTGAACAGATCATATTGCTTTGCATAGGGCAGCACGGTGGCATAGTGGTTAGCGCTCTCGCCTTGTAACCCTGGGTCCCCGGTTCGAATCCCAGCAAGGTCAACATCTGCAAGGAGTTTGTATGTTATCCCTGTGTCTGCGTGGGTTTCCTCTGGGTACTCCGGTTTCCTCCCACATTCCAAAAACATGCAGATAAGTTAATTGGCTTCCCCCTAAAATTGGTCCTAGACTACTATACATACACTACACAATATTGACATAGGACTATAGTAGGGATTAGATTGTGAGTGACAAGACAATATACTTTGTACAGCGCTGTGGAAGATGTCGGTGCTATATAAATACTAAATAATAATAATAAGATCTATTTCATTCCATTCTGCTCCAATAAGTGGAAAGGTTGTTTCTGCCAGCATGATCCCAGCCTAGAGTACAGATATTATATGCATAAACGTAGCCTAATACTTTTGCATGTTGTTAAGCTAATTGTTCTGCTCAGATCAGGACTTGTAGCAAAAAAATAAGCCCTCCAGCACTATATGCGATCAGCTTAAGGTGGCCATACACTGGTCGATTTGCCATCAGATCGACCAACAGATAGATCCCTCTCTGATTGAATCTGATCAGAGAGGGATCGTATGGCTGCCTTTACTGCAAACAGATTGTGAATCGATTTCAGCCGCCGCCGCCCCCCCCCCCCCCCCCCCCCGCATACATTACCTGATCCGGCCGGCGTGAGTCCCCCGGTCTCTGCTGTATTCTTCTCCGCTATAGGCTCTAGGGCTCCAGCTTCACTTTACTTCCTGTCCATTAATTTAGTAGAAAGGTACAGAGCGGCACACTTATCCTTGTAATCCTCCGGGTGCATGGCCTTGGGCGCTAAGCAACACCCCAACGTATTCAAAGTAGTAGAGATGATCGGTCAGCACACCAGCTTCTCAATGAGCATAGTTTATTTCCAGATCACATGTCAACACAAAGTTAACAATTGTTTCGGGGCCACTCAGGGTCCCCTTCCTCAGAACAGTGCAGACAAACAGTGTCACAAGTAATGCACCAAACATAAATACACACCAAGTGATAATCAGTAACGCCCCTAGGTCATAAGAAACGCCCCTTTCAATTGAGTATAAACATTTCCTGATCATATCATCTAAGATGAATCAAAACTCAGATCAACAACATATGAAGTAAATACAACATCTGTCGATAAAAGCAGTCAAGTATACTGTGATGCCTCAACTGTACACTGCATACAGTACCAGCGTAGATTGGTGTTTCACTGTCACTCACCCACAGATTTAAATCCATTGGTGCAGGAGATCCGCGCTGCGACACCCCATCCCTCCGCAGTAGCCGTTAGACTCCGTACAGGCAATGGTTACCCCGGCAACCTATTACCCAGAAGCCAATCCGCGTCAACTAGCCAATCACAACACACCAGTCCAAGCCCGGTGCGGTGCGCGCACAACTCCGACGTCAGTCTGCGTCATGCGCATAAGAGTGGTTACCAGCGTATACCGCCGCGGCTATAGCAACGCGCGACGCTCAAAGACTCCGCCCATTGCTCCATAGTAACGCGTGATGCTTAGTAACACTGCAAGGGAGGTTGGAAGAGAACCTCCAGTCTCCTTGCGTCAAGGGTATCCGCGCTTTATAGGCAACTGGAATTTAAATCCTAAGCTGCCAAGGCCCCTAAAGGACTCACCCTGAGATGGTAGTGTATAAAATAAATTACACAACACCCATCCCGTGTCATCTCCAGCACAATGATAGCATTAGCAGCTAATATCTTAATACCCATATCAAAAGGAAAGGGAAAAAAAGGGGAGGGAGGCAAGGTAAAGAAGGGGAAAGAAAAAACAGGGGGGGGGGGGGGTGAGGGTAAGAGAATAAAAAAGAAGGGGGTATAACTAAGAAGGGAAAATGTTAGGGTTACAATCATAAAAAAACGTGCAGTTGTTACCACATATTAAAATAACAGTGAGAAACATTACCGCAAAGATAAAACATATACACTGTTGGATGATGCAGGGGTACACATATTTATCTATCATCAAGATAACAGGAAAAAGAGTTATATTGGTTAAGGCCTCTAGGAGCAACCGTGTCCAATATGTGTATCCAATATGTTTCCTTTTGTAGTAAGAGTTTATCCCGATTTCCACCTCTCCTTGGTTTTTTGACTTGATCAATGACCAGACCCCTCAGCTCACTAACTCGGTGACCCATTTGAACAAAATGTGCTGCCACTGGTTTAGAAAGATCCAGCGGTTTGCCTTCACGTAAAGCTTCAATCGCTAGCCGTACATCACTCCTGTGTTTCTGGAACCTAACTTTAAAGGCACCAGTCGTTTTCCCAACATATCCAGATCCACATGGGCATTTCAATAGGTGGACACAATATTCAGTGTTGCAATTATAGTACTCTCTGATCAAGAATTTCTTACCCGTATTCGGATGCACAAAGTGAGTACCTGCAATCAAAGAGTAACAAACATTACAGTTATAACATCTATAACACCCCCTTTTTTCAGAAAAAACAAAAGGCTGCTTGATGTATTTATCATATGGGTCAGCTTGTACCAAAGTATCTCTAAGGCTCCTACTGGATCTGTATGAAAAGAGCGGCTTCTCTTTAAGTAAGGGATTCAAATTTTTATCTGATTGTAAAATCGAAATGTTCTTTTCAACGGATTTCTTAACAACCATGGACATGGAATTATGATCTTGCACAAACGGAATGGATGGTTTATTTTTCTTGGGTTCTTTACCCTCAAAAATACTGCGTGCCTTCACAATGGCCTCTTTCAATATCCTCTCAGGGTATCCCCGTTCTTTGAATCTCATATTTATTGTATTAATCTCAGTTTCCACTTCCTTGATGTCAGTGCAAATCCTCAGTACTCTCAAGAATTGAGATACTGGTAATCCATTCATCAGATGGTTTGGATGGGCACTGTTATACAATAACAGTGTATTCCTGTCAGTGGGTTTTCTATATAGTGTAGTACTAAGCCCCAAGGTTGTTTTACTAACCAGTACATCCAAGAACGGTACTGAGTTGTCTGAGATCTCTGCATTGAAGATGATACCCTGAAACAATGAGTTTAGAAATCCAATAAACGTTGTTAAAGTGTCCCTGCTGCCCCTCCATATCAGAAACACGTCGTCAATGAATCTCGTCCACAAAAGAGCGTGTTCAAGATACATTGACGATCGGAAGATGAATTCCTCCTCCAAGTACCCAACGAGCAAATTAGCATAGGCAGGAGCGGCCGAACTGCCCATGGCCGTCCCCTTACACTGTCTGTACCATGTATGTTCAAATTTAAAGCAATTGCTTGTCAATATGAGTTCCATGCCTGCTAAAATAAATTCAGATGGTAATAATTCATTTGATTGTTTCAACAAAAAGTGTCTTACCGCTTTGAGGCCTTCGTTGTTAGGAATGGACGTATATAAAGATCCTATGTCCATAGTGCATAGTAATGTTTCCTGTAAATCAATAGTAAGTCCATTCAATTTAGTAAGGAAATGTTGTGTGTCCTTCAAGTAGGCCGGTAAAGATTGCACTATTGGTTGAAGGTGGAAATCGATAAATTGGGCAATGGGTTGGGTCACCGAGTTAGTTCCCGAGACAATAGGACGATATTTCAACGGAGAGGTACCCTTATGTACTTTAGGAAGTCCATACAGTACCGGTCTCTGAGGATAGTCCAAGAGCATAAAGTCCATTTCCTTCTCTGTAATCCATTCATTTGCTAATGCCAATCTGAGGAGCTCCTTGAGTTTTCCACAAATGGACAATGTAGGGTCACCTTGAATTTCACCGTAGCTGGTCTGGTCACTCAACATGTCTTTCATCCCCTTACTGTACTCAGAGTACTCCAACACCACGATTGCTCCCCCCTTTTCAGCTGGCTTTATAATTATGTTTCTATTCTTTTGTAATGTTGATATAGCAGTCCTTTCATTGCGAGTAAGATTGTATTTCATTGGTTTTCTCTCTTTCTCCTTCAAGACATCATGGCGGACTGTTTTAATAAAGCTCTCAATGCTGGGGAAGGGTCCTGGTGGAACAAAGGTGCTTTTCAGTTTGAAAGCGGGGATTCGTGAGGTCAACTCAGTACTCGGTTTGTTGAAAAAAAAATTGTTTCAATTTCAATGATCTTTTATATTTAAATAAATCAACTTCAAAACTAAAAGAATCAAATCTGGATGATGGACAGAAGGATAGTCCTTTTGATAGTACCGCCATTTCGTGTTTGTTTAAAGCATAGTCACTCAGATTTATGATTGGGGATGTTGATTCAGACTCCGTGTGTAGGGTCGTTGTGGTTGTTGTTGTGGTTGGCGAGGTGTCTTTCCTTTTGGAGCGACCCCTCCTGAGTCGTCTCCTCCTCGGCCCCCTTGAAAACCCGATGCTCCCTGAGCGTCACTATCCGATGTAGGATTTTCCGTATGGACATCAGAATCAGGGTCATTACCTGGTTGTGGTCTCGATATTGGTTTAGGTTTACCACCTCTAGGTTTTCTAGGTTTCCGAAGGGTTTTCGTCTTGGCATCCAGCCAACCATCAGCCGTAATAAGAAGGAATTCTGTGAAAGATGGTGTGCTATGTCCACGCAACACTCGATGAATTATATGTTGATGGTCATCGAGGAGGTTAGAGTATTGTTACTCCAAGTGGAAAAAGAACTGGTACCTATCCAGACTGGAATAGGAGAGTTGGTTGAAGCTGACAGGAAAATCGCGGACCAAGTAACCAATATTGAAAAAGAAATTGAAACTTACAGGAATCAAATACAACAAAAGAAAAGACAAAAATATAGACAAGATTTGTCAAGATCACCAAGAAGGGCGCATATATCCGTGGATTGTTGGAGCAGGTCAAAAGCGGGGACCACCAAGACGTTGGCCTAAACCTAGAGGTGGTAAACCTAAACCAATATCGAGACCACAACCAGGTAATGACCCTGATTCTGATGTCCATACGGAAAATCCTACACCGGATAGTGACGCTCAGGGAGCATCGGGTTTTCAAGGGGGCCGAGGAGGAGACGACTCAGGAGGGGTCGCTCCAAAAGGAAAGACACCTCGCCAACCACAACAACAACCACAACGACCCTACACACGGAGTCTGAATCAACATCCCCAATCATAAATCTGAGTGACTATGCTTTAAACAAACACGAAATGGCGGTACTATCAAAAGCACTATCCTTCTGTCCATCATCCAGATTTGATTCTTTTAGTTTTGAAGTTGATTTATTTAAATATGAAAGATCATTGAAATTGAAACAATTTTTTTTCAACAAACCGAGTACTGAGTTGACCTCACGAATCCCCGCTTTCAAACTGAAAAGCACCTTTGTTCCACCAGGACCCTTCCCCAGCATTGAGAGCTTTATTAAAACAGTCCGCTATGATGTCTTGAAGGAGAAAGAGAGAAAACCAATGAAATACAATCTTACTCGCAATGAAAGGACTGCTATATCAACATTACAAAAGAATAGAAACATAATTATAAAGCCAGCTGATAAGGGGGGAGCAATCGTGGTGTTGGAGTACTCTGAGTACAGTAAGGGGATGAAAGACATGTTGAGTGACCAGACCAGCTATGGTGAAATTCAAGGTGACCCTACATTGTCCATTTGTGGAAAACTCAAGGAGCTCCTCAGATTGGCATTAGCAAATGAATGGATTACAGAGAAGGAAATGGACTTTATGCTCTTGGACTATCCTCAGAGACCGGTACTGTATGGACTTCCTAAAGTACATAAGGGTACCTCTCCGTTGAAATATCGTCCTATTGTCTCGGGAACTAACTCGGTGACCCAACCCATTGCCCAATTTATCGATTTCCACCTTCAACCAATAGTGCAATCGTTACCGGCCTACTTGAAGGACACACAACATTTCCTTACTAAATTGAATGGACTTACTATTGATTTACAGGAAACATTACTATGCACTATGGACATAGGATCTTTATATACGTCCATTCCTAACAACGAAGGCCTCAAAGTGGTAAGACACTTTTTGTTGAAACAATCAAACGAATTATTACCATCTGAATTTATTTTAGCAGGCATGGAACTCATATTGACAAGCAATTGCTTTAAATTTGAACATACATGGTACAGACAGTGTAAGGGGACGGCCATGGGCAGTTCGGCCGCTCCTGCCTATGCTAATTTGTTCGTTGGGTACTTGGAGGAGGAATTCATCTTCCGATCGTCAATGTATCTTGAACACGCTCTTTTGTGGACGAGATTCATTGACGACGTGTTTCTGATATGGAGGGGCAGCAGGGACACTTTAACAACGTTTATTGGATTTCTAAACTCATTGTTTCAGGGTATCATCTTCAATGCAGAGATCTCAGACAACTCAGTACCGTTCTTGGATGTACTGGTTAGTAAAACAACCATGGGGCTTAGTACTACACTATATAGAAAACCCACTGACAGGAATACACTGTTATTGTATAACAGTGCCCATCCAAACCATCTGATGAATGGATTACCAGTATCTCAATTCTTGAGAGTACTGAGGATTTGCACTGACATCAAGGAAGTGGAAACTGAGATTAATACAATGAATATGAGATTCAAAGAACGGGGATACCCTGAGAGGATATTGAAAGAGGCCATTGTGAAGGCACACAGTATTTTTGAGGGTAAAGAACCCAAGAAAAATAAACCATCCATTCCGTTTGTGCAAGATCATAATTCCTAACAACGAAGGCCTCAAAGCGGTAAGACACTTTTTGTTGAAACAATCAAATGAATTATTACCATCTGAATTTATTTTAGCAGGCATGGAACTCATATTGACAAGCAATTGCTTTAAATTTGAGCATACATGGTACAGACAGTGTAAGGGGACGGCCATGGGCAGTTCGGCCGCTCCTGCCTATGCTAATTTGCTCGTTGGGTACTTGGAGGAGGAATTCATCTTCCGATCGTCAATGTATCTTGAACACGCTCTTTTGTGGACGAGATTCATTGACGACGTGTTTCTGATATGGAGGGGCAGCAGGGAGACTTTAACAACGTTTATTGGATTTCTAAACTCATTGTTTCAGGGTATCATCTTCAATGCAGAGATCTCAGACAACTCAGTACCGTTCTTGGATGTACTGGTTAGTAAAACAACCATGGGGCTTAGTACTACACTATATAGAAAACCCACTGACAGGAATACACTGTTATTGTATAACAGTGCCCATCCAAACCATCTGATGAATGGATTACCAGTATCTCAATTCTTGAGAGTACTGAGGATTTGCACTGACATCAAGGAAGTGGAAACTGAGATTAATACAATGAATATGAGATTCAAAGAACGGGGATACCCTGAGAGGATATTGAAAGAGGCCATTGTGAGTACTATAATTGCAACACTGAATATTGTGTCTACCTATTGAAATGCCCATGTGGATCTGGATATGTTGGGAAAACGACTGGTGCCTTTAAAGTTAGGTTCCAGAAACACAGGAGTGATGTACGGTTAGCGATTGAAGCTTTACGTGAAGGCAAACCGCTGGATCTTTCTAAACCAGTGGCAGCACATTTTGTTCAAATGGGTCACCGAGTTAGTGAGCTGAGGGGTCTGGTCATTGATCAAGTCAAAAAACCAAGGAGAGGTGGAAATCGGGATAAACTCTTACTACAAAAGGAAACATATTGGATACACATATTGGACACGGTTGCTCCTAGAGGCCTTAACCAATATAACTCTTTTTCCTGTTATCTTGATGATAGATAAATATGTGTACCCCTGCATCATCCAACAGTGTATATGTTTTATCTTTGCGGTAATGTTTCTCACTGTTATTTTAATATGTGGTAACAACTGCACGTTTTTTTATGATTGTAACCCTAACATTTTCCCTTCTTAGTTATACCCCCTTCTTTTTTATTCTCTTACCCTCACCCCCCCCTGTTTTTTCTTTCCCCTTCTTTACCTTGCCTCCCTCCCCTTTCTTTCCCTCCCCTTTTGATATGGGTATTAAGATATTAGCTGCTAATGCTATCATTGTGCTGGAGATGACACGGGATGGGTGTTGTGTAATTTATTTTATACACTACCATCTCAGGGTGAGTCCTTTAGGGGCCTTGGCAGCTTAGGATTTAAATTCCAGTTGCCTATAAAGCGCGGATACCCTTGACGCAAGGAGACTGGAGGTTCTCTTCCAACCTCCCTTGCAGTGTTACTAAGCATCACGCGTTACTATGGAGCAATGGGCGGAGTCTTTGAGCGTCGCGCGTTGCTATAGCCGCGGCGGTATACGCTGGTAACCACTCTTATGCGCATGACGCAGACTGACGTCGGAGTTGTGCGCGCACCGCACCGGGCTTGGACTGGTGTGTTGTGATTGGCTAGTTGACGCGGATTGGCTTCTGGGTAATAGGTTGCCGGGGTAACCATTGCCTGTACGGAGTCTAACGGCTACTGCGGCGGGATGGGGTGTCGCAGCGCGGATCTCCTGCACCAATGGATTTAAATCTGTGGGTGAGTGACAGTGAAACACCAATCTACGCTGGTACTGTATGCAGTGTAGAGTTGAGGCATCACAGTATACATGACTGCTTTTATCGACAGATGTTGTATTTACTTCATATGTTGTTGATCTGAGTTTTGATTCATCTTAGATGATATGATCAGGAAATGTTTATACTCAATTGAAAGGGGCGTTTCTTATGACCTAGGGGCGTTACTGATTATCACTTGGTGTGTATTTATGTTTGGTGCATTACTTGTGACACTGTTTGTCTGCACTGTTCTGAGGAAGGGGACCCTGAGTGGCCCCGAAACAATTGTTAACTTTGTGTTGACATGTGATCTGGAAATAAACTATGCTTATTGAGAAGCTGGTGTGCTGACCGATCATCTCTACTACTTTTTTTACTTCCTGTCCAGGGAAGTTTAAACAGTAGAGGGTGCTCTACTGTTTAAACTTCCTGTCAGGACAGGAAGAAGTGAAGCCAGCCGGAGCCCAGCGGAGAAGGAGCATCGGGGACAGAGGGGATACGTGCCTGCTGGATCAGGTAATGTATGGCCGCTAGCATCGGTCATCAGACATTCGAACGCTGCTATCGACGCACTCCCGACTCGCCGGCAATCGAGTGAAATCTTCCGTGCGGACAGATCGACGGGAACGATCAATTTCGGATGGAAATCGATTGTTCGGTCGGCGTTTGCGCAACGATTTCACAGCAGATTCGATCACAGTGATCGAATCTGCTGTATATTGTCGGGAAATAGTATAAGTCATGGCCGGATTTACCTACAGGCGCCTGATGATGGAAAGGCGGCTCACTCCTCTTCCCTAGTGTCTCCCTCCCTCCTTCCCTAGGAGTCCTGAGCAGAGTGTAAATGAGGTTTCTCACCCAGCTCTCGGCATTCCACTGACCAGATCTCCCTTCAGTAGGAGGCACCACTAGCTACTGAGGGTACCTCTGGCTACCTAATGCAAAGGGGCACTTGTAGCTACCTATGATAGGCAAGGAAAGTAAGGGAGGAGTGACAGCTGGGCCAGCCAGTACATTTGTGGTGCAGTTCAGTGGGTGTTTGTAGGTTCATGGAGGGCAAAGTCTAGGGTGCCAGGACATCTGTGCCTATAGGCTCCTATGATATAAATCCGGGTGTGGTATAAGTGTATGGGTCCCTTTAGTGAGTAGGAAAAGAGTACCCAGTAGGATGTAGGAATTGCTAATCAGGAGCTTTTATTTAATGGCAATTGGCAATACTCAATAATTCCCCTTCTGAAGTCATCTACACTTTGTGATGTGATGTAAACATAACCACACAACATGTGCATCATGTGACGTGCTCATATTCCAGAATCCCACTCATGTGATGTTGGTATCAGCAATAGCAGGACATCTCCCACATTAAGGCTGAGTAATCTGAATATTCCTGAGCAGTTCAGAATTCCACAATAACATTCCTACCAAGTTTTTGAGATAAGAAAGAGGTGCACTTTAAGACAGGCCCCTGCCATACCTCTAACCACGCCCCCACCACACTCCTCACTATGCATATCACAAAGAATTCAGAATCAAAAGATGTTGTTTTATTATTCAAACCACACTGGTCCTTTCTACCATCATTCATTTTTCTATATTTTAAAATTTGAAAATAAGAAATACATGAATTTAATTGATGGGAATAAAGTTTACAGTCAGTTTAACACATTTTTTTAGTAGAACACACATATAGACACAGATCTGTTCATCAGTCTTGAAAAGAGCACAAATAGGTTAGAGAGAGGGACAGAGGGATTTGGTTCCCAGAGAGGAACTGTCCCTCCAAAAGAGCTATGCAATAATCAGAGATCTGTTGTATATATATATTATATCAGGGATCTGTTGATATGTATTTGGCTGGTGTTGGCTGCGCCCACTTTTTCTAACCCTAACACACAATTACTCAATGACCAAGTTTGTGAGCTTTGCAGTCTTTGGCATCAATAATTTGCACTGAAATGAAACAAATATGATTGGCTGTTTGTGGCTCCACCCCTTTTCTGAATTTGAATCCCAGTCACCCAATGACCAACTGTACCAGGTTTGAGGTTTGTGCCATTAACAGTGCAAGAATAGCAGAAATTAAATATTGCCCTTAAAAATCAATTGGTGAATTTTGATTGGCTTTCGTAGGCTCCACCCACTTTTCTGAATATTAATCCCAGTCACCCAGTGGCTAACTGTGCAAAGTTTGATAGCACTACCATTAACAGAATGGCTGCAGTTTACATTATCCCAGTGCAATTTGTATTTGTCTCCGCCCACTTTTTGGTTATGGGGATAAAAAGTATCCTATGTTATTCCAGGTAATGTACTATGCATGTGCCAAATTTCATTCAAATTTGTTCAGCCATTGTTGCGTGATTGAGTAACAAACATCCAAACATCCAAACTTTTGCATTTATATTAGAGAGATTTACAGTTTACTAATTACACTCTGTATTTTAAATGATGAAACAGAGCAGAGCTAATGATCCTTTGATCTTCCTGGCAGAAAAACAGAAACAGTGAGAGACAAGTTGAGATAAGTGCTTCAGAAAATAGCATTGTTCTCTGACTAAATTAGTCAGAGAGCTCAGAGAAGCTCTTTCGCATAGATAACAAGTGAAGTTTCTCAACTCGTCCTGTACTGGAAACAATATGAGTCTACACATACTGCACATACAAATCATTATCTTATAAATCTATTTTCACTTCAGATTCCCTTTAAAGAAAAACATTTCTTTGTTACAGTTTACAGAACTCCTGCAATAAATCTGCAGTGTTTCTACTTCCTGATTTCATGGACGCAGACATATTGTTGTTGATTGTCTGTGCTTACAAATTAGCTGCTCTGCCATGGCAGAGGAACTTTCTGAGCTGACACAACCAAGAGATCAAATTACGGTGGTCATTAGTCACAGATAAAGGGAAATTAGACAGGCTAAACTCTCTAAATATTATTATTATTATTATTTATTGTATTTATAAAGCGCCAACATATTACGCAGAGCTGCATTGGTATATGTTTTCCTTTTGCCCTGTGCAGGAGTTCAGGTTCACTTTAACTTCAGCACTATAAATTGCAAGGATTAATGGCTTTTTTTTTTTTTTTTTAAATCTTGTTTCCAAGAAAGCAGGAAGTAGACACACTGCAGATTTATTGCAGGCTTTGTATCACCTGTAACAAAGAAATATTTTTATTTAAAGGTTATTATGCTGTTGCTTAACGTTTGGAGCAGAGAGGAAGTTCTGAGTTCAGGTCCACTTTAAACTCTGAAATACATTCAAAATCCCTTATTAGTTTATTAGTATTAGGAGAATAGATGACGGGTTGGGACAGTGTCAGGAGCACCTCATCAGCGAAGAGGGATCATTTATATTACTCCTGAGAGGTCAGTGGCCATAGCCATGATACAAATCCTGCAAGAAATCTGTTGATACAAATCCTGCAAGAAATCTGCTGTGTGCTTTCTTCCTGCTTTCATGAAAGCAAGCTAAAAAAAATGCCCAAAATGTTTTTTCTCAATCAGCTAATGTAATTGATAGAAAAAACGGACAAAATGTGCAGAATTATCATGCAGAATGTCATTTTCTTTTCCGCGTGCGAAAAATGCATTTAAGGCGGCCACGCACCATTCAATTAAAAGATCCAATTTCACACCAATTTTATAATTTCGATCGGTTGTCCCCAAAAAATCAAAAGCCTTTTTTTCATTCGTTGGAGAAATCTGTTCAAATTTCCCATTTTTATTTGATAAAAGAAGATTGGGAGTGTTGGATTTTTCTGATCCATTTTTATAAAAATTGTATGGTGTGTGGTAGACTGTCAATTACTTGATGTACAGAACCAAGCAATTTTTTCAGCGTTTTCAATCATTTTTTTTCATAATTGGGAAAAAACTGAACATATGTGTGTAGTATATTGGTCAGATTTTTGAAATGTTACAATCAGTCAGAAACATTGATTGCAATTGTTGAATTGAAAAGATATTTAAAAAATTGTATGGTGTGTGGCAGAAGGGGAACCTCAGCCTAAATAAACATACTGTTATTAAGTTACATTAGTTATGTTAATTAGAATAGATAGGTAATATAATCTTTTACCCACCCTATTTTAAAAGAACAGGCAAATGTTTGTGATTTATGGGGGCTGCCATCTTTGTCATGGGGGCAGCCATCTTTTTGGTTGAAAGGAGGTGACAGGGACCATGAGACACAGTTCCAACTGTCCTGTGTCCTGCTGCACACATAGGCTTCAAATGTCAAATTCAAAATGTAAAAAAAAAAAAAAATTGCACCAAAACAGGAGAACGAGAACAACAACATCAGAAATCCCATCATGCTTTGCACAGCATAAGGGGAAAACTGCCCGGGCAGTTTTCTTCTGGGCAGCTAAAAATGAGGCTTGCATAAGAGAAACAAAATTCTGATGCTGTGAAACTGTTAAAGAAACACCAAGCCTTTTCAGTGCTGCTGAGTCGATTTTTAGTCTGGAGGTTCACTTTAAAGAAGAACTCCAGTGAAAATAATGTAGTAAAAAAAGTGCTTCATTTTTTACCATAATTATGTATAAATGATTTAGTCAGTGTTTGCTCATTGTAAAATCTTTCCTCTGCCCGATTTACATTCTGACATTTATTACATGGTGACATTTTTACTGTGGGCAGGTTATGTAGCTGCTGCTAGCTGTTTTAGCTGTTAGAGACAGCTGTAAACAGCTAATTCCTGTCTGTGAACCTTGTTACTTTGTAACAAACTGCCAAAAGTACCGCGGTACTCAGAGCTTCTTGTGGGAGGTGTTTCAGCACAAAGTCATACAGCGCCCCCTGATGGTCTGTTTGTGAAAAGCATTATATTTCTCATGTAAAAGGGGGTATCAGCTACTGATTGGGATAAAGTTCAATTCTAGGTTGGAGTTTCTCTTTAAGGTCTGTTTTAAGGAAAAAAATATAATTTCACTTAAACTCTCCATCTTCTACAGAAAACTGATTAATTACATTATTATTATTATTATTTTTTTGGTAGGCTGACCCTCATATCACTTGAACGCAGCATAATGATGAAATACTGACACATGACATGAAATGCACAAACCGCACACACTTGTCTGTGATACCGTCATTTCTATGGGCTGCATTTCTGGCATATACCTAGTCTATATTTTGAGCTCACTGTAAAACACCTTTTTTTTACTCTTACTTGGAGATTATTATCACAATGTCAAAAATATCTTCACGAAGAGCCACCTTATAAACTAACATGGGACACGGTGCCCTGGAGAGGTGAAAATAGCACTTCTGCTATTTATAGCATGCAGGCACTATAACATCCTGGCTGTTAGGTAACACTGTACATCCCAGATAAATGGAAAACACTTGCAGAATAAAATGCCTGCAGCAAGTTCCACCATAGACTCTCATATTCTACTTTGCTTGCTGAGGGAATCCATTAGAACTGACTGAAAACTTCATTAATGAAGGCAAGTTATCAGCCGTTACTTTCTGTTCTCATTATAAATATTCATATGGATGTAAAAAAGGGTATTATGTACATCCATGTAATTTTCTACCACATTATGCATAATAGAAAATGGATTTCAGGAATAATAATAACCATATTATAACCTGCTATTTAAAGGATCTGTGTATGAAACTGACTGCTGATGTTGCCTTCCGGTTTCTTAGGGTGCCCACACATTACTCGATTTTTTGGCATTGGTATCTGGCCGATTCGATCATAATAACCAGAATCTGGCAGAGATTGTTGCCACAACATGGCCAAATCAATCAAAACGTCTGTAATGTATGGGCAGGTAATAGATCCATCTCTGATCAGATTTGGGAGATTTAGGAGATAGAGATCGATCTGATGGTCTATCTGATGGTCGATCTGGTGGCCATCGTCCAATGTATGGTCGCCTTAAGACTGCGACAATAAAGGTGCCCACTAAAGATATCATCTTGATTTTACCATCTTACCACTTTTTTTTTTTGAAAAATTAGGGACTACCAAAAAGTATCAATGCAAAGTATATTCACTCTTCTACTACATAGATTTAGTAAGATTAATGCAATCAACATTGTATTATTACTAGGCACCTTTAGTATCAAAGGCAAATGCAGGGGAGATTACAGCTGCCCAGAATTCCCCCTCAGACCAGGGCCAGTGCAGTGTCTGGGGACAGGCACAAGTTGAGACACCAGAATATCTGCAGGCATTCTGCAGCTCACAGCACTGCCCCTCTCTTTCCCTGCTACAGTTGACTTTGGAGGTAGCAGCAGCAAGTGTACAGAGCATGGAGCAGCATTGTGTGTAGAGAGCATGGAGCAGCAGCGTGTGTACAGAGCATGGAGCAGTTGTGTGTGTAGAGAGCATGGAGCAGCTGCGTGTGTACAGAGCATGGAGCAGCTGCGTGTGTACAGAGCATGGAGCAGCTGCGTGTGTACAGAGCATGGAGCAGCAGCGTGTGTACAGAGCATGGAGCAGCAGCGTGTGTACAGAGGATGGAGCAGCGGCTTGTGTACAGAGCATGAAGCAGCAGCGTGTGTACAGAGGATGGAGCTGTGTGTGTACAGAGCATGGAGCAGTTGCGTGTGTACAGAGCATGGAGCAGCAGCGTGTGTACAGAGCATGGAGCAGCAGCGTGTGTACAGAGGATGGAGCAGCGGCATGTGTACAGAGGATGGAGCAGCAGCGTGTGTACAGAGGATAGAGCAGCAGCGTGTCTATAGAGGATGGAGCTGTGTGTGTACAGAGCATGAAGCAGCAGCGTGTGTACAGAGGATGGACCTGTGTGTGTACAGAGCATGGAACAGCAGAGTGTGTACAGAGTATGGAGCAACAACGTGTGCACAGAGTATGGAGCAGCAGCGTGTGTACAGAGAATGGAGCTGCGTGTGTACAGAGCATGGAGCAGCAGCGTGTGTACAGAGCATGGAGCAGCAGCGTGTGTACAGAGCATGGAGCAGCAGTGTGTGTACAGAGCATGGAGCAGCAACGTGTGTACAGAGGATGGAGCTGTGTGTGTACAGAGCATGGAGCAGCAGCGTGTGTACAGAGCATGAAGCAGAAGTGTGTGTACAGATCATGGAGCAGCAGCATGTGTACAGAGCATGGAGCAGCTCTGGGGAACTTAACAGAGTCAGGTATGAGCACAGCCCTGTGCCCTGCTGGGTGAATGCTTCAATTTCCCATTCATTACCAATGTCGGCTGTCCTCATTATTATCTGTATCTAAACTGCTCCTGATCTATCCTGTTGTCGGTCAGACAGGAAATTGCATTATGTGTACCCAGCATGATGTCCTACCATATTATTATACTGTTTTCTGCATGGCTGAGGGATACCTTTCAGGAATCCCCCCTTTAAAATCCTGGGTTTGCCCCTGAGTATGATGAAATGCATCCCTTATATTGCCAAATAACACATATTTTTTCCCTGGCACAACCCCCTCTATGATATGCTGTCACTTATTGGAGGGAAAGGGGCTGCACTATAAGTCAGCTCTGTATTACACGCTGCTGACCGATAGTATGTGTCGGATTACAGGAAGGCAGAATAATGACTCAACATAGAGGAATCAATAAAAAGAAAGAAAGTTGCAAATGATAGCTATCACATTTCTCTCAAAACTGGGTTCATTGGTTCCGGCCGCACACTCGTCTGCAGAAAACAATGGACTTTCTGCCATGTGCTATTCTGTGTTTTTCTCTTCCTTTTCGGAATCGTGTTTTTATGTGTGCTTGCAGGTGCATTTTGCATTTGTGTTTTTCATGAGTTTGCATTTTTTAACAATCTGCCTTTTCAACCATTGAAAAAAAGACAGTATTATTTTATTTTATTTTTTACAAAAACAAGTGCAAAATGGAAGTGTCTTTTGCAGCTCCACAAGAAAGCATTGTATGTGTATGCGGAAAGAACAGACATGCATTGCGCTTTTAAAACGTTACATTGCAAATTGGAGAGAACTGTGATTTTCAATGCGGCCCACAGACTTTTATTACATACGACTTTGCGTGTGTTTTCCACTCTGGCAGAGATGGATTGAGATGTAATGGGGTCTTAGGCAAGGTAGTAGATTTGGGGCTCCCTTTTGGTAAGCTGAAGAGAAGAGAGGTCAAAGATGGTGGCAAGTGTGCCCCTTGACACCCACTAGGCCCCAAGCACCTGCCTTGATTACTGGATGTTCCTGCTCTGCTGCAAAATGCATGCGATTTAAACTAGTGTGCTCCCAGCCTTATGTTTTTAGACAAGCTGAGGAAAGATATCTTGAAAAAAATGTAAGCTCAACTTGTTACAGGAAAAAGGGTGACAGGGCCTCTTTCATATAGAAGTCATCAAAAAACAAACAAGCTCTGAAGCAAATGAAAAAAAAAGTCAGATGCTCACCTATGGACAGAGAAGGCTCTGATTCCTATACAGCCTTCCTTGTCCTCTCTCGACCCCTCGTTCCAGTGCTGTCAACCCCCCTCCCCCGCTGAGGCTATTTGACCAATTGGTGGAATACACCATCGTGAGCCCTTGGGAGGCTTCAGAAGCACTCATGTCCCTGAGTGTTTCCTAGGATGGGCAGCTCAGTACTGCTCATACGCGGGTACTAGCAAATGCGCAGTATGGAGAACATCTTCAGCAGCACTCAGGGACACAAGTTCTTCCAAAGCCTTCTGAGGGTTCAATCAGGTGACACATTTGAATGGGGGTGACAGTGCTTGAAACAGCAGGACAGAAAGAGGGCAGGTAAGGCTCTATAGGATCCAGAGCCTTCCCTGTCCATAGGTGAGTATCTGACTTTTTCTTTTATTGACGACGTCACATTTATTTAACTTCACAAATAGTTGTCCTGAAAATAATAAATGAGGGGCAGCTTTGCTGCTGGTTGTAACTTTTAGATTGATCTCACTCTCTTCCTGTCACGAAAGGAGGGGATGTAAATGGGGACACAGAACAGTAATAAGATCTAGAAGATGATCTAACCGCTTACTACACTATCCACATATATTACTTTTACGGAGTAGTTGAAAAAGGCGCAAGATGTGTCCTGTTGAAAAGGGCGCCTGCTAGGTCAGGAGCCCATGAGGGGGAGGGAGGGGGGTTTAAGGATAGTTGCATCATGGAGGGGTTTTAAGGTTAGACACCCCTGGGTGGTGTGGTTAGTCACCGGGGTGTGTTTAAGGTTATGCACCACCTGGGGGGTGGCTTCCTTGTGAGAGTAAGGAGAGATTAGGTCATGGTACATTACCGGCAAATATTGCCAATATTTTACTATATTAAAGTAGTATGATATCGCTAAATTTACCAAGATTCTACTGCCGGCTATTTCCTGTGCCAATGGGCATTTTTATTAAATGTATGAATTTTGTTTTCACCCTGGAATTATGCTCTTACACCTCTGTTTCCAAACCGCACATTAAAATACAACTAATAATAACTTCAAATGCCAAGGTTTATTTTACAGAAATGAGTAATTGGATAAGCCAGATACAGAAGGTATTTTCTCTTCAGGCTAGATTATCCGACATTCCCCTTAACTGGCGTAAATGGGGAGTGATTTTGATTGTCTCTAACTAGTTAACAGTCATTTAATACAATTATTTATTAGGCCAGATCATTATATAAATGGCAATCCAGTCAGATGCACCCCATACAGACCATTCCATACTGTAAGAGAAGTGTGTTCTCATTACCATTCTTCATTCTGCTGCTCAAATGGATTAAAGTGAACCTCCGGACTAAAAATCGACTCAGCAGCACTGAAAAGGTTTGGTGTTTCTTTGACAGTTTCACAGCATCAGAACTTTGTTTCTCTTATACACGCCTCATTTTTCGCTGCACAGAAAAAAACTGCCCGGGCTTTTTTCCCCTGATGCTGTGCAAAGCATGATGGGATTTCTGATGTTGTTGTTCTCGTTCTGCTGTTTTGGTGCAATTTTTTTTTTGACATTTTGAATTTGACATTTGAAGCCTAGCGTGTGCAGCTGGGAGGGGTAATCAGGACACAGGACAGTTGGAACTGTGTCTCATGCTCCCTGTGACCTCCTTTCAACCAAAAATATGGCTGCCCCCATGACAAAGATGGCAGCCCCCATGAATCAAAAACATTTACCTGTTCTTTTAAAACAGGGTGAGTAAGAGATTATATCACCTATCTATTCTAATTAACATAACTAATGTAACTTGATGACAGTATGTTTGTTTAGGCTGAAGTTCCCCTTTAAGAAAATGAAAAGCTGAACACCATTTAAGTCTGCTGAAGCAAAATGCAATTAACAACAAAACGTCTTGTCTTCGCTTTGCTTGTGAGGAAATGTTTATATCTTAAGCTAGCAATTATCCAGTGCTGTTGTGACACACTGTAGTGTTTCCAACTCTATTTGAATCACTAGATAAAAGGTAAAATGCATGTATAAGTGACAATAGATAGTTTTCATGGCAGTGCCAGAGAATGCTCAATTACAATTGCTAATAATAAATCAGGTCACACAAGGACTTGGCATTTTAAAGGCTGCGGCCCACTTAGTAGCAAGCAGTGGCTGCGGCTGACAGCAGAACATTGATGTGAATTGTGAACGACTGCCATGCCACTTATACAGACGAACACTAAGTAATGTTAAAGCGGACCCAAACTCTTGCACAGCACAAAACAAGAAACATCTGATCTCTGTGACTGCCAACAAGGGTTTTCCCACCAAGTGCTAAATTAGTGATCTGCAAACTTGGCTCTCCAGCTGTTAAAGAACTACAAGTCCCACAATGCATTTGTCTTTATGAATCATGACTGTGGCTGTCAGACCCCTGCAATGCATTGTGGGACTTGCAGTTCCTTAACAGCTGGAGAGCCACGTTTGCAGATCACTGCGCTAAGTCATCTTTTGATAAATACTTATTCCACTCATTACAATGCACATCAAGGTCTGAATTTGGGGCACTGTGTTTTTGAGAGATCTTTTTTTGTTGTTCTTCTGTCTTTCACAGCTGCAATAAACCTACTATTACAATTATAGACAGCGGCGTAGCTAGAAATCATTGGGTCCCATAGCTACATTTTCATGGGGCCCTCAGATGTATGCACTCTTAAAGAGCTCTAAAGTCTCATAAAATTCACCTTTTTATTTTAAAAATCTCTTTTACATCACTGCCCTAACTAAACCGCCACATCCCTGCGGCTGGACACTAACGAAATCCCCCCAATTTCCCCGGGGCACACTGCGGGGAGCGCTTCCGTGAGTGGCAGAGCTTTTGGCTGTAGCTCTGCCTCTCCACGAGTCTATCAGCGCGGATCGCCGCCTTTCCCCCGCCCCTCTCAGTCTTCCTTCACTCAGAGGGGCGGGGAAGAGGCGGAGATACGCACGGATTGACATGCATGGAGGCAGAGCTGCGGCTGAAAGCTCTGCCTCCTCCAGCAACAAAATCCACGACCAAGAAAGTTGTGGATTTTGCGGGGGAGAGTTAGGGGAGAGTTAGGGGGGATTTACTTAGTGTTCAGACGCGGGGATGCAGCGTTTTAGTTAGGGCAGTGATGTAAAAGAGATTTTTAAAATAAAAAGGTGAATTTTATGAGACTTCAGAGTCTCTTTAAGCAATGTCACCTGCCCTACCCTATGGATATGACTTAATTGGGCAATTTACATTCTTATGCAATCAACACTGCACATAGTTCATGGGCACCGAGACAACATCAGAGGGTGGAGGAACACAAGAAAGTTAATGGTGATTACATTAAAGAGGAACTCCAGTGAAAATAACGTAATGAACAAAAGTGCTTAATTTTTACAATAATTATGATGATAATTAAATGATTTAGTCAGCATTTGCCCATTGTAAAATCTTTCCTCTCTCTGATTTACATTCTAACATTTATCACATGGCGACATTTTTACTGCTGGCAGGTGATGGCAGTGAAAGTAGCTGCTGCTTGCTTTTTTTGGCAGTTGGAAACAGCTGTCATTTCCTACAATGCAACAAGGCTCCCACAGAGTGATGTCAGCACCCTGGTCCTGAGATCACACTGTGGGAGGGGTTTCACCACAATATCAGACACACAGAGCCCCCTGATGATCCATTTGTGAAAAGGAAAAGATTTCTCATGGGAAAGGGGGTATCAGCTACTGATTGGGATGAAGTTCAATCCTTGGTTACGGTTTCTCTTTGAGTAACCACTGGACCCCCTATGCTCCAGGGCACCATAGCAGCTGCAATGGCTGCTATGGCTATTGCTACGTCCCTGATTATAGACTGGTCACTTCTTAGTCAGAGGGCAAACCAGCAGAGTCCCCTTTGTGTTTCTGTAAGGGGTTTTGGAGGCAATAAAATACTTACCGAGCCTCCAGCGATGTCTTGTAGTTTCCCTGCAGCTCCTAGCTGGCTCCTAGAGGCTTTCCGGCATCCGTGCATGGAAGCCGGCGTGTCACCTGACCTTACGTGGGTCAGGTGACACACCCGTTTACGCGCACGGAGGATGCCAGAAAGCCACTAGCAGCCTGCTAGGAGCTGCAGGGAAACTACAAAACATCGCTGGAGGCTTGGTAAGTATTTATGGGGGGGAGGGGGGGTGCTTTTTGGCTGGTTGCTCAAGAAACCGGCAAGCACATGTATCCGGCAGCAGGCGCTCTCCGCCGGTGCCAGATACCGGGCACTCTGCTGTACAACACAATATTACATTGCTCCTCTTGTTCTACGCTCTCTCCTCCATCCTGCTCATGTAAGTAGTCTTTCAGGCTTTGGCCTTCAGTTTCATTTAGAATAATGGCAAACAATGTCAAGCAGAAACCATAAGGGATATGTCTAGCTGTGCACTGTTAATGAGCCTGCTCTGTTATTCCAACAACCATCTGCTTGCTCAAATTATTACTGACTTGTTGAAATACTTTTATCAGAGACATGATGAAATTAGGACGATTTTAATGAAGCTTCAGTGCTGGCAAATGGAAGCCTATAAACATCTCTTATGAGGAAATTGACTAGTATTTAGGAAATACTGAGACTGGTGTACAAGAAATAATTGAATTATATTGGTTCGCAGCGTTTGCGAGCCTTGTGATTGAGTTGTTCTTGCACACGAATTTGTTTCAATTATCACCACTTCTTGGAAAAAGAGTACATTCAGCAGTGCAGTACCGTTATCAGCAAAGCTGTACATCATCACAGGGAACTGAGGGTACCGCCATATTTACCTTAATGCAGTTCATGTACAGGGCAGATACCTAACACAGTGCTATTAGAACAAGCAGTGGTATAATATAAACATTCGCAAAAGAACTCCAAGATCAGCCCAACCCATCCTTCATCTCTCAACAAAGTTAGCTAAGAATTACATTGAATTTTAGCCACAGCAATCAGTGGCATAGCTAGAGATCATGGGGTCCCATAGCTAAACTTTCATGGCGCCCTCAGATACTCAGATATAGGCACTCTTAAAGGAGAACTGTAGTGAGAGGGATATGGAGGCTGCCATATTTATTTCCTTTTAAGCAATACCAGTTGCCTGGCAGCCCTGATGGTCTATTTGCCTAAAGAAGTGTCTGAATCACACCAGAAACAAGCATGCAGCTAATCTTGTCATATCTGTCTAAATTTGTCAGAAACACCTGATCTGCTGCATGCTTGTTCAGGGCCATGGCTGAACGTATTAGAGGCAGAGGATTAGCTAATTAGCCAGGCAACTGGTATTGCTTAAAAGGAAATAAATATGGCAGCCTCCATATACCTCTCACTACAGTTCTCCTTTAAGCAATACCACCTGCCCCTACCCTATGGATATGAGTTAACTGGGCTATTACATTCTCATGCAATTAACAATACATATCGTCCATGGGCACTGAGACAAAGTCAGAGGGTGGAGAAACTCAAGAAAGTTAATGATGAATACATTTAAGTACCAGCTGGGCCCCCTATGCTCCAGGGCCCCATGGCTGCTATGGCTATTGCTATGCCCCTGACAACAATGCTCTAGAGCTGTCTAGAGCTTCCCCCCAATCTCCCACTACCTCACCATTCCATTGCTGTGTCCTCCCAAAGTCTGCTACACTTTACCTGCAGAGTAATACAGACCCATTCAGGCTTCAGTGGAAAAAGCAGAGCCCAATCGGGTCCGTGCTACTGTGCATGCACGAGCCGTCAACAATGGTTTGTGGTGGAAGATGACGACAGAAGCCCTTGGATTATCCAAAGCCTTCCCTCTGGTGCGTATCCATTTGGTGCACTTTTCCCCTCTACAGGTACACTTTTACTGGTTTGGGACCACGTGTAGTTAAATCTACACCGCACTTATGTGCTGCCTATGCCCGATGCTGCCCTTAGTAAGGAGTTGGGTCAGACTCTGTCCACCCACTTAGTATAACAAGTGTCTAAGAACTAAGGAGGCCCGCCTCTCTCTCCCATTTTTAGGGGGGCATGCCGGGTGATCGCTGCCTGGGTATCATGGCAGAGGGGGAGGGGTGTCATCTTCCACGATCCAATCCAGCTCAATCCTCTTCCTTCCAGGCGTCTGTCGAGTTGGTAACAGCGCCCCCTTGATGACGTAACCGCATGTCATCACAACTCTGTTACCAACATTGCAATGGATGCCTGGGAGGAGGAAGACTGAGGAAGCGTAGATCGCGAAAGGTGAGTTGTTAAGCGCTATGCCTGCTCTCCCTGCCACTACCTAGCTACCTATACTGGGGGCATCTATGCCTAGCTACCTATACTGCGGCCACCTATGCCTAGCTACCTATACTGGGAGCACCTATTCCTCCTTACCTATACTGGCCGCACCTATTCCTTGCTACCTATACTGGGAGCACCTATTCCTGGCTACCTATACTGGGTGCATCATTTTTACACCCTCGCCCTGGGTGCAATTTAGCCTAGAAACTGCCCTGCTCTCCCCCTCCCATAATTGAAAACCATGCAGTGGAACAAATAAGTCAGTGCCTTGTTTTCTTTTCTTCTTTACTGTAGCCTATCACCCTGCAGCAGCGCCTCTCCGTAGGTTCCTGATGCATGTCATGTGGTTGGTTTCCTTTAATAACTGATGCAGGTTTTCCCCAGTTTCTGTAAATGACACTGCATATCTGCCAGCCAGATGGCTGTGATGAATGTAGGCAGGGACACCACAGAGCTAGCCTTAGCACACTGTACTTTATGGAATCCTTATAACCAACAGCTAGTTCTGTTAAGAAGGGGATGGATGGAAATGTTAACACATAAATGTGCACTGCTGTGTCGATTGACGCTGCTCTGATTTTCAGGACAATATTCTAACTAAAGATCCAGGCTGCACATAAACAGTATAATGCTTATGAAAGGATTACACACCAGTCAAAACCATTATTGGAAGGGTTTGTTATGAGAGCTGAGTATTGGGCCTTATAATATGTTAAATCCTTTACACACTTATTTTGAAAAACAACATTATTTCTATGTAAACTATCAATTTCCTGTTAGTGCCCACAAAATTAATTAATGTAAGTTATGATCTTCCTGTTCACTAGAATGGGTTAGGAAGACAAAAGCTGCCTTGCCTGGGGTGCCAAAAACAGCCCTGCTGCCAGTAACTTTAACATAACATTAGAATATTTCAAAATTGCTACTTATTTGTATGAGAAAGGCAACTGCACAATTATATGCCCCAGATTAAGAATGTTAGTAATTAAAACAGATTACAGTCAGCTGGAGAAAATTGCTCTGATTTACTCTTGAAACAGAAAGTCATGAGGAGATAAATTCTAAATTTGGGTCATCTTTCCAGTGTTTTACATTATGTGCTCATAGCTTTGTCTCCCAGCTTTCTGCCTTGTCACATCTTAAGTAGGATTGTGAATTCATTTGAATTGAACACTGGCACTGTTTGTCCCCCAGAATACTCAGGTGTCACCGTGGCTTTTTGTGCTTTGCCTGATAAGATATTAACATCAAGGGAGCAATTCTAATTCGTTTTCATCTAATGGCTTACAGCTCAGCTATTATAATATGATCACACTGGGCATAAATAACCAACTGCTGCTGACCTGAGGATTAAAGGCATTGTTTGTTATGGGTTTTGCATTTCTATAATTAGTCCCTAAGATTTATTGCCGCTGTGTAAAATATTGTTGTCTTCGACTTCAGGCATTAGCAGTTTTATTGCCAGCTACTTCTTAAAGTAGTTTGTCATTGTGTACATATCTGGTCATAAGAATGCACACTAGGTATCCTGAATACCTCAGCAGTATTGGGGGCCCTCACAGACTGGGTTCTACACAGCTTCAGTGTGCCCAATAGTCAGATGAAAATGTACAGGAATCTAACTATGGACTCAACTATTACCTCACTCCTCCCTCCCCACATGATAATTTGCTAGAGGAAAGGAAATGAGGTCACCAGAGAGCTAGAAAGGGGTGTGGCATGGGCTAGGAGAAACATGAGAGGAATAGAGATTTGGCAGGACCAGGGAGTCCAGCCATACACCGGTGAGTCACTGGGGTTCAGTACCTCATACGAAGCAGCACCCATGCTGCTAAATCGGCAAGCCTGGTGTAAGAATCTGTGAGGTTCTTGCAAAGTAAAATCCTCATTCATTTTGAACCAATATTTCAGCAAGGAGACTCAAAGATCTCCTTTAAGATATACGGTATATAACAGAAAATTCAGTGTAATGAAATAGACTTTTAAGAAGTGAATTCAGCTTTCAGCTAAAGGTTATTTGAGTGCAACTTTGTTTAGTTTGGACTATACAGATCCAGGCACATGCCGGGACTCTACCAACTGATTAAACCCTAATTTTCCTTAAAACAAATACAATCTGATACTATGGTAGTACATGTCAGCAGTCAGCACAACCCAAAAGTGAGGTTGGGAATTGGCTTGCATGCTTTGAACATACTACGTCAACTGTATGATCCAATGGACAACTTAAAATTTAGAGAACACCCATATTGTACCTTCAGCCCACCTACAATGGGATGGGACTAATTAACAATTGCTTAACCCAGGAGTTTTACTATACAGTATATATGATGTATCTGTAATGTATGTTATAAGTTAGCATATTGCTTGTTGCTGACGATGCCTCTTGCTTCCTGATTCATGGTGAGGATTATGCAATAAAGGTGTACTCCATGCTGAATCAATGGTAATAAACTTCCTATAGGACATACAAAAAACTACTTATAACACCTGGATTGTATACATCCTTGCCTACACTTTACTGTCACAGGAAATTATATTCAATACATCATTATTGTTGAAGTATAAAATACTACTTGCAAACAATGCTGACAATAAGAGAGTGCTAAAAAACATACAAACTATTTATTTTTTGTTCTGAGCTAAATGAATCAGATTTTACAACACACTGATATGATGCTCTAAACAATTCAAAGTCAAAATGTAACCCATTACAATGAAAATAAGATAATGAGACATTATAATGTCACTGTTACTACCCATACAATTATCTCTTAAAATTATTTTTGTTCAGGCCTGCTTTATGTAGCCAGCAGAAGAGCAAGGCCAAAACATTAAGTGAATGGTGCACACACAGAAGAGCTGGCAGAAAAGTCAGAAATATTTATATATTTTGTTGAAACACTCCAGTTCAAAAGCACATGGTTCAGAGCAAGTGCACAACTACAAATCATGCATACTAGTGAAACTTTGATCTGTCCCTCAAATGTTCACACCCATCTTTGTGCAGCTACCATGACTCCCTTCACGGCCGGCACTACCACAGGGGCAGCCTGGGCAATTGCCCAGGGCTCTCAAGCACAGCTTCCCCCCCCCCCCCCAGGTCTCCCCCATACTTTATTTTAATCCTGTGGGCGTCTGCAGTGTAGCAGCTCACCTGTTTCCAGGTGACGCATGTGTTCCTTCATAAGGGCCCTTTCACATCAGAGGGCTTTTTCGGCGTTTTAACGCCACTGCCGAAGTTGGCGTTTTCCTAGGTAAAATAAAAATTAATAGACTTTCATTTTACCTTTCACACTTAACGCTGCGTTTTGGAGCATTGTGTTTTGAAGCTCCCAGGAGCTTTTTAGGGCTGACCGTGGCATTTCTCATTACAATTGATACTAATGTATTGGCGGCCTTAAAAACGCCTCGAAAACGCCTGCAGCCAAAACGCAGCGTTTTAGCCTTTTACCGCTGCCTGTAGTGTGAAAGAGCCCTAAGTCCGTGTCTCCATGCACTCCCATTTTAATCCTGGTAGGGGAATGCTATACATAATAACAACATGTGTTGGGTCATGTAGGAGAGGCACCCCTGCAAGGATGAAAATTGGAGTGCACGGAGCCACGGACATATGGAGGAGCGCACCGGCCAGATCAAGTGAGCCGCTACACTGCAGGGACCATGGGGACCAAAGTAAAGTTGGGGAGGGGCTGGTGAGGTGAATTGGTCAGGCCCTAATGCCGCTTGGGGAGGGAGGGTCCATCAGGGGGGCTACTAGGTTAATATAGCCCAGGGACCCCATTGTACCTACAACTGACCTGGCTCCCTCCATCCATAACAAATATGGACACAACAAAAGCTGCTATGGAGGCGGTGCTCTATACCAGAGGGAACTAGGGTGAGTAGTTGGTGGCCCCGCAGTCCTGGGCCCATCTGCAACTGCAGGCGCTATCCTCCAACAGTAATACCTACTAATTTGTATTTGTCACTGCTTCGTGGAAAAAAGGCAGCTTTTATCACATAGAATGGTTTCTCAAAAAGATTTATCAAACATTTTAGCATGCGGAAGGCGCTGAGGTTTTCTGCTGAAAAGTAGCTTCTTTTGTTTGTTAAAAGGAACCTGAACCCAGTAAAATTATTTAAAATAAACACATGATGTTTCTGCAAATGAACATTACATACTTACCTTGCCATCAGCAGCTCAACATTTTCTTCCAGCAACAATCCCTTCCAGTTCTGACAAGATTGTCAGAACTGAAATTAATCAGTTGCATTCAGTTATAGTTGAAAGGACAACTGCTGTGCAAGGTAATGTCCATGTTTCCCTATGGCTCAAATGGGCGATATTACAGTTTAACAGTGTGCTGACGAGGAAACTGTTATGGAGTAATGTCCATTTTTTAAAATGGACGATGAAGAATTCCATTGATCACAGTGGACAAGCAGGATGCAGGAGAGGAGAAAGAGATTGAGGAGTAGACTACACTGGAGGCAAGTATGACGTGTGTATGGTTATTTTGACTTTTAATTTTCAGTTCAGGTTTGCTTTAATTTTAAAGCTGCTGCTTTCCATATTTAGAGACCTGTAATGTGTTAATTAACCTTTAAGAACAACAAGCAAAATTGGACAATGTGTAAACGATGAGCAGGTTACATAAGGATAATACATGAAGCTGGAGTCCACATCTGCATACAAAACACAAAGCTCCTCGACAAATCCAGCAGAACATCCAGGCTTCCTTCACATTCCAGCTTCATGTCAGCATTCCTTTTAAATTACAGACTTCACTCCTTCATCCCTCATGTTTTTATAGATGAGGCCAGATTAAATCACTTGGTCTTACCAGCTTTAGAAGAAGCTGCATTTCCTCCACCTGGATGCATAGAGTGAATATGCGCAGAGCGTCTCATTCACTGCAAAAGATCAGTGGACTTATAGCCGGGGATCTGGAAAGTGATTACTATGCTTTCTTGTGCAGTCAGGGAACTCATTCGAGTTGACGTATTACACATGGATTTTTCAGGATACTATTGATCGAGGCCTGGGATCATTGAGGCATGAATTGTGCATTTCCAGTGAACACTGTCTCCATGGCACAGGCTTGCTGAATACATTAGGCCTTTGCTGGATGACAAGTGGGCTGCAAGATACTTGGCAAGGGTTGTAACCTCTTATATTAAAGCTAAGCTTTAATTTAAAAATCAATATAACATACATCTCCGATACACAAGCTATTTTGCCATTTGTTGCTATTAAAAATAACTTTAGCTTTTCAGTCTGCAGTCAGCTATGATGCGGGGTGGCAGATGGCTTAGAACACGCTGGCTATAGCTAGGATACAGAGCACTGCACGATGACTTGCACACCCAACACCAGAATCAGAATCAGAATCAGAGTTTATTATCGCCAAGTACAACCGGTGGGTTGTACCCGGAATTGGTTTTGGCACATACAGGGTCGTTGGTGAAGAGACAAGAAATAGCATACAGTTAAGCATGGCACATACATAGACGTGAGACAAGCATACTTAGGACAACATTACAGCTTGTGCGTACAATTAAGCAGAGTGCAGCGTCACATGCAGTCAAGCATGGGTCATACGTATAAAATATAAAAGCAAAAATAAAAAGCAAAAACAGAGCGTTACAGCATACACGTACATTTAACGTAAATACAAAAAAAAAAAAAAAAAAAAAAAAAAAAAAACATAGCAAAGCATACATTGATAGTAGGAACAGAAAAGAGTGGGACTGGAGGAGCAGCCTGAGAGCTGATCTGAGCGCTGCCATTTTCGGCACTGGACGCTACACAGCGACACGCTCCCAACAAGACAGGTGCACCGATTGTCCACGAAAGTAGAGAGAAGGAAACTGGGAAAGCAACTGAGAGAGAGAGAATGGATAGCTAAAGAGGAGAGAGACAGAGACAGAGAGTCCCCTTTAGGACTGCAGATGTGTACAGTCCGATGAACAGTGCTCCTAGCCGAACTGAGGGGATCACCAAGAGGGGTCACGCTTAGCAAAGTTCTGACTTGGTGCCCGGTCTGGGCGGGTCAGGTCCTGCAAAGTTCTGGCTTGGTGCCCGGTCTGGGCTGGTCAGGTCCAGAGTCCCCATTTATGATGGTTGCAGGCAGAGGGGAACTGGTGGAGTGTAGATGTGGCCGCAATTTGAGGGCTGGATGTGGGGGTGACGATCTCATTGGTAGTGGCCCCATCAAGGGAGGTCCTCCCAATGTGGCTGCAGCTTGGACGGGGGGAGAGGTGGCCTGCGTGTGCTCAGGTGGAGTCCCCCTTACCCGGCAGCAGTGGCAACGAAGCTCCGATGCGGAGATCCGGGCACGTGGGCAGCCAGACTGAGGCAGCGAGGCTCCTGGGCCACCACGTGGGCGGCGGCCGCTCAGCTGGTCCAGCGATCCTCCCGAGCGAGTCTCCGACATCCCCAGCCCGCGTCCTGGCAGGCATGTGGTGCGACCGCATGGCTGCACCGAGCGGCGTCTCGTGCTTGCGCTGGGTGCACTCCCCGATGCTGGAGCCGAGGAGGTGCCGCTGGGAGCTCTTCGCTGGTCCCTCTGCGTGTCCCTCCGCGTCGATCCCGCTCAGCTGATCCGGCTCTGCAGCTGACCACAGACCACGTGGGCGGCCATCCCGTAGCCAGCTCCTGCAGCGCTGACTCACAGTGCGCCCTGGATGTCCAGGAAGCCCAGCACTGCATCCCGGGATCCCCAGAGGCAGGGGGGATCCATCCAGCGAAAATGAGATGGCTCTGTTGGGGGGAAAGGGGACAGAAGAGTAGAAAGGCCGGAGCCCTGTGTGCCAGGCAACCCTCTTACGGCGCCATCTTGATTTTCCAGCTGTATCCTGGAGCCTATGGCATAAAATAACATCATATATTATCTTCAGAGATACCACAATGATATTTGCAGGTTGAAAAAGAGTCCAAAATTTTATTTGCACAAGTTACAAAAATATTACTTACGGAGCAACATAAAGATCATCCAATCAATCGATCTTAATGACGGTTATACATTTTTAAAAGTATCTTGATTACTCCAAGCCAAATTTGTTTCTATATAGATCTTATGAGGATGCATGTTTTTGTTTATGTTTTGATCATATTTATAAACGTCATGAAAATTGATTGATTGAACTCTTTTTCAAACTGCAAATATCGTTGTGGTATCTCTGAAGGTAATATACAGTATAATCTTTATTAAGTTATTGAGTGTCTAACTGGGATGAAGTGGATTACTCTGTGAAGGATTGCCTTTTTCTGCCCTTTGTGTCAAAAAGGAGCGTTCCCTTAACTAAATATAACACTACTAGTAGACCCAAGCCCGTTTAAAAATGGGCTCTAAGTCTTGTTTTCTGCCGCTGCCGGGCGCATGCGCGCGCCCGCCGCACGTGCATGCAACCCTCAAGCATGCGCGTGCCCCCACCGCGCACACGTCTGCCTCGCCCATCCGCTCCCTGGTTCCGTCGAGCTGTCCGTTACTGCGCACATGCGCAGTAGCAAAAAACAGGTACACAGGGACAGCTGGACGCAGCGACACAGGGATTTTATTGTATAGGATTGTAAAACTTGGTGATATAATTTGAGGAGTCAGTGTGTATGCCCAGGCTATAGGTCTCGCTCTTCACCTAGCTATCACTGCCTGGCACACCACTGACACCTATACTGTCCCTGCCTGGCACACCACCAGCTGGCCCTAATTAGGACTTAGGCAAGTAAGGCATACAAACTGACAGAGAAGGCAGATATACCACCAGAGGCCACTACTGAGGCCAGTAACACAGTTCCGCAGTATCACATACACAGTTCAACAGTTCAGAGGTATCACATAGGTCATTACCTTGGTTCAGAGGAACTGAAGCAATCAGCGTTGAGAGTCAGTGGTAACAAGGATGACAGGCAAGTCCCCAGGTAACAGACAATCCAGATAACATGTAATAGGTATCCAATAGCAGGCAATTGTCGGTCCAGGCAGCAGGCAAGAGAGTATCCAGTAAACAAGCAAGGGTCAATCCAGGCAGCAGACAAGGGAGTATCCAGTAAACAAGCAAGGGTCAATCCAGGCAGCAGACAAAGGAGTATCCAGTAAACAGGCAAGGGTCAATCCAGGCAGCAGACAAGAGATATCCAGGAAGCAATTTGTCAAATACAATCCGAGGTCAAAGTCCAGAATATCAAACCACGATCAGAGTGCACACCCAGCAACTAGCCAAAGCTATGCTTATCACGGGCGATGACTGGGAGCACTCTGCACATTTAAATATCAAGCATTCTCCAATCAGTGGCCGGCCACCTTCCGCCCAACCAATCACACAGCAAGGGCCTGTCAGGTAGAGATCAGCTGACACTGCTCCAGTCAGCTGAGCGGGTCAGCTGACTATTGTTTACCCTTGCGGAGGGTGTACTGCGAACGCGCCCTCTGCCTATCAGAGTGCGCGGACTGTGAGTCACCAGCGGGGAACAAGCACCGAGACCCGGAAGTGACAGATTCTGCCCGGGTCTCGGCCGCACTTTACTATTTACAAATACATTCCTTATAACTATAAAATAACAGATTACCAGGCTCTAAACGTTTGAAAGGAAAGCTGAACACTCACCTGAAAATGGATTGGGGAACCTCACAGCGACGCCTCCCGACAAACGAGGGTCCCCGATCCATCTTCCTACTCGTGGGCACACTAGATGGCAGATGACGGGTGCGAACCGGAAGTCAAACATTTGCGGTACTTTGTGTTGGAGTCGTCTGGGATCTGTCCTGACAGTCGTTATCGCTGCGCCTTGCCAAACGTGGTTTGTGTAATCACGCACCTGTACCCATGTCACAAGATTGCGGAAATGATCGCTCTTTGCTCAAAAAAAATATCACCGGTTGTTGGAAAAATCGTTGCAAGAATGAAATAGTGGGTATGGGCCTTAAAATCGTTGCTTTTGTGTGAGAAAATGCGGAAAAGCCGCCGCGTGCGCTCAGAGTAAGGCGGCTGTTTCCACGCCCAACGCGGCGGTTTGCACGCGTGGGCCTACATCTGCTAGTATGGCCGAACGCGGAGAAACTGCCGCATGCCTTGATAGCGGTGCGGCGGTTTCCGCGTCCAGCGCGGCGGGTGGTACGCAAGACATGTCTGGTGTGGCTGGGACGGATAGTCCACACAGGTTCAGAAGGACGCGCGCGTGGAGAGGTAGAACTTTTATGACAGCCAGAAGGGAGTTAGCTGACCAAGCCGGTCAGCTGACGACTGTACCAGTTCCCATTGGTCCAGCACTTAGGGGAGGCGCTGGAGAGCGCTGGGCTACATATACTGGGTGCTGGTCATTCTCTGGTTGTCTGCCGTTGCGATCACTACGTGGAAGCACTCAGACCTTATTGTCAGAATCTGTGTTATCATTCTGTTATACTTCAGACTAGTCCCAGGGTGTTGATGATCAAGGACCTCACACCCAAAGATTAGGAATCTGTGTTATCATTCTGTTATACTTCAGACTAGTCCCAGGGTGTTGATGATCAAGGACCTCACACCCAAAAATTAGGAATCTGTGTTATCATTCTGTTATACTTCAGACTAGTTCCAGGGTGTTGATGATCACGGAGCTCACACCCAAGACTAGGCATTGTTTATTATCTGTTATGACCTTCTGCTTTCCTGACCACTCTTCTGTTCACTGATTTGGTACTTCGCTATATCTGATACTCTGTTGCCAAACCCTGCTTGCCTTAGGATTACCGAATCAGCCTCCTGTCTTTGTACTTTGTATGTCCGTGTGTTGCCGACCTGGTTTGTCCGACCTTGAGAGCTATCTCCTCAGTTAAGAGATAGTTCACAGACCAGTCAGTGACATCCTCCTATTGGTGTCACTCACGCTCTGGTCCTTCTTCTCCCAGTCTGACTCCTCCCTGCGGGAGGTAATCAGGCTGCTAAAGGTACTCATACTCTAGCAGTATTCCTTACTGCTTTTGTACCTGTCCTCCTGATATTGTTCTCAAAGTATTACTGTTGCACCAAACACTCATATCTCTCAGGTGTCCAGAGGTTAGTAATAGATCTGATTATTGGTGATACTGCAGATCGTCAATAATCAGGTATATATCTGTATTCTTGGTGATACTGCAGATCACCAATAATCAGACCCTCTCTGTGTTACACCGATCGTTACATTTTGTAACAACATATCCCTAAAAGATGATCTTTTTTTTTTCACTGGCGCAGTATGCGTGATCATCAGTATCATAATTAACCTTAATTGGTGAATCACATCTCCATTCACTTCAGTAAAGCAATGGATCGCCAACCATGACTGTTAATGGACTTCAGAGGTGAGGAGGATTGTAATCGGTCTACTCACTTAATACAATAACATACAATAACATTTGTAAAGCGCTTTTCTCCCATAGGACTCAAAGGAGCTTCTTCCAGCCCCTAGCAGCCATTTCCGTCTCCTGCTGCAGCCCTGGTCCTCCTCTGTCCAGCTGACCACCTGTTATGATCACAACCCTCAGCGAGGTCCAGCTCTATTGCACCTGGCGTCCATGTCATCTGGCGTCCATGTCATCTGTCGCGTACTGCGTCTGCTGGAAGCCAGGATTCTCTGAAAGATCGTAGCCATGCTACCATCCGTGAACAAGCATAGTCGCACTGCACAGATGCAGATGCCTCTTGTAGTAGCATCAAGCCGCTCGGGCTTTGCTTTTTCCCACAAGCCCAAGCAGCTCCATGCTACTGCAAAGACACAAAGTGTCCTGTGTTTGTGCAGTGAGACCGCGCTACTTCATTTATGGGAGCGTAGCCAAGTGCACCTCTTTGACAAGCTCTTGTTGAAGAGGTTTGGAGGTTCCAGTGCTGCAATGGCAAGGGGGATGGGAAAGCATCTGGATTATCCGTAGGCTTCCCACTACTTAGATAAGTATCTATTTGGGGCACTGTTTCCCTACAGGTACCCATTAATTGACCGGCATACCCTGTTGAAGTGCTCTTGCCCAGTTGGATGGCTGCTCCTGGCTCATGTTTGCAGTGTAAATATTGAAGTGAATTGCTCGTATTTAGAACATAAGCAAATCAGTAATACATACATTAAATTTGAAGTAAAAAGTCAGAATTCCATTTTAAATCTTGGTATAACATGGTAACATCTGTGCTTCTCCCACAATAAATGGAATAAGAGGCCGTCTTCTGGGCACAGATCCATGGGTTAAGCAGGCATGTTGGTACTGCACTGACTGAGCATAATGCTGTGATTACTGGAAGGCTATGGGCACATTACGCACAGCTTCAGCCCTTTGTTTGGGCTTCAGGCCGTAAAGTAGATCTGACATGTTTTGCTACGTGTGGGTTCTCCTGTCTTCAAGGTACTGAATGGATAAAATATGCCAGACAATATATGTGTGACCATGCCAGCTGGCAAGAACCAAACACAACTGTAATCCAGTGCAGCACCTGTGTACACACGGTATGACCACATCTACAGATTATTATCTGCTGAATTACCCGATGTGCGCAATACATACAGTATACTGTATATATTTATCATGAAAGGGCTGAGTGATTCTTTGATGTACAATAAATACAGTGACCCTTACAGAAGAAAATGTTTCCCTTTGTTGTCTTGTTTCAAATACCAATGAAAATATTTAGTACAAAGTTAGTGTACAGCATTCCTTTGGTAATTATTTAAAATTTTCTACAACAAACAGCATTCTTTATTGTTCTTTCTTTTCTGGCATTCAGTCATTATTTTGAATGTAGGTCTATCATTAACACATACAGTACTTCAACAGGCGGCTTTGCATTTGTAGTAGTGAATGTCTGTCAAGCTATAAACACAAACGCTTTTTCTGAGCTCAGTCATGTGACCTACAACTAACACAAAAGATCATATGGTCCCTGCAGCCAGGAGCATTGTGGGCATTAAAGATCACATCAGGCAAAGGGGTTTTTGTTTGTAAAAGGGTGATTTTTGGTCCACATCATGTGATTTAGCTTTGGGTAGATCTGACTAGCCGGACTAATTTAATGCATAGACAAATCAGTATATTTATTAGATCAACATATTAATCTCTAGGCGCCAGGTGATGGCAATAAGTACAACATTGGTAATGTTCTGCTATCAATATTGTTCTATCATCTTTTGTAATAGTAATTCTATCCAGAAACCCCTCTGCTACCTAATGACTAACCCTAACCTCTACCCCTTAGTATTCCCTTACAATAACATTAATTTCTTTCTGATGTCTACAACCCTCCCCCCCCCCCCTAAAAAAACAAACCCCTCTCTTAATGCCTAACTCCAACCTCCTTTCCCTGACTGTTAACTCTATCCTCTTTTTTAACTTTTAACACCCTCCTTAAAGGGAATCTGAAGTGGGAAGGAAATGGAGGCTGTCATATTTATTTCCTTTTAAAGGACAACTGAAGAGAGAGGTATATGGAGGCTGTCATGTTTATTTCCTTTTAGACAATACCAGTTGCCTGGCAGCCCTGCTGATCCTCTGCCTCTAATACTATTAGCCATAGCCCCTGAACAAGCATGCAGCAGATAAGGTGTTTCAGTGGTTCAGACTTATAAGTCTGATCTGACAAGACTAGCTGCATGCTTGTTTCTGGTTTTAATCAGATACTACTGCAGAGAAATAGACCAGCAGGGCTGCCAGGCAACTGGTATTGATTAAAAGGAAATAAACATGACAGCCTCCATATACCTCTCTCTTCAGTTCCCCTTTAAGCAATACCAGTTGCCTGGCAGCCCTGCTGATCCTCTGCCTCAAATACCTTTAGCCATAGACTCTGAACAAGCAAGATCAGGTGTTTCTGACATTATTGTCAGATCTGACAAAACTAGCTGCTTGTTTGTTTTTGCTCCCCGGTGTGATTCAGACACTACTGCAGCCAAAAAGATCAGCAGGGCTGCCAGGTAATTGGCATTGTTTAACCACTAACCAATGATGTGTCGTTTCAAACGTCCTGTCGGCCCCTCTTAACGGACCCACAAACGTTTTAATAGGTCCTCCACCACTGCCGTGTGCAGTCACACACTGAACCCCTTTAAGTAGGGGCCCACCAAACTCCCCTTCCCCCCTAGGTACTGTCTGCACTCTGAGAGGTGTGGTTGGTAAAAGGGAACAAGTATTCCTTGAGCCAATTAAAGTGCCTGTGAGGTCGCACGTTATATAGTCTTATAATGCAGCTTACCGCAATGCTAATCCTACAGGCTGTTCACAGTGCGACTTTTAAGTCGCATAAAAAAATGTTGCATTGTGGTAAATCACTGCTTGCAGTGCGTTACCTCTTAACGCAGACACGTTGCGACTTTAACGTCGCATTAAAACGCAACGTCCCACTGTGAATACAGTCTAAGGGAAAGACCATGGCTACAACAAGAAGACAATGATCTTTGCTGTAAAAATTCTGTCTGTGTGCTTGTTCATAGCACAAAGACTAGTGACATCTAGTGGGAAAAAAAATACAAAGTAAAAATACACATTTTCCACGGTTTACATTAAATAAAAATTAATTAATACCTTATCTCTCCTTCACCCCCCCCCCCCCCCCCCATAGTTACAAAAATCAATCACTTGTTTAAAAAAAATGGTATGATTTAAAAAAATAAAATACATAAATAGTTTTGTTAGATACTGTTCTTTTTTTTTTTTTTTTAATATGTATGTGATGGGCATATTACTGTTATTTTAGTAATAAGGGTTCGTAATTATTGGCCGGATAAAAAAAAACCCAAACCAGAACAAATAAAAAAAAAAAAATCGAAATATTTCTACCATACATTGAACTAGGAACATAATTTAACTGTTGTGATAGCCGGGACTAATGGGCAAATAAAATGTTTCGGTTTTATTTATAGTAGCATTGCTTATGTTAAAACTATAGGGGATAGAATTGGAGAAATAGTGTATTTTTTCATTTTTTTTTCTTGTTTTTCCCTATAAAATGCATAGAAAAGAAAGTCATTACTGAAAAAGTACTGTCCAAAAAAGGCTCATTTGGGCAAAAAAAAAAAACAAGGTATACATCATTTCGGTATGATAAGTATGATAACAAGGTATTGCCGAATGAAAGGGAGGAACGCTGACAGGTGAAAATTGTTCTGGTCTATTAGGGTAAAAACCCTTGGAGTGAAGTGGTTAAAGGGGAAATGAAGTAAGAGGTATACGGAGGCTGCCATATTTATTTCCTTTTAATCAATACCAGTTGCCTGGCAGCCCTGCTGGACTATTTCTCTGCAGTGATATCTGAATAACACCAGAAACAAGCATGCAGATAGTCTTGTCAGATCTGACTTTAAAGTCAGAAACACCTGATCTGCTACATGCTTGTTTAGGGGCTATGGCTAATAGTATTAGAGGCAGAGGATCAGCAGGGATGCCAGGCAACTGGCATTGCTTAACTACTTCCCGACCGCCGTATAGACAAATGGCGGCCGGGAAGCAGACGCCGCAAGGACCGCCGTATTGACAAAATGCGGCGGTCCTTGTTTGGGCATGGGCGGAGCGATCGCGTCATCCGTGACGCGATCCTCCGCCTCCGCCTGTCGCCGCTCACTCGCCGCAACATCCCGCCGGCCATACGGAAGCGCCGGCGGGATGTTAACCCGACGATCGCCGCATACAAAGTGTATAATACACTTTGTAATGTTTACAAAGTGTATTATACAGGCTGCCTCCTGCCCTGGTGGTCCCAGTGTCCGAGGGACCACCAGGGCAGGCTGCAGCCACCCTAGTCTGCACCAAGCACACTGATTTTCTCCCCCCCCCGCCCCAGATCGCCCACAGCACCCATCAGACCCCCCCCTGCCCACCCCCCAGACCCCTGTTTGCACCCAATCACCCCCCTAATCACCCATCAATCACTCCCTGTCACTATCTGTCAATGCTATTTTTTTTTAATACCCCCCCCCCTGCCCCCTGCTCCCTCCTGATCACCCCCAACCCCCCAGATTCTCCCCAGACCCCCCCCCAGACCCCCCCCCCAATGTACTGTATGCATCTATCCCCCCTGATCACCTGTCAATCACCTGTCAATCACCTGTCAATCACCCATCAATCACCCATCAATCACCCCCTGTCACTGCCACCCATCAATCAGCCCCTAACCTGCCCCTTGCGGGCAATCTGATCACCCCCCCCACACCAATAGATCGCCCGCAGATCCGACATCAGATCACCTCCCAAATCCATTGTTTACATCTATTCTCTCCTCTAAACACACACTAATTACCCATCAATCACCCATCAATCACCCCCTATCACCACCTGTCACTTTTACCTATCAGATCAGACCCTAATCTGCCCCTTGCGGGCACCCAATCACCCGCCCACACGCTCAGATTGCCCTCAGACCCCCCCTTATCAATTCACCAGTGCATTCATTACATCTGTTCTTCCCTGTAATAACCCACTGATCACCTGTCAATCACCTGCCAATCACCTATCACCCATCAATCACCCCCTGTCACCCCCTGTCACTGCCACCCATCAATCAGCCCCTAACCTGCCCCTTGCGGGCAATCTGATCACCCACCCACACCATTAGATCGCCCGCAAACCCGCCGTCAGATTACCTCCCAAATGTATTGTTTACATCTGTTATCTTCTCTAAACACCCACTAATTACCCATCAATCACCCCCTATCACTGTTACCTATCAGATCAGACCCTAATCTGCCCCTTGCGGGCACCCAATCACCCGCCTACACGCTCAGATTACCCTCAGACCCCCCCTTATCAATTCGCCAGGGCATTATTTACATCTATCCTTCCCTGTAATAACCCACTGATCACCTGTCAATCACCTGCCAATCACCTATCACCCATCAATCACCCCCTGTCACCCCCTGTCACTGCCACCCAACAATCAGCCCCTAACCTGCCCCTTGCGGGCAATCTGATTACCCACCCACACCAATAGATCGCCCGCAGATGCGACATCAGATCACCACCCAAGCGCAGCGTTTACTCTCCTCTAAACACCCACTAATTACCCATCAATCACCCATAAATCACCCCCTATCACCACCTGTCACTGTTACCCATCAGATCAGACCCTAATCTGCCCCTTGCGGGCACCCAATCACCCGCCTACTCGCTCAGATTACCCTCAGACCCCCCCTTATCAATTCGCCAGTGCAATATTTACATCTGTTCTCCCCTGTAATAACCCACTGATTACCTGTCAATCACCTATCAATCACCCATCAATCACCCCCTGTCACTGCCACCCATCAATCACCCCCTGTCACTGCCACCCATCAATCACCCGCTGTCACTGCCACCCATCAATCAGCCCCTAACCTGCCCCTTGCGGGCAATCTGATCACCCACCCACACCAATAGATCGCTCGCAGATCCGACGTCCGATCACCTCCCAAGTGCAGTGTTTACATCTGTTCTCTACCCTAAACACCCACTAATTACCCATCAATCACCCCCTGTCACTGCTACCTATCAGATTAGACCCCTATCTGCCCCTAGGGCACTCAATCACCCGCCCACACCCTCAGAATGCCCTCAGACCCCAGCCCTGATCACCTCGCCAGTGCATTGCTTGCATCTATTCCCCCCTCTAATCACACCTTGAGACACCCATCAATCACCTCCTGTCACCCCCTAGCACACCTACCCATCAGATCAGGCCCTAATTTGCCCCGTGTGGGCTCCTGATCACTCGGCCAAACCCTCAGATCCCCCTCAGACCCCCTTCCGATCACCTCCCCAGTGCATTGATTGCATCTATTTTCCCCTCTAACCACCCCCTGAGACACCCATCAATCACCTCCTGTCACCCCCCTAGCACTCCTATCCATCAGATCAGGCCCAATACAACCTGTCATCTAAAAGGCCACCCTGCTTATGACCGGTTCCACAAAATTCGCCCCCTCATAGACCACCTGTCATCAAAATTTGCAGATGCTTATACCCCTGAACAGTCATTTTGAGACATTTGGTTTCCAGACTACTCACGGTTTTGGGCCCGTAAAATGCCAGGGCGGTATAGGAACCCCACAAGTGACCCCATTTTAGAAAAAAAGACACCCCAAGGTATTCTGTTAGGTGTATGACGAGTTCATAGAAGATTTTATTTTTTGTCAAAAGTTAGCGGAAATTGATTTTTATTGGTTTTTTTCCACAAAGTGTCACTTTCCGCTAACTTTTGACAAAAAATAAAATCTTCTATGAACTCACCATACTCCTAACAGAATACCTTGGGGTGTCTTCTTTCTAAAATGGGGTCACTTGTGGGGTTCCTATACTGCCCTGGCATTTTAGGGGCCCTAAACCGCGAGGAGTAGTCTAGAAAACAAATGCCTCAAAATGACCTGTGAATAGGACGTTGGGCCCCTTAGCGCACCTAGGCTGCAAAAAAGTGTCACACATGTGGTACCGCCGTACTCAGGAAAAGTAGTATAATGTGTTTTGGGGTGTATTTTTACACATACCCATGCTGGGTGGGAGAAATTTCTATGTAAATGGACAATTGTGTGTAAAAAAATCAAACAATTGTCATTTACAGAGATATTTCTCCCACTTAGCATGGGTATGTGTAAAAATACACCCCAAAACGCATTATACTACTTCTCCTGAGTACGGCGGTACCACATGTGTGGCACTTTTTTACACCCTAAGTACGCTAAGGGGCCCAAAGTCCAATGAGTACCTTTAGGATTTCACAGGTCATTTTGCGACATTTGGTTTCAAGACTACTCCTCACGGTTTAGGGCCCCTAAAATGCCAGGGCAGTATAGGAACCCCACAAATGACCCCATTCTAGAAAGAAGACACCCCAAGGTATTCCGTACGGAGTATGGTGAGTTCATAGAAGATTTTATTTTTTGTCACAAGTTAGCGGAAAAAGACACTTTGTGAAAAAAAACTATTAAAATCAATTTCCGCTAACTTGTGACAAAAAAATAAAAACTTCTATGAACTCACCATACTCCTAACGGAATACCTTGGGGTGTCTTCTTTCTAAAATGGGGTCATTAGTGGGGTTCCTATACTGCCCTGGCATTTTAGGGGCCCTAAACCGCGAGGAGTAGTCTTGAAACAAAAATGACCTGTGAAATCCTAAAGGTACTCATTGGACTTTGGGCCCCTTAGTGCAGTTAGGGTGCAAAAAAGTGCCACACATGTGGTATCGCCGTACTCGGGAGAAGTAGTATAATGTGTTTTGGGGTGTATTTTTACACATACCCATGCTGGGTGGGAGAAATACCTCTGTAAATGACAATCTTTTGATTTTTTTACACACAATTGTCCATTTACAGAGGTATTTCTCCCACCCAGCATGGGTATGTGTAAAAATACACCCCAAAACACATTGTACTACTTCTCCCGAGTATGGCGATACCACATGTGTGGCACTTTTTTGCACCCTAACTGCGCTAAAGGGCCCAAAGTCCAATGAGTACCTTTAGGATTTTACAGGTCATTTTGAGAAATTTCGTTTCAAGACTACTCCTCACGGTTTAGGGCCCCTAAAATGCCAGGGCAGTATAGGAACCCCACAAATGACCCCATTTTAGAAAGAAGACACCCCAAGGTATTCCGTTAGTAGTATGGCGAGTTCATAGAAGATTTTATTTTTTGTCAAGTTAGCGGAAATTGATTTTAATTGTGTTTTTTCACAAAGTGTCATTTTCCGCTAACTTTTGACAAAAAATAAAATCTTCTATGAACTCACCATACTCCTAACGGAATACCTTGGGGTGTCTTCTTTCTAAAATAGGGTCATTTGTGGGGTTCCTATACTGCCCTGGCATTTTAGGGGCCCTAAACCGTGAGGAGTAGTCTTGAAACGAAATTTCTCAAAATGACCTGTGAAATCCTAAAGGTACTCATTGGACTTTGGACCCTTTAGCGCAGTTAGGGTGCAAAAAAGTGCCACACATGTGGTATCGCCGTATTTAGGAGAAGTAGTATAATGTGTTTTGTGGTGTATTTTTACACATACCCATGCTGAGTGGGAGAAAGATCTCTGTAAATGGACAATTGTGTGTAAAAAAAATTAACAAATTGTCATTTACAGAGATATTTCTCCCACCCAGCATGGGTATGTGTAAAAATACACCCCAAAACACATTATACTACTTCTCCTGAGTACGGCAATACCACATGTGTGGCACTTTTTTGCAGCCTAACTGCGCTAAGGGGTCCAAAGTCCAATGAGCACCTTTAGGCTTTACAGGGGTGCTTACAATTTAGCACCCCACAAAATGTCAGGACAGTAAACACACCCCACAAATGACCCATTTTGGAAAGTAGACCCTTCAAGGTATTCAGAGAGGGGCATGGTGAGTCCGTGGCAGATTTCATTTTTTTTTGTCGCAAGTTAGAAGAAATGGAAACTTTTTTTTTTTTTTTTTTCTCTCACAAAGTGTCATTTTCCGCTTACTTGTGACAAAAAATAATATCTTCTATGAACTCACTATGCCTCTCAGTGAATACTTTGGGATGTCTTCTTTCCAAAATGGGGTCATTTGAGGGGTATTTATACTATCCTGGAATTCTAGCCCCTCATGAAACATGACAGGGGGTCAGAAAAGTCAGAGATGCTTGAAAATGGGAAAATTCACTTTTTGCACCATAGTTTGTAAACGCTATAACTTTTACCCAAACCAATAAATATACACTGAATGGGTTTTTTTTAATCAAAAACATGTTTGTCCACATTTTTCGCGCTGCATGTATACAGAAATTTTACTTTATTTGAAAAATGTCAGCACAGAAAGTTAAAAAAATCATTTTTTTGCCAAAATTCATGTCTTTTTTGATGAATATAATAAAAAGTAAAAATCGCAGGAGCAATCAAATAGCATCAAAAGAAAGCTTTATTAGTGAAAAGAAAAGGAGCCAAAATTCATTTACGTGGTAGGTTGTATGAGCGAGCAATAAACCATGAAAGCTGCAGTGGTCTGAATGGAAAAAAAGTGGCCGGTCCTTAAGGGGTAGAAAGCCCTAGGTCCTCAAGTGGTTAAAAGGAAATAAACATGGCAGCCTCCATATACCTCTCTCTTCAGTTGTCCTTTAAATGTGGCAGTCTCCATATAATTCCCATTTCAGGCTTCATTTAAAGGACACCTGAAGTCACCTATGGAGGATGCCATATTTATTTCCTTTTACCAATACCAGTTGCCAGGCAGTTCTGCTGATCTTTCTGGCTGCAGTAGTGTCTGAATCACACACATGAAACAAGAATGCAGCTAATCTTGTCACATTTTTTGTCAAACATCTGATCTGCATGCTTGTTTAGGATCTGTGGCTAAACTATTGGAGTCAGAGGATTAGCAGGATAGCCAGGCAATGTGCATTGTTTAAAGCGGATCTGAGATGAAAAACTAACTATAACAAGTAACTTGTCTATATATCTTATCTAAAGTTTAGATAGTTTACACATCAAATCTAGCTGCAAACAGCTTCAACAGTTTATGATTCCTGTGATACAATGAGAGCGGCCATGTTCTGTATGTCAGATTACACACAGGTAAGCTAGCTGATAGCATCTCCAGCCCTCGGCCTATGAAAACTTCACTCGCCTCTCCTGCTCCCTCCTCCCCTCTGCCTCTGAAATTTCTGGCTAGTAACCTCCTCCTCCTCCTGCCCAGACTGAGCTCCCATAAGCCCTTGCTACATGAGTCTGAGAATGCCAAGGCACTCTGGAGAAGCTGTGGGCTTCTAAACTTGTTTAGTTTATAGGGAATTAAAGTATTAAAACAAAAACAAAAAAAGTATTTGGCTTGAGGAATGTCCTATAAACTATATGAAAGGAACACAATTATGCAATGAGTAAAAGTTTATCTCGGATCCACTTTAAATGGAAATACATATGGCAGTCTCCAGATCCCTCCATTGCAGGTGCCCTAAACTAATGCTAAGTTTTACTTATAACCTTTTCATCTTACCAGGGCTTGGCTGTGTAATAGTAATAGAGTCTAGTGGTGCTCAAATACCCCTTTTTAAAATTCGAGTTTGGTCGAATTCGAATAGTAAATTATTCGAGGTCAGTCGAATATTCGAGTCGAATAATTTTTACTATTCGATTCGACCTCGGACTTCGAGCTCACTATTCGAGTCAGTATTCGAGCTCATTATTCGAGCTGACTATTCGAAATGGCCTTAAATAGCTTCCAACACTTGTTTTGAGGGTGAATGATGCAAGAAACCTCTTTTTTTCCAAGTAACAACAGCAAGTGATTATGTGGGGATGTTCCTTTAAAAAAAAAAAGGTGAAAAGAGAAGTTGTGTCCAGAATTTTGTTCAGTACTGTATATACTTCTTCTTCTTCTTATTCTTCTTTATCTTCTATATCTTCTTCTTCTATATCTTCTTCTTCTATATCTTCTTCTTCTATATCTTGTTCTATATCTTCTTCTTCTTCATCTTCTTCATCATCATCTTCTTCATCTTCTTCTTCATCTTCTTCATCTTCTTCTTCATCGTCTTCTTCATCGTCTTCTTCATCTTCTTCTTCATCTTCTTCTTCATCTTCTTCATCTTCTTCTTCTTCATCTTCTTCATCTTCTTCATCTTCTTCTTCTTCATCTTCATCTTCATCTTCTTCTTCTTCATCTTCATCTTCTTCTTCTTCATCTTCATCTTCTTCATCTTCATCTTCATCTTCTTCTTCTTCATCTTCTTCATCTTCATCTTCTTCATCTTCATCTTCTTCATCTTCTTCATCTTCTTCTTCATCTTCTTCTTCATCTTCTTCTTCATCTTCTTCTTCATCTTCTTCATCTTCTTCTTCATCTTCTTCTTCATCTTCTTCATCTTCTTCTTCATCTTCTTCATCTTCTTCTTCATCTTCTTCTTCATCTTCTTCATCTTCTTCTTCATCTTCTTCATCTTCTTCATCTTCTTCATCTTCTTCATCTTCTTCTTCATCTTCTTCATCTTCTTGTATATCGTCTTCTTCTTCACTTATTTCTCCTGGAAAAGAAACAATGCGGGCAAACATTTCACCTGGAAAAGAAACAATGCGGGCAAACATTTCACCTGGAAAAGAAACAATGCGGCCGAAAAAATGGGCGTGGCCATGACATTGTATGGGCGGAGCTAACGTAATGATGTAACAGCGAGGCATAAGAAAGCAGTGTTTACGCCATGATGTGGACAAACGAGACTTTGTATCATGGGTGTGCAGAAACTGTGTGATGCTAATAGTATACCGTAACCACAAAGCAGCAAACATAGCCATCTATGACCATTAAATAATAAATGCAGTAACAGTTACCCCGGACACCAGAAAATAAACGCAATAGGCAACATGTCAGTATAAAATAAATGCAATGCGGGCAAACATGTCAGTACAAAATAAACGCAATGCGGGCAACATGTCAGTACAAAATAAACGCACTGCGGGCAAACATTTCACCAGAAAAGAAACGCACTGCGGCCAAACATTTCACCAGAAAAGAAACGCACTGCGGGCAAACATTTCACCAGAAAAGAAACGCACTGCGGCCAAACATTTCACCAGAAAAGAAACGCAATGCGGGCAAACATTTCGCCAGAAAAGAAACGCACTGCGGGCAAACATTTCGCCAGAAAAGAAACGCAATGCGGGCAAACATTTCGCCAGAAAAGAAACGCACTGCGGGCAAACATTTCACCAGAAAAGAAACGCACTGCGGCCAAACATTTCACCAGAAAAGAAACGCAATGCGGCAAACATTTCGCCAGAAAAGAAACGCACTGCGGGCAAACATTTCGCCAGAAAAGAAACGCACTGCAGGCAAACATTTCGCCAGAAAAGAAACAATGCGGTCAAACAATAACATTTCACTAGAAAAGAAACAATGCGGGCAAACATTTCACCAGAAAAGAAACAATGCGGGCAAACATTTCACCAGAAAAGAAACAATGCGGGCAAACATTTCACCAGAAAAGAAACAATGCGGGCAAACATTTCACCTGGAAAAGAAACAATGCGGGCAAACATTTCACCTGGAAAAGAAACAATGCGGGCAAACATTTCACCTGGAAAAGAAACAATGCGGGCAAACATTTCACCTGGAAAAGAAACATTGCGGGCAAACATTTCACCTGGAAAAGAAACAATGCGGGCAAACATTTCACCTGGAAAAGAAACAATGCGGGCAAACATTTCACCGGGAAAAGAAAGCATTTACTCACCTGGCAGAAGTGTCCGGCCTCTGGCGCGCTGCTCCGTCCCGGGACCGTCTTCCTCCTCCTGCTCTTCTCTCCCGCGCTGACAGGGCTACGGCAAGATGGCGCCCGAAGCCCTGTACTAGTGACACAAATAGGTCTCCAGTACAGGGCTCCGGCAGCCATCTTGCCGTAGCCCTGCTCGCCTGCTGGTGTCGGAAACAGACACCGGAAGAGGAGGCTGGAGCGGGGCTGCGGGCAATGAACTGGCACGGCGTCTATAGACGCCGCTGCCAGTTCATTGAGGAGAGAGTGGCCAGAGTCCCGAGGCCGGGACGTCCCGCTGCTGAAAGCGGGACGTTTCCCGGGACCTCATTAAGCCTGGGACAGCGGACCCCGAATCCGGGACGTGTCCCGGGCAATCCGGGACGTCTGGTCACTCTACTTCAGCCTCTGGAACTCCTCATGCTGGTGGAAATGTTTCGCAGCAAGGTGGTTGATGAGCGAGCTGGTGCTGAACTTTAAGGGGTCTGCACCTCTGCTCAACTTCCGCTGACAGTTGTTGCAAGTGGCGTACTTGCTGTACACAGTGGGCATGGTGAAATATCGCCAGATTGGTGACAGAAACATCCCCCTACGGCATGGAAGCGCTGCTGCCTGTCTCCCTGTGGTGGTTGGGGGGGGGGGGGCTTGGGTGCGGCTGGTGGTGGTACTGGCAGATGCTGCTGCTGCTGCTGCTGAGCCTGAGACACCAGCAGGCTGTGGGACCTGCCTACTGCTGCCAATGCTTGCAATGATGCGCCTCCTTGCAAGGCCCACAAGCGCATCCTCCTCCTCCTCCTCAGAGCTGCTGAGGACGACATCCCCTGGAGGTGGTGGCACCCAGTCTCTGTCACCGGGTCATCATCATCCTCCCCCTCCTGAAACATGTCCTGCTGGGATGATGACCCCCCAAACTCCTCTCCTGATGCATGGATGGGCTGCTTGACTGTCGCCACAGTCTTGCTGTCCAATCCCTCATCCCCCAAAGTGCCCATCAGCATCTCCTCCTCAAAATCGCCAACAACAGCAGACAATTTACTCATGATGCCTGGGGTCAAAAGACTGCTGAATGACAGGTCGGCGAGTGACGGTGAACTGGCCTCCTCCCCAGACCCTGCTGGGCGGCTGCTGCGAACAGGGGTGGTGGTGGTGGTGAGGGTGGAGGCCTCGGATGCAGAGCTGATGGCGGGCTGCTCATCCTCCGTCATCAGTTGCACCACAGTGGATGCATCCTTTTCCTCAATGGGACGTTTCCGACCCGGCTGGAGGAAAATCGGAGCAGGTGCTACACACTGCTGCTGCTGTGTCTCTGCAGCGTGAGTTGCAGATGCTCCTGCTGGGCGGCGCCCAAGGCGTCCACGGCCAGTGGCTATGGGAGGAATGTTAGCCACTGACGCTGCTGCTGCTGCTGCGGAACCGTGCATGGTGGCGCGGCCGCGGCCTGCCACAATGCTGCTCCCTCTCCTCCTGATTCCCTTGCTGCCCTTCCCCTTGCCCAAACCGCGCTGGCTGCCACTTCCAGACATCTTCGATGTTTTGGGCGTAAAGACAAAAGTTTTTGAAAAGGGCGGGAGAAAAGTGGGGTACTTTAATGGAGTGGGTTGGTGGGTGAGGTGACTGAGTGAGTGTCCCGACTCGCTAGTACAGTAAGTAAGTAGTAACAGTCAGGAAGTACAACTAGCAGCAGTTACAATAATCACTATCAGTAGTAATCACAAGGAAATAGAGTGTGTGTACACTACAGACAGTGAGTGCACGCACGCGCAAACACGCGCAGGAGCTGGCCTATGAACAGTGACTGAGTGAGTGTCCCTACTACAGTAAGTAAGTAGTAACTGTCAGGAAGTAGAATTTACAATAATCAATCAGTAATCAGAAGGAAATAGAGTGTGTGTACAGTACACAGACAGTGAGTGCACACACACACGCAGGAGTCCGAGCTAGTAGCCTAGTATGAACAGTGACAGTGAGTGTCCTAGTACAGTTACAGTAGTATATAACAATCACTAAGTAGTAAAGGGACAGCAGAAATACTGTCTAATACTATCTAATACTAATACTGTCTAAGGCCTCTTGCACACTGCAAGAAAATCAGATTCAGATTCCGCTTTTTAATCAGTTTTTACCTCCGATTCAGATTCAGATTTGCAGTGTGCAAGGAGCAAACTGCAAATCTGAATCTGAATCGGAAGTAAAAACAGATTAAAAAGCGGAATCTGAATCTGAATCGCGTGTAGTGTGCAAGAGGCCTAATACTGTCTAATACTAATGAGAAATAAACTAACAGAGGACAGGAGGACAGCTGCCCACACAGGCAGGCCCTGAGGCCTAAAGCTGTAAGCCTGCAGCAGCTGGCCTGTCTCTATGTAACACAAAAGCTACTAACTAAAATACAATGTCTATCTAACTAACAACAATATAGGAGAAATGGTCCGCACTTGTCAGTGAAGATTTCCTTTATTAATGGACATATCCAAAAACATCCAGGGCAAACATCACATAGCTGACATGTTTCGGACTAACCGTCCTTAATCATAGCTAACAAACAAATGACCATCTAGACATATATGTAGGAGTATGTGTGTAGGATGCCCGCCCATGATCCCACCCTGCCGGGGAGGGGTCAGTTTGGGCTTGAATGCAAAATTAAAACACATATACAAATATACAAGAATAAAAATGCATAAAATGCAGAATAAAAACAATGAACGGCGTTCTCACATGCTGACCTATAAGGACTCATTCTACAAAGTCAAAGACAATTTATGTTTGGTCATTTGTTTGTTAGCTATGATTAAGGACGGTTAGTCCGAAACATGTCAGCTATGTGATGTTTGCCCTGGATGTTTTTGGATATGTCCATTAATAAAGGAAATCTTCACTGACAAGTGCGGACCATTTCTCCTTGTGACTTTTGGACTTGCTGACCAGGTCGTGCACTGTCGTGGATTTTGGTGGGATGTAGCGGTGTCCACTCCATACAAGTGTCCTGTATAAAGCTTTGCACCTGCTCTCCCACCTTCCTGAAGGACTTCCTACATCTTATTGGGGCCTTACATCCGGTCTATCTATGGCCACTAAGGAGCAGCGTTCTCTTAGGAGTAACACTCCTGCATCTGCCTTGACTAATGTCACTGACAAAGGACTTTCCAAAGTCAACAAGGAACCAGTCCTACAGCATATTGATGTCATCAAGGACACTATGGCACACAAAGATGTGAAAGGTAACGATCTACCAACAACCATCCCTGTTGCCACCCAGCCTGTCATCCAGCCTGTCCAACTGCATTACCTGGTAGAGGATCGTAGTGGGGGCGCTGCTACGAGCGGGTCCATGGAGACGCAGAGCGGATCGTCTGTCGTCATGAGAGCTTGGCCCCGGCTACTGGAGGAGAGTGGATTGCGGTGCAGCGGTGCCGGAGCGGAAGGGAACCGCCGACATTCCATTGGTTCCTGGTCCGGCCGCTCAGCATGGGGGGAAGTGACGTCTAACTTCGGGACATGCGCACAGGACCGCTCCTATCCGGCTGGCGGCATGTCGACAGCGTCTGGAGAGATTTCAGGACAACCTAGACCGCATTACAGGGAGATGGTAAGAGATCTTCTAAATCACTCAGACATTGCCCCTGCCACTCTCCACGCAGTCATTTCGAACTCTGCCAGCGCAGCATGTGCGCCTCCCTCCCATGCACCCCCTGAAACTGGTGTATCTATGGGGGATGGGTCCTCGACTCAGGAGAATTTGGAACTATCTCTTGTTAAGGACAATGGCCCACATGCTGTGGGACTTCTCTCTGGCCCAGATTGTGCTGCTACCTCGTGCACTAGCAGCACAAACACAGATATTGGTACCAGGGAGAAACACATTATCCCCTTGGGGAGCCTTGCATATGATCAGGACCGTTGCCACAAATTTGCTACAGTTTTCTCTAGGAACTTGAATGTATCAGCTTTAGACCCTGATTTAAATATGAGGACTGCCTTTCTGCGATTGGAGGATATTTTGGCAAAAGAAACCAAAGTGTGGTGGGACTTGTCCAGCCTAAAACAGTATGTGGCGGAAGGGATAATTCCTCGGGGACTCCGCATTAAAAAAGTCCCAACCACAGTGTATTCTGACCAATTTGTCACCGAATGGAACGAAATATTGACTGATTGTTCTTTAAAATTGATGCGTCTTATTATATCCTATGAGGAAAGTAAACTCATTGAACTAAAATTGAAAGTAGATGATATTAAGGGTACTATTTGTAAAACGCATAATATAGAAATGTATGACACACTAAACAAGCAAATGCTAGACAACATTATGAAATTGGAAATCATGATTACGGATATGAAACGCACTAAATATATCAGAGATACTGATGATTATGCCAAAAAGGTTGTTTATGAGTGGGGACGTTGGGAGGGTGCACCCAAGTCGCCCGGGTTGCACCGCCCAAGGTCACGGTCCCGCGATAGACGCAATAGGCGCAGGGTCAGTTTCAGTTCCCCAGAGGTTACAGATGTTCAAGAAACATCTGTGACTGCTGTGGATAATTCCCAGACAGGGGTTCAACCACAAACTGGGGGTAACCATTTGGAGCAGCAAGCTGAGTCAAAAAACTTGCTAGGTCAGCCATCCTATTACAGGAGACACAGATACCACAGGAAGAGGGGGGGCGGCCGAGGAGGAAAACGCGGAGGGCAGGTGTAAGAAATCACAATAGGCACACTGTACCCTCTCATAATGGTGAATTATTGAACAATGTTGTCAATTTGTCCAAATATGTTTTAAGTGATGCAGAAATAAAAATCCTTTCCAAAGGCTTGTCATTTGCACCTACTTGTCATTTAAACGTTTTTGAGACTCTCCTGGATGTAAATAAATTTGTTAGGTCACTCTTATTAAAGAAACATTTTGACCAAGGAGTTAACACCCCACAGGTCAGATCTCCTTTGCAGACTTTTGACATACCCAATATTGGGGACTTCAGTGATACCCGTGCTAGGTGGACATTGGACGCTTTGTCGTCTGATAGCATGGGTATAGTAACCCTGAATGATGCCAAATTGTTCTGCACAAAAAATCCGGATTTTTATCTAATCATGGAGAGGACATTACATGTTGAAAACTTTCAGGAACTAGTAGAGAAAGATCTTCTCAAGTTGGCCGGCAGTTTGGACGGTGCCTGTCCATCTAATATCACTGCTGCTGAGCGACTAGCCCTGAGGAGTTTGCGGAATAATGACAAAATTGTCATCAGAAACGCAGACAAGGGGGGATCGGTGGTCGTTCTCGACAGTGATATGTACAGAAATGAGGCTCTTAGACAGCTGGGGGATAGTGATACTTACATGGTCCTGAGGACCGATCCCACTATGGATTTCCAGCAGAAATTATTGAGCCTTCTGTCTTGTGGTGAAAGCATGGGCATTTTAGATCACAAGATGGTGGACTATTTGGGGGTAAAATCCCCTGTTGTGCCCATCTTTCACCACTTGCCTAAAATTCATAAGTCGGGCTCCCCTCCCAAGGGGAGGCCCATTGTGGCAGGCATCGGTTCACTAGGGGAACGCCTGGGTAGTTGGGTGGATTCCTTGTTACAGCCCCTAGTCAAACGGTTACCGGGTTATGTAAAGGACACCAAACACTTGTTAGCTAGTTTGGAAGCATTCCAGTGGCAAGAAAAACACTCATGGATTACCATAGATGTTAAATCTTTGTATTCCTGCATTCCCCATAACTTGGCGTTACAAGCATTGGATTTTCACCTCACCCGCTACTCAGACTATTCAGCTGACCTCTGTATGTTCATCTTGATGGCCGTCGAGTACCTCCTGGCCCACAACTATTTCATGTTTGACAGCGGGTTCTTCCTCCAGAGGCGCGGTGCCTCCATGGGCGCTAAATTCTCACCATCCCTTGCCAATCTCTACATGGGGTGGTGGGAGGAGCGCTATGTCTTTGGAGGAACCTGCCGTCTGCTGGATGACGTTGTGTGGTACGGGAGGTACATTGACGACCTGTTACTCATTTGGAGTGGTGACACTTCGGGGGTAAGATCTCTGGTTGATTACTTTGATAGTAACAACCAGAACCTCCAGTTCACCCATTCTGCCAGTAAAGAGTCCATTAGTTATCTAGATCTCACTCTGAGGGGCGATCCCAGTCGGGGCATTATTGTAACCTCCACCTATAGGAAACCATGTAGTGGCAATACTCTTTTGAGGGCAGATAGTTGCCATCCCGGTCATACCATACGCGGCATACCTGTGGGCGAGTTCGTAAGGGCTAAGCGAAATTGCTCTGACCCATGCGAATTAAGGCAAGAACTGGATATGGTAGAGGCTCGCCTTACGGCGAGGGGGTATCCAGGTTGGTGTATCAAGCGGGGTAGAACCAGGGTAACTAGAAGGTCCAGAATGGACCTCGTAAATCCGCCAGAACCCCGCCAACAGGAACCCCCTAGACCAACCTTTGTGACCATGTACTCATCCGAATATAAGAAAGTTATTGATATTATCACCAGGTATCTTCCAGTCCTGCAGGCGGATGGCGGTCTCATGCCAGTATTGAAAGATGGTGTTAGGTTCTCAAGCAGAAGAGCCCCAACTTTGGGACAGGTTTTGTCCCCTAGTTTATTCAATTCCAGGCCAGTTGCTAAGAATTGGTTGTCGACTGTTGGTTCTCACAAGTGTGGCATCTCGACCTGCAAGTATTGCCGAGTACACAGCAAAACCAAGGTTGCTGTCTCTCTCTCAATGGGCCGCAGCTTTAACATTAAACAATTTATTAATTGCGGCACTAAACATGTTGTGTACCTCATTACTTGCGGGATATGTTCCCTGCAGTATGTGGGGTGCACTATCCGGCCCTTGAGAGAGAGGATAGCGGAACACTATCTGGGTGCGGGCTGGCATACCTCAAAAATCAGCAACGTGGTGAAACATTTCCGAGAGGTCCATGGGGGAGATATGACTAGCTTTTCTTTTTGTGGTATCGAGAGAGTCACTCCATCTTACAGAGGTGGAGACCTACATAAAAGATTACTGCGAAGGGAAGCCATGTGGATTTTCGAATTAAATACTAGAACTCCACATGGTTTAAATGCCAGATGGGACCTTGCCACTATTACTTAATTCTTATCTCTATTCTTATGAGAAATTGTCTTTGACTTTGTAGAATGAGTCCTTATAGGTCAGCATGTGAGAACGCCGTTCATTGTTTTTATTCTGCATTTTATGCATTTTTATTCTTGTATATTTGTATATGTGTTTTAATTTTGCATTCAAGCCCAAACTGACCCCTCCCCGGCAGGGCGGGATCATGGGCGGGCATCCTACACACATACTCCTACATATATGTCTAGATGGTCATTTGTTTGTTAGCTACGATTAAGGACGGTTAGTCAGAAACATGCCAGCTATGTGATGTTTGCCCTGGATGTTTTTGGATATGTCCATTAATAAAGGAAATCTTCACTGACAAGTGCGGACCATTTCTCCTTCTTGTGACTTTTGGACTTGCTGACCAGGTCGTGCACTGTCGTGGATTTTGGTGGGATGTAGCGGTGTCCACTCCATGAAAGGAACAACAATATAGGTGTGTATAGGAGGTGTATGTGAGCAAAAACGCTAGGTAAATGACCACAATAAAGCTCTTGCTAAGCCAAAGCACAAAGGAGCAACTCTCTCTCTATGCAAGTCTCAGGCAAGGACGGAGAAACGGAACATGGCGGCCGCTATTTATAGGGTAGGGGCTGGCCAGGGTCCCCCTCTGTGATTGGCTGCCGTCAGAGGGCCTGGGAGCCCTCTGATTGGCTCTAAGGACATCAATCTAGGCTATGACGCTATTCGAGCTCGGTATTCGAGCTCGAATAGCGCCGTTTGCTCGAATAGCTCGAATAGTGAATGGGCTATTCGCGTTTACTCGAATAGCCCATTCGAATAGCCGCAGCTATTCGGAGCTCGAATACCGAGCTCGAATAGCTAAAAAAGAGCTCGAATATTCGAGCTACTCGAATATTCGAGCTCTGCTGAGCACCACTGATAGAGTCCTGGTGCCCATTGAAATTCCATGAATAGGATAATACACTATTGTACTCCAATTTTAAAAATAACAGTTTCCCGCAGGTTGTAATGCTTTTAAATTATGGCAAAATAAAGGAAAGCCTTTCTATTCTTTCTTGACACATTATTTGCTATTATACACCGTATTCTATGCACATTATTTCAGACAAATTCCTCCTAGGAGTTTATTTATGTGCACAGACAGAAATGTATAATGGCAATAATAATAAAATACAAGGTTTAGAAGGAAACAGCGATATGTGACTCAGCAATGTCAATGGTCTCCCTGCTGAAAATACATTTCACCCCGCCACTTTGTTGTGAGTGATTATTCCCAACACACAATTACCAGGATGGAGCTGCGATACACTAAACGGCAACCCCGATTGCCTGATGCATTATTTCTGAGTACCAGTCATACATAAATAAATACAATAAATACATTTCATCTGCAAGTAGAGTGGCTAATTTCAAAGAGAACCAGGTCTTCAAAACATTTTATGCTCTGCTTTAGAATTTAAAGGTGAAACAAGGTTTTTACAGTGAAATATTAACAATCTGGTTGTTCTCTTTAGAGTATCATTTAAAAAAGGTACAACAAAAAAGGGTTAGGTGTTATTCTGCATGAAATCAGTGCGGCTGTTACCAGAAGTCTAGAGATGTGTAAAATATGTACTGAAACAAGGTCTGACTGGTCCCTTTTTGTTGTACCTGAACTGGTATCCAGAACTGTCCAATCTGGATTTTAGTCCTATGATTATATATGGTTGATATACACTGCTCAAAAAAATAAATAAATAAAGGGAACACAAACAACACAATGTAACTCCAAGTCAATCACATTTCTGTCTTAGGTAGCAACACTGATAACTGATTAGCAATCAGTTTCACATGCTGTTGTGCAAATGGAATAGACAGATGGAAATTATAGGCAATTAGCAAGACATCGGACAACATAATACTCCTGGTGCACTAGTTTTATGAATTTATGGCAAAAACTCCCATCGGGAGGAGAACATTGGCTGGAAACTATTTCACAAACAATTGAACACCCAAGTTCTCAAAATGCATAACAATTTATTTCTTCGTATCAAAACACACATAGTATCCACAAACCCCACTCACTCCCCCCTTAAAAAAAGCCTGTCTAGATCGTGGAGGGCTCCCAGCTTTCACACGCCACTCACACTTGAAGCACAGTCTCTGGCTCTGGCTTGCTCTTACTGATCAGTGAGCATGATAGGTGGACCTCCCTATATTGTGCAATGATAGTCAGATACTTCAGCTATTATCCAGCAATCTCCCCTTGCGCTGTTGAGATTAGTAACTGCTGCAATCATTGTATAGTATACATTTCTCGGTTACTTCATTCAATCAATGGCTGGGCCATAGTCACTTCGTTCAATGTAATATCACCCATATCAGCTTAAAGTGACTCCGAGCTCAAAAAAAAAAATGAAAGTTGTACTCACCTGGGGCTTTCTCCAGCCCAGTGCTGGTCAGGAGGTCCCACGACGGCGTCCTGGCTCTTCTCCTTCTCCCCGCTCCGGAATGGCTGACAGGCCGCAGCCCGGGCAACACTCGCCCGAGTGTCGGGCTGCTCCTTCCGCGTATGACGTGGATTACGTCACACGCCGGCCGCCTCGCGTCATCACGGCGGCCGGCGTGAAAGTACAGCGCATGCGCGCTTTAATCGCGTATGCGCAGTATTTTCACGCCGGCCGCCGTGATGATGCGAGGCGGCCGGCGTGTGACGTCAGCCGCGTCATACGCGGAAGCTGCAGCACGACACTCTACCGAGTGTCGCCCGGGCTGCGGCCTGTCAGCCATTCCGGAGCGGGGAGAAGGAGAGGAGCCAGGACGCCTGCGTGGGACCTCCCGACCAGCACTGGGCTGGAGAAAGCCCCTGGTGAGTACAACTTTCTTTTTTTGGTCGAGCTCGGAGTCCCTTTAAGCATGCTGGAATTGCTCTCCGTCTTGTACTTTTCAGACGACATGTATTTGAGAGTGTCTCTTAGTTTTCTTTTCACGCTGCACAGCAGCACTCACCACTTCTTCTATCCCCTTGCAGTATCGTCACGTTCTGGGACTTGTGGCTGCGGCGTCCCGCAGCTCACACTGCCCTCGCACCATGACTCCCGGGGTTCTCTTGGGGTGCTGACAAGGTAGACCTACAGATTAGGAAAAAAGGGAAAAAGATAGAGACAAGTTTGTACAGGAAAGAGACAGCTGGGAATACTTACCTACATGGAGATAGTTTTCATCCTACAGCCCAAAAATGGGGGATCCCATATGGACAGATGGTCAGAGTGAGACGTAACTGCTCAGATGAAGAGAATTTTAGAGGAGAAGTCGAGAAAATGTGTAGTAGGTTCCAAAAGCGGGGGTATCCAGATCAAGTCTTAGAAGAGGCAAAATATAGAGCCCTGACGTTAGATCGTGAGACCTCTTTGAAAAAGAGGAGAAAACAAAAGAAAGATGATAAAGTACGTTTAATAACCAGATATGGATCCCATTGGTCACAACTTAGAGGGATACTCAACAAGCACTGGCATGTGCTGGAAAGGGATCCCATTCTTGCCAAAATAGTGGGGTCATATCCGGCAATGAGAGCCAGAAGGGCCCCAAATTTAAAGGACACATTGGTAAAAACTGAAGTGTATTCTAGACCCAAAAAAACGGGGAATGAAGGTAGAGGATTTATGGGCCCAATTCCAGCAGGAATGTACCCATGTGGGGGGTGTACATATTGTAAACTGGTGGACAAATCAAAAACCTTTCAGAATGCCAAAGGAGATAGATGCTATGATATAAGAACATTCATAAATTGCAATACGGTGGGAATAATATATATGATCATGTGCCCATGTGGCTTAAAGTATGTTGGCATGACTAGTAGGATGCTAAAAAACCGAGTAGGCGAACATGTGGCTAATATTAAGGATGTCAACGAAGATAGCCCATTAGGCATCCATTTTGCTATTTTTCACAATAGTAACCCCAACCTATTAAGGTTTAAGGGCATCATTAAGCCTAGGCAAAGTCTGAGAGGAGGAGATTATGAAAAAATACTATATCAGGTAGAGAGTCGGTGGATTTATACTCTGGGGACACTATACCCGGGAGGCTTGAACACAGATTTCAATCTGGCGGTTTTTCTGCCAGATTGAACAAATGATTATACAATCATTTGTTCAATCTGGCAGAAAAACCGCCAGATTGAAATCTGTGTTCAAGTGTATTGATGCCGGCAGTTTTGGTGGTTATAGTATGAGTACATATATATACAAAATAGATAAAGGAAAACTGACAATCGCACAGAAGTTATCGTAAGATCAGGGATGGGTGGACTGTATGTGTGTTTAAACAGATAAGGCATGATGAGTCGATGTATTATAGATGAGAGAGTAAAAAAATATCGACAATGGGACATTGGAGTAAAAGGGACGTGAGAACAGAATAGTTGTGGCCATACATGCGAAATCTTTCTTGGAAATTGTGCTGTTAGAATCATAGAAAGAACTCATTAGTCAATGAATTTCTCAAAAATGAAAATGGATGTCAGTAATGTAATGTGATGACATAGACCCAATAGGAGCCGCCCCATTGCAAAAGGGAGTAACTGTGACGAGGATAAAAGGACTGGCAGAACGCCCCCTCAATGAGACTAACAGCACTTTGCACTGACGAAGCCCACGTGACTAAGTGGGCATAACGCGTATGCAGGCGTGGTCACCAAGCCGACAGAGCGCGAGCGTGTAGCCTGGCGTTGCTCGCCGCACCAGTGGAACGCAGAGTCTGGCCGGCCAGATAAGGATAAAGTACCTTGTCAGCACCCCAAGAGAACCCCGGGAGTCATGGAGCGAGGGCAGTGTGAGCTGCGGGACGCCACAGCCACAAGTCCCAGAACGTGACGATACTGCAAGGGGATAGAAGAAGTGGTGAGTGCTGCTGTGCAGCGTGAAAAGAAAACTAAGAGACACTCTCAAATACATGTCGTCTGATAAGTACAAGACGGAGAGCAATTCCAGCATGCTTAAGCTGATATGGGTGATATTACACTGAACGAAGTGACTATGGCCCAACCATTGATTGAATGAAGTAACCGAGAAATGTATACTATACAATGATTGCAGCAGTTACTAATCTCAACAGCGCAAGGGGAGATTGCTGGATAATAGCTGAAGTATCTGACTATCATTGCACAATATAAGGAGGTCCACCTATCATGCTCACTGATCAGTAAGAGCAAGCCAGAGCCAGAGACTGTGCTTCAAGTGTGAGTGGCGTGTGAAAGCTGGGAGCCCTCCACGATCTAGACAGGCTTTTTTTTAAGGGGGGAGTGGGTGGGTTTTGTGGATACTATGTGTGTTTTGATACAAAGAAATAAATTGTTATGCATTTTGAGAACTTGGGTGTTCAATTGTTTGTGAATTAGCAAGACATCCCCAATAGAGGAGTGGTTCTGCAGGTGGTGACCACAGATCACTTTTCAGTTCCTGTGCTTTCTGGCTGATGTTTTGGTCATTTTTGAATGCTGGTGGTGCTTTCACTCTAGTGGTAGCATGAAACGGAGTCTACAACCAGGCATGGGATCATGAGTACTCACGAGTGGCTAAGCACTCCAATACGTGATTTAAATGAGGCTTAACCACTTGAGGACCTAGGGCTTTCTACCCCTTAAGGACCGGCCACTTTTTTTCCATTCAGACCACTGCAGCTTTCACGGTTTATTGCTCGCTCATACAACCTACCACCTAAATGAATTTTGGCTCCTTTTCTTGTCACTAATAAAGCTTTCTTTTGATGCTATTTGATTGCTCCTGCGATTTTTACTTTTTATTATATTCATCAAAAAAGACATGAATTTTGGCAAAAAAATGATTTTTTTAACTTTCTGTGCTGACATTTTTCAAATAAAGTAAAATTTCTGTATACATGCAGCGCGAAAAATGTGGACAAACATGTTTTTGATTAAAAAAAACCCATTCAGTGTATATTTATTGGTTTGGGTAAAAGTTATAGCGTTTACAAACTATGGTGCAAAAAGTGAATTTTCCCATTTTCAAGCATCTCTGACTTTTCTGACCCCCTGTCATGTTTCATGAGGGGCTAGAATTCCAGGATAGTATAAATACCCCCCAAATGACCCCATTTTGGAAAGGAGACATCCCAAAGTATTCACTGAGAGGCATAGTGAGTTCATAGAAGATATTATTTTTTGTCACAAGTAAGCGGAAAATGACACTTTGTGAGAAAAAAAAAAAAAAAAAAAAGTTTCCATTTCTTCTAACTTGCGACAAAAAAAAAATGAAATCTGCCACGGACTCACCATGCCCCTCTCTGAATACCTTGAAGGGTCTACTTTCCAAAATGGGGTCATTTGTGGGGTGTGTTTACTGTCCTGACATTTTGGGGGGTGCTAAATTGTAAGCACCCCTGTAAAGCCTAAAGGTGCTCATTGGACTTTGGACCCCTTAGCGCAGTTAGGCTGCAAAAAAGTGCCACACATGTGGTATTGCCGTACTCAGGAGAAGTAGTAGAATGTGTTTTGGGGTGTATTTTTACACATACCCATGCTGGGTGGGAGAAATATCTCTGTAAATGACAATTTGTTAATTTTTTTTACACACAATTGTCCATTTACAGAGATCTTTCTCCCACTCAGCATGGGTATGTGTAAAAATACACCACAAAACACATTATACTACTTCTCCTGAGTACGGCGATACCACATGTGTGGCACTTTTTTGCACCCTAACTGCACTAAGGGGCCCAAAGTCCAATGAGTACCTTTAGGATTTCACAGGTCATTTTTGTTTCAAGACTACTCCTCGCGGTTTAGGGCCCCTAAAATGCCAGGGCAGTATAGGAACCCCACTAATGACCCCATTTTAGAAAGAAGACACCCCAAGGTATTCCGTTAGGAGTATGGTGAGTTCATAGAAGTTTTTATTTTTTTGTCACAAGTTAGCGGAAATTGATTTTAATAGTTTTTTTTCACAAAGTGTCTTTTTCCGCTAACTTGTGACAAAAAATAAAATCTTCTATGAACTCACCATACTCCGTACGGAATACCTTGGGGTGTCTTCTTTCTAGAATGGGGTCATTTGTGGGGTTCCTATACTGCCCTGGCATTTTAGGGGCCCTAAACCGTGAGGAGTAGTCTTGAAACCAAATGTCGCAAAATGACCTGTGAAATCCTAAAGGTACTCATTGGACTTTGGGCCCCTTAGCGTACTTAGGGTGTAAAAAAGTGCCACACATGTGGTACCGCCGTACTCAGGAGAAGTAGTATAATGCGTTTTGGGGTGTATTTTTACACATACCCATGCTAAGTGGGAGAAATATCTCTGTAAATGACAATTGTTTGATTTTTTTACACACAATTGTCCATTTACATAGAAATTTCTCCCACCCAGCATGGGTATGTGTAAAAATACACCCCAAAACACATTATACTACTTTTCCTGAGTACGGCGGTACCACATGTGTGACACTTTTTTGCAGCCTAGGTGCGCTAAGGGGCCCAACGTCCTATTCACAGGTCATTTTGAGGCATTTGTTTTCTAGACTACTCCTCGCGGTTTAGGGCCCCTAAAATGCCAGGGCAGTATAGGAACCCCACAAGTGACCCCATTTTAGAAAGAAGACACCCCAAGGTATTCTGTTAGGAGTATGGTGAGTTCATAGAAGATTTTATTTTTTGTCAAAAGTTAGCGGAAAGTGACACTTTGTGGAAAAAAACCAATAAAAATCAATTTCCGCTAACTTTTGACAAAAAATAAAATCTTCTATGAACTCGTCATACACCTAACAGAATACCTTGGGGTGTCTTTTTTTCTAAAATGGGGTCACTTGTGGGGTTCCTATACCGCCCTGGCATTTTACGGGCCCAAAACCGTGAGTAGTCTGGAAACCAAATGTCTCAAAATGACTGTTCAGGGGTATAAGCATCTGCAAATTTTGATGACAGGTGGTCTATGAGGGGGCGAATTTTGTGGAACCGGTCATAAGCAGGGTGGCCTTTTAGATGACAGGTTGTATTGGGCCTGATCTGATGGATAGGAGTGCTAGGGGGGTGACAGGAGGTGATTGATGGGTGTCTCAGGGGGTGGTTAGAGGGGAAAATAGATGCAATCAATGCACTGGGGAGGTGATCGGAAGGGGGTCTGAGGGGGATCTGAGGGTTTGGCCGAGTGATCAGGAGCCCACACGGGGCAAATTAGGGCCTGATCTGATGGGTAGGTGTGCTAGGGGGTGACAGGAGGTGATTGATGGGTGTCTCAAGGTGTGATTAGAGGGGGGAATAGATGCAAGCAATGCACTGGCGAGGTGATCAGGGCTGGGGTCTGAGGGCATTCTGAGGGTGTGGGCGGGTGATTGAGTGCCCTAGGGGCAGATAGGGGTCTAATCTGATAGGTAGCAGTGACAGGGGGTGATTGATGGGTAATTAGTGGGTGTTTAGGGTAGAGAACAGATGTAAACACTGCACTTGGGAGGTGATCGGACGTCGGATCTGCAAGCGATCTATTGGTGTGGGTGGGTGATCAGATTGCCCGCAAGGGGCAGGTTAGGGGCTGATTGATGGGTGGCAGTGACAGCGGGTGATTGATGGGTGGCAGTGACAGGGGGTGATTGATGGGTGGCAGTGACAGGGGGTGATTGATGGGTGATTGATAGGTGATTGACAGGTAATCAGTGGGTTATTACAGGGGAGAACAGATGTAAATATTGCACTGGCGAATTGATAAGGGGGGGTCTGAGGGTAATCTGAGCGAGTAGGCGGGTGATTGGGTGCCCGCAAGGGGCAGATTAGGGTCTGATCTGATGGGTAACAGTGACAGGTGGTGATAGGGGGTGATTTATGGGTGATTGATGGGTAATTAGTGGGTGTTTAGAGGAGAGTAAACGCTGCGCTTGGGTGGTGATCTGATGTCGCATCTGCGGGCGATCTATGGGTGTGGGTGGGTAATCAGATTGCCCGCAAGGGGCAGGTTAGGGGCTGATTGTTGGGTGGCAGTGACAGGGGGTGACAGGGGGTGATTGATGGGTGATAGGTGATTGGCAGGTGATTGACAGGTGATCAGTGGGTTATTACAGGGAAGGATAGATGTAAATAATGCCCTGGCGAATTGATAAGGGGGGGTCTGAGGGTAATCTGAGCGTGTAGGCGGGTGATTGGGTGCCCGCAAGGGGCAGATTAGGGTCTGATCTGATAGGTAACAGTGATAGGGGGTGATTGATGGGTAATTAGTGGGTGTTTAGAGAAGATAACAGATGTAAACAATACATTTGGAAGGTAATCTGACGGCGGGTTTGCGGGCGATCTAATGGTGTGGGTGGGTGATCAGATTGCCCGCAAGGGGCAGGTTAGGGGCTGATTGATGGGTGGCAGTGACAGGGGGTGACAGGGGGTGATTGATGGGTGATAGGTGATTGGCAGGTGATTGACAGGTGATCAGTGGGTTATTACAGGGAAGAACAGATGTAATGAATGCACTGGTGAATTGATAAGGGGGGGTCTGAGGGCAATCTGAGCGTGTGGGCGGGTGATTGGGTGCCCGCAAGGGGCAGATTAGGGTCTGATCTGATAGGTAAAAGTGACAGGTGGTGATAGGGGGTGATTGATGGGTGATTGATGGGTAATTAGTGGGTGTTTAGAGGAGAGAATAGATGTAAACAATGGATTTGGGAGGTGATCTGATGTCGGATCTGCGGGCGATCTATTGGTGTGGGGGGGTGATCAGATTGCCCGCAAGGGGCAGGTTAGGGGCTGATTGATGGGTGGCAGTGACAGGGGGTGATTGATGGGTGATTGACGGGTGATTGACAGGTGATTGACAGGTGATCAGGGGGGATAGATGCATACAGTACATTGGGGTGGTGGTCTGGGGGGGGTCTGGGGAGAATCTGGGGGGTTGGGGGGTGATCAGGAGGGAGCAGGGGGCAGGGGGGGGGTATTAAAAAAAAATAGCATTGACAGATAGTGACAGGGAGTGATTGATGGGTGATTAGGGGGGTGATTGGGTGCAAACAGGGGTCTGGGGGGTGGGCAGGGGGGGGTCTGATGGGTGCTGTGGGCGATCTGGGGCGGGGGGGGGGAGAAAATCAGTGTGCTTGGTGCAGACTAGGGTGGCTGCAGCCTGCCCTGGTGGTCCCTCGGACACTGGGACCACCAGGGCAGGAGGCAGCCTGTATAATACACTTTGTAAACATTACAAAGTGTATTATACACTTTGTATGCGGCGATCGTCGGGTTAACATCCCGCCGGCGCTTCCGTATGGCCGGCGGGATGTTGCGGCGAGTGAGCGGCGACAGGCGGAGGATCGCGTCACGGATGACGCGATCGCTCCGCCCATGCCCAAACAAGGACCGCCGCATTTTGTCAATACGGCGGTCCTTGCGGCGTCTGCTTCCCGGCCGCCATTTGTCTATACGGCGGTCGGGAAGTAGTTAACTGCCTCAGCTGTGCTTCGGGGACACAAGGGGTTATTTACCCATAAGTCCTTCGTATATCGTGCGCTCCAAATAGCTTGCACGCGTCCTATTGGCTTAAAGGAGAAAGTGCACAACGCGTGCAAGCTATTTTGAGCGCACGATATAGGACGGCTTATGGGTGAGCAACCCCTTGTTTCCCCGCCGCACAGCTGAGGCAATTAAGCCTCATTTAAATCACGTATTCGAGTGCTTAGCCACTCGTGAGCCCATGACTATCTACAGCCCACACAAGTGGTTCAGGTAGTGCAGCTCATCCAGGATGGCACATCAGTGCGAGCTGTGGCAAGAAGATTTGCTGTAATGTCTAAATGGATTTCCACAGAGTTAACACCTCAGGTACGGAACCTGGGAATAAGGCCAGTGCCAAGCTGAAACATCATCGCATTCCAGTGGTTCTGGAGGTGTGGCTAGCTTACAGGGACAATAAAGGATAATATGCATATTCAGCAGTGATGCATCATGGGAGACATCATATGCTCCCTACAACCAAAAACCTCTAGCCGATCCGCAAACTCTAGCAGTTTTTGATGAGGTTTTTCAGAGAGATTCTAGGCATATTTAGAGAGATGCTTAGAGAGATTTTATAAACATGCCTAGTATTTTGAAGCATTTTTGTGTAGCGTTTTTTATATTTTGGTACAGTAGAGCTGTAACAAAAACCACTTGGAAAACCGCTCTGATCTAGCGTTTTTTAGAGCGGTTTTCCACTTTACTATACTTAACTTTGAGGCAAAATCACTTCAAAAATTAGCAAAAATGCTGCAGGACCCGAGTTTGCATTTGGGAAAATAACGAGCCGCTCTGGTGTGCATTCACTTTCATTAGCCAAGCGACCCCCCCCCAAGTGTTTAAAAAAAAAAAACTATCTGAACCGCTCTTGGTGTGCACCAGCCCAAAGTTGCATCAGCAGGTAGTGTCTTTTCCCCTTTAAGTTTGAGTGTTTTCCACTTTAATTTTGAGTGTGGCGCCAAATCCAGACCTCCATGGGTTGATAAATTTGATTTCCATTGATAATTTTTGAGCGCTTTCAGTAGCACATTCAAGTATGAAAAGAACCAAGTATTTAAAAAGAATATTTCATTCATTCAGATCTAGGATGTCTTATTTTTTTTGAGCAGTGTATTTTGATTATAGAGAAACAATGTTTTTCTACAACTAGAATCATGTAGTGTAAAATGTTGTTCATCAAGCCTCATCTGTGATAGTGCTATCCACTACATGACATAGTGGCATAGAAGATAGCACTCTCTAGTTCATCTCTACACTGGGACACTATCTGCATAGAGTTTCTATGTTCTCCCCGGGTTTGCATGGGTTTCCTCTCAAAAAACATACAATTTACAGAGAAGCCTTTAGAAAAAGTCAAGAATTTAACAGCTTCTTAGGTGGCTCAGGTTGCTTCCAGTCTAGACAACTGCCAAAAAAGCCTTAGGAAATGTGATTCGCAGATTTGGACCAACCCCTTGCAATGGTCATTATTGGTGATTGATCTTGATTGATTTATTCCAACCATGTTGGATATCAATGCATCCCTTTCTAAAAGAGGTGTATCTACAGGGGTGCAAGTATGGCATGTGCTAGTGGCGCCACTTACTGGGGCACTGCTCCATAGCATCCCTGGTGTTCTCCATACAGATTCTAGTTTTTATCTGGGGGGGCATTCTGCTGCCTGATTACATCTTTTGGGGGTACAAGCTGCCTAACTTATTTGGGGGATACGTATAGGCTAACCCATTTTGACACACCATTCTTATAGGCCATGCTTCACCTCAACGTAGACACAGTCAATTAAACCAAGATGAAGTATTTGAAGGTGCACCAGCTTCCCCACGGGCGGATTTCAGTGTTTGCCATAGGCACTATTTTCCCTAGATATCCCTCTGCTTTCCAAATGGTTGTAAGAAGTGCCCAATGAAGACAAAATGATTAGACAATATTAAAATGGAGAACTTCACTAGCTGTATCCTATTTAGTTGATTGGTTCTATCGCATTGGCACATCCAAGAAGCATGGCTTTACCCTTAGACTTTATATAGGCAGGTAAATGACAGAGGGAATTTAGAGATAATATCAAGATTCTTTTCATAGTATGTTCTGTGAAATGCGGACAAGTCTATAACTTTCTATCATCTTGAAAAATAGCAGTATTACTGTATATTTCATCTAATAAGCCATTAAAGGACTTCTATCATATATATGTATTTTTGCTTTCATTCTCTTAGGCCTGGTTCACATCTGCGTTTTTTTGCAGAGCCGGCCGTACGGATCCGGCTATCTGGATTCGGGAAACAGTCAGTTTTTACAGCCAGTGTGCTGTAAAACGTCCGTTTTCCATAGGATCCTATTGTGCTGCAAAACCTTCCGTTTCTGTTCCACTGAGCGAAACGGTCTCTAAAATTGGGTCCTGCTGCATTTTTTTGTCCTTTCAGTGGACTGGACCACGGAACCATACGGCCAGTTCCATTGGCAAATGCTAATGTGAACTGGACCTAAAAGCTTTGAGTCCTATGGGAGAAAGGCGCTATAGAAATGTTATTGTTATAGAAGAACAATATTGTGCAGATCCAGACTTTAGAAGTCCACAACACGTGTCCCAGATTTTACCGTCTTCATCACGTGTATAAAGTATTTTATCCTACAAATTCTTGATGAATGATATTGGACTTATCCTCAGCAGCATTTATCCTCTCATATGAATAAACCCCAGATTCACATTCATTTATCTGTAGCCTGGTGTTTTAGCTGCTGTTGATCTTTCTCACTCAGCACACCAACTTTTATGCTCTTTACATTATGATGAGAATGACTCACTTAAAAATAAGCAGCTTAAACAATAGTGCTTTTATAGTTAGTTTGGTATATTCACTATAGATGTGCGGGATAAAACAGCGCCTGCTATGAGAAGCTGCGTGAAGAATAACATTCTAGAAAACCGAGCCATGACTTCCATCTAGTGGTCTTAAAAGGAATGACACAAAAGTTACATGTGCCATATTTTTCTATGTGTATTTCTGCACAGACAGGATTAACAGAACAAATGCAATTTACATGGAAGGAAACAAACCAACCAACCAACCAACCAATCAAAAAAGCAGTAAAAATTTTAACATTGCTGTATTGCAAAAATAAATAAATGCAGAAGGCTGGATCCACTGTCAGTTTTTCTGCATCAGTTCATCGGATCATCAATAGCCTGACAGACAGACTGTACTTCCATTAACCAGCACCCAGTCACTAACAATAAAGCGGTGTTGTGCTACCACGCTAACAAGTGTCAGTAATGTTGAGGTAGTCATGGAGCTGGCCATCTCGCTAATGTAAAAAATTATTAATGTTAACATTTGTATAGCACCTTTCTCCCCAGTGGCGTAGCAATAGGGGTTGCAGAGGTTGCGACTGCATTGGGGCCCTTGGGCCAGAGGGGCCCACCCTCTACCACAGTATTAGCTCTTTATTCCTCCTGTGCTGATAATATTTACTTCTATTGATGTTTTGAATAGTAGTGATCATTAACACACTGTTCTCCATCCCCTTCTTGCACCTCTGACACTGTGGTAGTCCTTGGTTGGTTTTAGTGCACCTTATCAGTTATGTATAGAGTGCTTGGGGGGCCCCAATGTAAAACTTGCACTGGGGCCCTCAGCTATGTCACCAAGAGAGGAAAGGCTCATTAGGACCCAGAGCCTTCCCTCTCCTTAGGTAAGTATTTGGCTTATTTTTTTAAGGACTGGTTCCCATTTACTTTAATAGAATAGACTGTAGGTTTGCTCTCATATTACATTTCATTTTCCAAAGACTTTTATCTGATGTGTGTACCTAGTTTAGATAGTTTATTGCTGAAAATGATTGGTAGATTATAAATGGTCAATGAGATGCAAATTGTTATGAGTTCCCTACAGGATTAGGGTAGGAATATACGAGGCAGAATCACATATGCGTCTGCCACTATGTGCTATGGAAAACGCATATGCTATTCTGCCTAGTGTGTTCCTACCCTTAGGCAAATCCAGAGGCTTCATACGTCGTCCTCGAGACGAGCAATCCAGCACCAGAACCCCTGGAAGCTCTCAACTGTGCTCCAGTCGATGAACTAGTGCCGGCTGCATTGCAAGGACACTTCACACCTGTGCAGTACCACAGAGCCACTAGGGCTTAGCAGGTGCAAGGCGGATACACTCGAGGCCTCCTCTGCCTGCGCATTGTTGCTGTGAGCACCTCTTCGACAAGAAGTTTGGGGGGTCCCAGTGCTGGATCGGTGGAAGCGAGGACGACGAGGGATTATTCAGAGGCTTTCCTTTACTGAGGTAAATATCTAAATGGAGCATTTTTTCCCATTACAGGCAGGGATGGTTCTCTCATGAAGCAAGGCGAAACATTTGCATCAGGCGCAGAGATTTCAGGGGCAGCATTTTTGTACTGTGTGTACCCTCCTGAGGAGGAATGGAGTGGCTGAGAGAAAGCAGTTTGTCACAGACTCGCAGCCAGCCAGTGTGCTTTTGTGTTGAGATGCAGGATGTCATGTGAAAACATTAAATAAAGAAGAGTAAATTGTCGGGTGCTGTGCATCTTTCCAAATCGGGGGAAAATGACCCGCAGCAAAAAGTCTAGACCCGGCCCTGATTACAGGTAGTACTTAAAGTTAAAAATGACAGAAGACGGATGAGGGATTACAAGGTCAACCACGTGCTTGTGTCGTCTTCGGGGCACAGGGGACGTTCAACCCCCCTCCTGGGCAGTGCGGTGGCGGCCATGTTTTTGAACACTGCAGAAGGTATTTAGAACCCTCCCCACCTGTGCGGCTGCGGCCCAACCCCAGCTAGATAGCAACCAATCTGACTGTGGCAGTTAATCTGGGGGCGGGTCGTGGCCACACAGATGGGTGTGGCCAGGGCCTTGGTGACAAATTTGAAAACAAATTGCCAGGGGGTGGAGCGATCAACTGCCTATAGAGAAGATGTCAGGATTCACCTGTCCTGATGTCACCCTCCAGGCAGGTGATTGCTCACCTAAAATTTACCCCCACAACCCCTCCTATCCGCCATCAATTTGGCATAACATACAGTAAAAACAATTCTCCCATGTCTGCCCATGTAATCATTACAGCTGTTCTTGGCGCAACCTAACATCATCTGTGTTAACATAACTTACCCAAGCCAGAACAGTCAGTGATGGCATCTATTTGGGGTGTTGTGTCAGCTTCTGGTGATAACTTGAAGTTCAGAGGAAGCTGGGAATAGATTCTACTGCAGCTGTCACAATAAGAAGAGTCTGTCCTCTTTCCAGTGAAAAAAGGAGTAGATGGCAGTGAGAAAAAAGGAGTAGATGGCATGTGTGAATAAAAGGTTACTTCTGATAGACTAATCATGTGATCGGGCCCCCAAGAAAACGTGATGGGGCTCCAGGGAGTATTAAAGTAGAGATGTTAACCATTGCATGTACTTTTTAATATTTTTTTTTCTTCTTAGACTTATTCTGACTGTAACTCTGCTTTTAAAATGCAGTACTGACAGTCAAATGTTTTGATGGCATTGCCTTTACTTCAGTTTACCCAACATTCATAGCATTTCATACCATGACATGATTTACTGTGGTTTTGGACACCAAACATAAGAGCTTTGGAACACTTATACAACACAATGTTTCTTTATTGATATTTAAACTGTTACAGTATGAAAAGATACAAGCAGTTTGTAACCAGCCAGCATAAAAGCTATGGAAATGGAAGAAATGTTTATTCAGCAGGTGCGTATAACCAATATGTTATAGACATAAACCATTGAGTAATGACCTATGGACATATAGCCAAGGGTCATTTACATCAAAGTATTTGTGGCGTATTATGGACAGATCAGCATGCATCTCAGTCATTTGGGGATCACTGTACTATTATGCCAATTGCTGCAAACAGTGAGCTACTACTTGCGAATGTATACAGCTTGCACCTCTACCCTTCTTTACCATCAGCGCTGAACAATAAGATGACAATTTTCCAACTCAAAATCGTGTTGCACCCAACATGCAGTCTGGAATTGGTATGGAAAGGAGAGTAACAGAGCATTGGCACTGTGGCTAGGGTCAACATTCTAGGGCTGTAGCTGTGGATCTGCCTGTTATTGGTATTTGCCGGCATGCTCTGACTTTAAAAGATAATCTGTATACAGGAGGAGAGGAGCGCAAGCCGACACTGCTGGCAACCTTATTTATTGTGCAAACATCACTGAGGCATATCCGACATCATACATTGAAAATGTGTGGCACATACCATAACAAGTGGCAACGACTGCTGGTGGGTGCAGGGAGCTGGAAAGCCTGACGACCGTTTCACGCTAAGCCTTAGTAGAAGCGTGTAGCATGAAACAGTAGTCAGGCCTTCAGCTCCCTGCACCAGCCACCCATCGGTACTCTGCCCGTTTCAAAAAATGTGGGGCACATATCCTAAGTATGATGTCTGATATGCCACAATGATGTCTGCAATGTAAGTAAGGTTGCCAGCAGTGCCGACTTGCACTCCTTCTCTCTTCCTGTATTTGTATCTGGAATTGGGCCAATCAAATTGCAGTAGCTGCAGATTTGTTTTGTTCTGATTGCAAGCCATATGTGATTTGCAATAACCCAGGAACCTATCATCTCATCAATCATCTCTATTCAGAAGCAGTACCAGCTGTGATACCGACTGTATGAAGAATAAAGCAGTCAGTTGCATAAGTCGGACATAAGTAGTCAGGAAGTGCCAAAGAATTTATCGCTTTCTATCCCGACAGTCTCCTCTGATGCATCTGAATGACAAGCCAACTTTATTCATCCACTGTGATGAATGGAAACTGATCAGCTCTGGTCAGATGAGTATCAAGAACCCCTGTTCCTCCAAATGATGTACTTCAACTCCAAGAGGCAGCCCAATGCTTGTCAACATCCTAACCCCCCCCCCCCCCCCCATTCAGAGAAAGGACATCATATTTTATAACTTTAGTAGCCCCCCAATGAAAATTACAAACATACTGCAAAACCAATTTGGTTTGTATAAAAAGAAAGCAGAGAATTGCAGTTTAAACAGTAAACAGATTAAGCACAAAGCCTTGCTTTTACCCCAGAAGTACCCAGTCTCGTTTTGGCAATCTAGATCACTCACCCAGTCTCAGACCACTCTTATTGCTTTTGGATCACTTTTGAGACTCTTGCTGGTGCCCAGTAGGAGAGGCAGGGCTTTTTGGCACCTGCCATGCACTGCATAGCACCGAAGCTTGGTGCAGCTATAGCAGTAATGCTATAATCTGCATCCCGCACACGTGTAATTCAGGGATCCGGCAACTGCTGTACCCCAAATTACTTCTACCTTCAAGTTGCTCTGACTCGGAGGGGGAATAGTATTTAGGGCCACCCCAAATTTGTGCGGCAGCAGGGTGAGCCATCATTAGGTTCACCCTGCACCGATAACAAATGTATGCCCCAGTAGGTTATACTATAGTGCTGGTGTACACAGAAGATGCCAAGCATGCTGTGTGATCAGTGTCATCATTACTGATATTTTATTATCAGCTATACCTTTGTCAGTGTTTTTGGTGCTATCCCGTAGTTTACTTATCTCTAAATAATGCCCTTTTATCTTCCCAATGTGAACTCCTCCCCTAGCATCAATTCCTTTCTATTGCGTAAAACTGTAATGATGCCTAACCTCCTTCCCTAGCATACAGTGCATTTCACCCCAACCCCCTACGTTAAATCTAACCTCCTCATAACACTAACCCACCTAAAATAATTCTTAAAGGAGTCATCAGGCAATCCTAACGAAAATAAGTGCTACTTAACGGGGGCTTCCTCCAGCCCCAAGCTCCCAGGACGTCCCTCACCGCAGCTCTCCCTTCAGCCGTTCGCTGCAGCTCCGGCCCGGTCCCCGGCGATGTCAGGGCGACCTGTACTGCGCCTGCACGATCGGCGCTGGCAATCACTGCCAAGTGGGCCGGAGCGGACTGCGCAGGGGCAGAACTACGCAGTGATTGACAGCGCCGCTCACGCAGGCGCAGTACAGGCTGACCTGGAGGTCACCCTGACGTCATCGTCAGGGACTGGGACGGAGCTGCGGCGAACGGCTGAAGGGAGAGCTGCGGCGAGGGACGTGCTGGGAGCTTGGGGCTGGAGGAAGCCCCCGGTAAGTACCACTTATTTTCGTTAGGATTGCCTGATGACTCCTTTAAGCCCAGCCTTTGCCCCCTAGTTTATACTTGGCTTGGGGGCAGGTGCTCAGGTGATTGAATAGAGGTGCCTGCATCTGGCTTTTCTATAGTTGTGCTCAGCTATAGGACAGTAGAGCATCAGTGCCCATACCAAGCACCTGGCACCATTGGGTGTTATGAAAGCTCCAAATTTTGACAGAAACCTGCATACCCAAATAACTGGCCTTGAAAGGGGTTGAGGCCCAGACAAGGATTTTTGCTGTAACAGGGCTCTGCGTTCTTCTTATAACTCTTAAGAGAAAGAACAATAATCAATAAAACTAAAGTTTTCTGCAAAGAAATATTAACAACTACAGTTATGCAAAAGTTGTTTTCATCATCAGAGAGGGTCATACAGAAATTGTTTAGACTGGACTTGGTGTTCTGACCCTGTAAGCAGCAGGGGTATGAAATTCAGCATCAATGTAAGATAGGATATTGAATGTTGTTTACTCATGGAGCAGTGGCATGGCAGAGTACACTGTGCTGAATACAACATTCTCTAGTATTGTTATTCAACTCTGGCAATGGCCTCAATTCACTAAGCTTTATCAAACACTTTATCGAATGTTTGATAAATTTACCTCAAGAGTAAAATCTAATTTTGAATTCACTAAGGTGTTATAGATTTATTTAATGTTTTAGCGATAAAATATTTGATAAATCTATAACCCCTTAGTGAATTAAAAATTCGATTTTACTCATAAGGTAAATTATCAATCGTTCAATAAAGCTTAGTGAATTGAGGCCAATGTGTGGTCTTGAATCCAAACACACATTCAGCACCATTTCAGTAAGGAACATCAGGATGAGGTGCATTTCATACGTCCACCTTCCAAGCTGGAAGGAGAGCATATAGGAGTTCCAATGAAAAAACACACACATCCTTCTGTTCTGTGCTGAAATGGTACCGAATGTGAGTGCTCAGCTGCCAAACCACGCATTGCCAAAGTGTAACAACACTATTCTCCACCATTAACAAAATCTGGAAGGCGATTATCGAAGACAAAGGAGAACGGCAGAGACTCGGGCCTGTTCAGAAGCTGAGCACTATATAGATGCCCAGAACTGCTATACTGGATCAGGGCGACGGTTGCTGGGGGAGGGAATTGATGATGTGCAGTGCACTATGGAACATCTTCTGACAGGAAGGGTAAGGAAGAGAACGTGTAAAGATTCAGCTGTCTGGTTCTTGGGGGTCACCTGTACACATGCGGAATCAGGCCTTGAACAGCTGGCTCAGAGGAGTTTATTATGTGATTAGGCACTCCTATTGTGAAGAGCGTGATAATGTTGCAAATATTCATGGGCATTTAGTAGCTATGAGTTGCTTCATCACATGTAGAAGAAGACAGTTGGCACTCGAGATAGACCAATCAAATGCAATTATTGCTGCATGGAAAGATCTCAATGTTGTGTTCCCGCCTCATCACATGTATCTGGTGTCCAGGGACAATGAGTAGAGCAGGCTGAAATGTAAATGGTGCCCGGAGCTTTAAGGCCTCTTGCACACTGCAAGCAAATCAGATTCAGATTCCGCTTTTTAATCAATTTTTACCTCCGATTCAGATTCAGATTTGGAGTTTGCTCCTTGCACACTGCAAATCTGAATCGAAGTAAAAACAGATTAAAAAGCGGAATCTGAATCTGAATTGCTTGCCGTGTGCAAGAGGCCTAACAGTCACCTAATTCAGGCAAGTCTAAATTATTTCTGTATAACCTTCACACTTGTAAAGCTGACACATCCTTCATCATCTGTCTTTCCTCAGCATGGTTTGACCATTTAATGCAAAAAGCAATCATTTACAGTTTTACCAATGTTTGGCTGCACAGTTTGGACACAAGAAAAAGCAAACTTTCCAGCAATGCATTTCATTACATGCTGCAACTTTAGTGCCAGAAAGCCCAAAGCCCAGACACAGTTGCAAACATGGCATCTTATTGCATAGTATACAGCATGTCAGAGGTTGTGAAATCCACGGCTGCAGCTAAAGATCCGGATTTAAAAAAATACACAAGGTGATGTAGGCTGTGATCCCTTTTTTTTTTTCTTTCTCTGCCTGAAAGAGTTAAACATCAGGTATGCAAGTGACAGTTTCTCTTTAGTCAGACTATAGCATAACCCTCACTGATAACGGTATTACAACCATAAAACACTTTCCTGGTAGAAAGTGGCTAAGAGCAGAAAAGAAATAAAACGGTTAGATATCTAAAAAGAATAAAAGTAATTTTTAGGAAGATAGATACAATTGTTAATCTCATCAGTTTATTTTCACCTCTTGTTTCATTTAAAGGGCTGATCACATGACTTAGAGTAGTCCAGCTGAAAGAGTCCATGTCAGGCACTGTGGGCGCTGCGGTTTGGCTTACTATCATGATACTCTGTAGAAGACTGCTTAAAGAAATATCTGGCGAAGGAGTACCAGATTCAGGGACGAAGCAACTCATAAAGCAAAAGAAAAATTCTGTAGCTACTCATGTCAAGGAAGTTTAAAAAACAAACAAAACAAAAAACATAAAAAAGCACCCCAGAAATCCATATGTAAACACACAGAAATTGCCAGGGGTTATCTGTGCAGATTACAGATCTACTCCAGGGAACACAGGTGATGAGGCTTGGATCTGTTATTTCTGTGTATACATGAACAGTCCTTTATGCACATTATCATCTGGCATGTTATCTATCACTACATGGCAAAGGTTTCTCCTGTTTACCAGAAATATTTTTCACTTGTAAACAACTGTGCTGATCAGTATTTCCTTCCGGTACCTGGGTGTCCCAGTCAGAAGCATTGGACTGTGGCATGCTGATGCTGCATGAGAAATTACTACACAAGTTGTAGTTCAAACACCAAACCTTCCCCATGCACTGCTTTACTTAAAATGGATAACATCCTTGAATGCCATCACAAGGTAACAGTTATTGCAAATCTTGTTTTTTCAAAATTGGATTTCAGGTACGGATTATGGGTTTGCAGTAAGGCATTTTAGCAGTTATTGTAGTGCAATATAATTCAATGCCAACAATGTCCCTCAGGAGCAGACTGACATTTAAAAATGGGACAGCTGTGACTGCAGGGAGAGGGAATTTGTTTACTGATTCAATGTGTCCCATGTCCCTCCTACAAAAATTAGTTGAAAACAAAACACAATAATTCTGATTAAGGGTTGTGTTGGGACTTATTAAGATGCTTCATGAATGGCTAATATAGTAACAAGACTTTTAGCCTAGAAAGCTCAAAAGAAGCCAACAAACTCCTCTGTGGTGAAAGCTCTCCAAAAGCACCAATTTTACTTCAAGTCCAGCTCTGCTGAATTGTGATGCTCAATCCTGATAGTATTTCAGCAAATGAGAAAAGCACTCATGTGATCACTAGTCTTGGCACAGTCTTTTCCCACTGTGTCTATAAAGTACACCTGACCTGAACAATAAAACTGAACAAATATCCATTTACATGGTGCTGTGACAAGTCACAGAACCCTCCATACGTTTCAGCACCCACTTGGTCCTCCCTCTTTAAAATGCAGCATACCCCAGAACTACTTTCGGGGTCAGCGTTTCACAAACAGCAGCATCCACTCGTCGCAGCTCTGTGAAAGCAGAGTGGAGACTGGGTGTTAAGGGGGCGGGACAGGGCGCAGAATAGCAAGAAAAATGACCTCTTTCTCTTGAACAGTAGTCAACGTTCTTTGCCAGAAGAAAGAACGTCGACTACTGTACAAGAGAAACAGGCCATTTTCCTTGCTAGTCTGCGCCCTGTCCCGCCTCCTTAACACCCAGTCTCAACCCTGCTTTCACAGAGCTGATACGAGTGAATGCTGCTGTATGTGAAATGCTGACCCTGGAGGCAGTTCTGGGGTCAGCGGCATTTTAAAGAGGGAGGACCAGTTTTTCATCCGTGCACTGAAGCCGAAAGAGACCTTGCAGACAAGATGGGATGCCAAGCTGACTCTGCAGATGGTAAAGTATATGGAAAATATGTTTTTATTTCACAGGTTTGACGTTGGGTTAAGGGGTACTTTAAAGGCTTCTGAAATGGCTCCATTCCCTTTATCACATCAAAGACACAGGCTGGAGCTGTACTTCCGAGTAGTTGGCTTAGAGGAATCAGAAAATGATTAGCTAGTAGCGTTTGGTGTTCGAATTCGATATCGCCAGTTCAAAACACTCAAATATCGCCTGCCGCTGTTCAGCACTAAACAAATAGACAGGGCCAGGAGGAGTTCACCAGCTTGCGGAGTCATGTTGCGCTTCATGTGACTTCAATGCTTCATCACTCCAAACCAGGAGGAGGAATTATCAGAGACACGTGATGCGCAATCTTGACTCACAAGCCAGTGAACTCCCCCTGACTCTTGAATGCTTGTTTGGTGCTGAATAAAAACAGATGGAATTATAGGGTGAGCCAAAATTGCCTATTCTGAATTCGAACACCTGCACCATTAGCTAGGCACAGATTTGGAATTTTCAGGACAGATGTAAAAATGAGCCTTTTACATTGTAATGTACTGAAAAAGCACAAGTCAACTGGTTGGTTTTATATTAGATTTACCAAGTTACTAGTACACCAACAAGGTTTGATGGATGGTTAGTGAAATAATGGTTGTGGAATTGCCATCACATGCACACATCCACTGGCTATATTTTTCAAATAGACTAGGTTGATTTACTATTGTTTTCATGGTAGGTGCATGCATAAATCAGCAAATCCACAACAGTTAGGCCCCATTCACACTAGAGCATTTTGCAGCTATTTCGGCAAAATCATAATGAAACCCTACAGGCCTGTTCTTACTTGGGCGATTTGCGCTAATCGCCGCAAACGCGTCACCTGAACCATTTTAGTGATTTCCCTGCTATTGCGTTTCAGTGCTATAAAAGCGCTAAACGCGATCACGGCAAAATCGCCGCAGCGTTTAGTGATTTTCCACATGAAATTGTGGAAAAATCACTCCTGCAAAACGCCTGAAAAAAATCTCTGGCGTTTTGCGTTTCTATGTGTGAATGGGGCCTTAAGTCACTAACTTTTCAGCAACCCCTTCAAGGGGGAAGTGGCTGATGGTAGAATTTGGTCAAGTGTTGACAATTTCTCCTCAGAGGGTCAGGAGGTTATGCAAGCTACTAACCTGTACCACAGATGCTGCAATACCACTCAGTGTTTACAAATTGCACATATCATTTTCCTTAAAGGACACCTGAAATGAATCAAATGAAAGCATTTATACTTACCTGGGGCTTCCTCCAGCCTGTGGGTTCCCTTGCAGCCTCCTCGGGCCACTCCGATCCACCACTGGCCGTCCTGGTGTCTTTGTTCAGTTGCTCGTGTGGCCGGGTATGTGTGACAGTGTGAATGAACAAAGATACCGGGAAGGCTAGCGGTGGATCTGAGCAGCCCGGGGAGATGGTGAAGGCTCGAACGGGGCTGGAGAAATCCCCAGGTAAGTATAAATGCTGTCTTTTGATTCATCTCAGATACACTTTAAAGAAGCACTATAAAAATGTTTTAAAAATTAAAATGTAAACACATAAGACATACATATCTACCAGTGAAAAAAGCACAATAAATTGCTTTGTTTCTATGTGGTTGTCACTTACAGTAGTTAGTAAAACTCTGACTGGTTTTGGACTAGTCCATCTCCTCATGGGGGATTCCCAGCATTTCATTTATACTTTATATAGATCCTTTCCAGGAAGTGCTTTTGTAAAGATACCGGCAGGCCCCCTTGTCCATACACTGTTCTGAAAGTTGGATTGGGCAACTGTCATTCAGTAAGTGCGTTTAAAAATAAAACAAAACCACTGAGAAACCTCCACGAGGAGATGGACTAATTCAAATCTGTTTGATTTGTCAAATGTTTGCTACCTACTTTAAGTGACAGCGACATAGGAAAAAAAAAAAAAAAGTTATAACACATTTTACATCTTACATGTATGCATTTTAAGTTCAACAATTTTTTTTTTTTTATAGTCCTTTAATGTGGCGAAAGCTCACAATGGATCCCATAGACAGATGTAGTTTTGAAGAGAGATGTGCAATGGAAAACCAGGACCCACTAACAGAGGAGAAAACCAAGACAAAAACAAACACACTACATTAAATATTTAATAAGATTTTCTTTTTTATAGGAAAGCACATTTGACTCATACATATTTATACTTCACTACAAAACAGAGGCTCTTGAATGCATGGGCAAAGTGTATTTTAAAGTACTTTAATGGAGTGGCTATGTAGGATACTTTGATTAAAGAGGATTCTACCACATTGAAAACCAACTATCTTAAACCCCTGCAAATTACATGAGGGGTTATTATCTAGAGCACCAAATGCTCACCTGCCCATAGAAGTTCCAACTCTGTCACTTGTGCGTTTGAATGTAACCGAAGGTGCAAACCTATACCAGAATGCTAAGAAAAGGCTATGCAGAGTCACGCCCACCTCCATTAGTAAAATTTCACAGTATATGCTAGTCAAGAAATGGAAAGCAGAACGTGACCATAAGTGCTTATGGTGGTATAGGTGAAATTCTAGGTTTAAAAAGTATTTGGTGCCAAAGATAATTCGATCAATTACACAACTTGAAGAATCAAGATGGCCTCACTTTGGTCATGGGAGAGGAGAAGCACAGACGGAGCAGATTTCTTTTTTCTTTAAAAAACAAAAACCCAAAAAGTATTTTGTCCAAGTGCCTGTTGACATAACACACATCAAAGATGAGATCTGTCTACATACATTTCAAGTTCAGCCAGAGAAAAAAAAAAAAAAAAGCAGATAGGGATATGTAGGGAACATGATGTGCTAGGTAGCTGGGTACACCGCAGGTTTTACAGTATGCAGAGTACATTGAGGAGGTGGAATTCTTCTGCATACTGTAAAACATAATAGCTCAAGTTTGCATTTTCCCTCCAGTGCAAGCTTTTAGCAGCCTAATAGACCAAACCATTTAAGAGGATAATGGTAATTTTGAAATGAATAAATGTTCCCCATACTGATACCTCTCAATTCTATCTCATGAGTGGCCAAAGACCACACACACAATGAAGGCAGCTGGAGCACATTCAGCAGCGGTGGTCCCTACTCTCCATGAAGGAGATGAAGTACTCTTCAGCCGGACATCACCACTCTGTTGACTTTGTTGTTTTGTTTCAGTGCTCCCTGGTCCACTTTCTATTCTTTGGTCACCCATCTTCTTCACAAAAAGAAAAAAAAAATACACTGGACTGCTATCCATTTAACAAATAGACAACCACTTCATAGGTTGACATCATTATCGCTGTGTTTGGGATCTGTCTAACCAAGTGCGTTGTCAGGCCACGGTACAAGGAAGCATAGCCTTCTTCTCTCACCAGTGTAGACAGGGTCTGGAAGAAAGACCTGTATTTTGTGCCTTCTTCACGTAGCCTTGTCCGCACAACCTCTGCAAAAACAAGAGAGTGGAAAAATAAGTGAACACTTAAGGTAAATAAAATCACTTAACAATGATACAGGCCAATAAAAGTTAGTTTGAGAATAATTCTGCTAACATTTTTTGATTCTACCATCAAAACAAGTTTACAGTTTCATTCACTGTTATAATGCAGCCTAAACATACCATAGAAACATCCTTTTCAAAATAAACATAGCTGAAGACGGTACTAGGGTACGCTGGTGCCTAACATCGGTTTGTCATTCTATAGTTTTTCTGGTACATTTGTACTGCATGGAGACTGATGGCAAAAACTAGTGTACACTAGTCCACAACACTATACAACTGAGTACAATGAGAAATAATGAAGTTTAATCGTGAGAGGCCCATAGATGTCATGGTGCATGTCAGTTCCTGCTTGCTCCAGCCACTAGAGGTCACTGCTAGGAGACGCATTCTGTTCTGAAAAGGCATTTTTTTATTACCCATCAGCAAACCCTAGTGGCCAAAGGAATTAGTAGCATTATAGTATATAATGTTGGCAGCTACACTAATAATGTGTCCCTGGTCAATTAACTCTTACTATTGTGTGCTCTGTGATGAAAACAGAAGAAAACCCAGCTTGTCAATATTTTATTGCTGTTCAAAAGTATGATCCGTACAGTGCCCCATGCATCCTTTGCACATTATGGCTACTCTTGAATGGCAACAAAATATTGACACGCAGGACAGTACCAGGGTTTGTTTCTTTTTTGTAAGTAAACCCCTTTTTCCTCCAACAGAGAAGTGTGTCCTTATGTCGTGCATTGACATTGTGTGTACAACTTAATTATCTGTAAGGGACATTTATAAATTTCTTTACATGGTGATCATATGCCCTCTTAATTTCCCTTTACCAAGGGTAAAATTTATAATAAGGGTAAGTTTATTTCAGCTGCTGTGTGAACTTGACAGAGGACTTCCATGTCCCTTATTGACCCAGTCCTCTGCACTCACTCCAAATCCAGGATGTCCTTATGAATAGGTGCCAAAAACAGGACCCAATGAGCGTTTTTACCAGGGCTGTGGAGTCAGAGTCGTGGAGTCGGGGAATTTTGGGTGCCTGGAGTCGGAGTCGGGAAAAAATGCACCGACTCCGACTCCTAATGAATTTGTAACTGTAATTAAAATAGAAAATATGATAAAATGTTTTATTTCTCAGATAATAGTCATGAAAAATAATGTATATATACACAGTATATATACAGTAATAGCTGTGCTTAGTCCACAAAAATGAAATAAACCAATCAAAATTAGTTACTTGTGCTGCTTCAAAAAAAGCAGTCCCTGTATTTTTAAGGACAGATATACATATCTGATTGTGACTGTATATATGATGTGTACACAGGAACCTCTTATATATACTAAATAACATCTATGCTGTAAGAATAAAGCCTGATGTGTAGCTGTGTCACTAATAGAGATGGTCAACGAGATGGAAATAATTCTGCATTGATGCTGATTTATGCAAATGTACGCACTCCCTTTGCTGATGAAATCAAATAATTTGATATGTTATTAAAATTTTGGTTTGGTGACTACAAATTAAAGGGTAACTGAGACGGATGAAAAGTAAAGTTTTATACATACCTGGGGCTTCCTCCAGCCCCCTTCAGGCTAATCAGTCGCTCACTGTCCTCCACCACCCGGATCTTCTGCTATGAGTCCTGGTAATTCAGCCAGTCAGCGCTGTCCGGCCGCATGCCGCTCCCACGGCCAGGAACATTCTGCACCTGCGCAATACTGCTGCACAGGTGTAGTATGCTCCTGGCGGCGGAGTGTGTGCATGCGCACTACGCCTGACTGGCTCAAGTACCTGGACTCATAGCAGAAGATCCAGGTGGTGGAGGAGGACAACGAGGGACTGATTATCCTGAAGGCGGCTGGAGGAAGCCCCAGGTATGTATAAAACTTTAATTTCATCTGTCTCAGGTTTACTTTGTTACACAGTAGTACTATACTCTACATATGCACTCCCCACAGAGCTGCAGGGAATCCACTGAGAATGCTGTGCACATTGAACACAGAGGTGTTGTCTGTTTACAATCTCCTCATTCCCCTGCAGAGTACCTGCACATCATTCTTACATGTACCCACACTTACATTGCCTAAGGCCTGATAGATGTTCTTTGTTCTGGCCTGTACCTTTTACAAGTACTCTTACCAAGGACTAGTTTTAGTCTAAAGGGAATAAATATAGTAGTCTACATATCCTTCTCACTTCAGTTGTCTTGTAAAATTCCTAAGCGTTGGCAGTTAAGAGACGAATTTCATGTTACATACTTTTAATCAACAAAATTGTAATATGCAAATTAGAGGAGTCGGAGTCGTGGAGTCGGAGGAATCCTAAACTGAGGAGTCGGAGTCGGTGGATTTTTGGACCGACTCCACAGCCCTGGTTTTTACCAATACTTATATAAATCTATTTGCTTTGCATCTAGGGCTCTTAATATAAGCATTAATCTTGCTAGCATTAGAGGAGTAGTAGTAAGAGGAGAAGTGGAGGAAGTGCATTTCATTTTCTGGTGACTGCTCTGACCAATAACAAGCCTTCTGCTAACTCAGGAATGAAGTTCAACCTTCATCTACTGCCACAGCGGCTAGTGATCATTAAAGGGAACCTTAACTGAACGGGGGGTAAAGAGTTTCACTTACCTGGGGCTATTACCAGCCCCCTGCAGCACTCCTGTGCCCTCGGAGCCACTCTGGAATTCTCCGGTCCCCCGCTGTCACTTAGTTTCGTTTTTGACGACTCACCAGTCGGCCGGCCGCCATGCGTATTATTGGACGCATTCCCTACTGCAACGCGTACAAAAATACGCGTTGCCGCATACCTACGCGTGCGGAATGCGGCAACGCGTATTTTTGTACGTGTTGCGGTCCGCAACAGCGAGAATTCCAGAGTGGCTCCGAGGGCACAGGACTGCTAAGTGACAGCAGGGGACCGGAGAATTCCAGAGTGTCTCTGAGGGCACAGGACTGCTGCAGGGGGCTGGTAATAGCCCCAGGTAAGTGAAACTCTTTACCTCCCGTTCAGTTAAGGTTCCCTTTAAGCTGTACTCATTTTAGCATATATAGCCATGACCAAACCCACCCACTCTGTAGACCAGGGATATCCAACTCCAGTCCTTCAGAGCCATATCCATGCCAGTGTTTAGGATAGACAGAGAAATGGGGAAATGTGTTTTACTTTCCTGATTTAGACCCATCTATTCATTTGAGCTGTGTAAAAAAAAAAAAAAAAAAAAAAAAAAAAAAAAAAAAAGTGTGAGGACCTTGGCCCTTGATGATTGGAGGTGTACATCCCTGCTATGGACTGTCAGAACGGCAAACTAGAAAATACACACATGCGAGCGCACACACTCATATAGATTACCATGTGGGTATGCTATAGACGTGGCACATGTCTTGGAGGTTGCTGCTGCCAACATGAGTCCAACAAAGTCAGAAGCCTCCTTGGTTGTCTCATCATCCAAGGCGGATTTAGCAGTCTTATATTCCAGCAGTTTGCGTTTAATACTTTCATAAATAACAAAGTGGATAACAGTTTCAGAGATGCCGGCGTAGGAGGCAGACATGCCCCTGTAAAATCCTTTTACTCCATCAGTTCTGTACACTCTGCTGACGCATTCAAAAGCGCTCATTCGCCTTTCACCTCGGTTTCTGGAAAACAGAAGTAGGATTTACTGAGAAACTGCAACTTTCCTACTGCTTGCAATAGAATAACGGCACTACAATAACAAATCCCAAGATGATGTAAAATTTGTTTAGGTGGGCACCAACCAGTGATACATTGACTACAGGCACTCCAGGATGTGTCTGGCTATCGGGGACATAAAAGAACAATTTACATATTTAGAAGTGATGCATCATGGGCGTTGATTCTTGCTCACAAAAATGTAAAATAACTTCATAAGCTATCAGTTTTAAGAAAGAAAATTCATATTTGCCATAATTTTTTTTGTTAAGCAAGGTATTTAGATTCATTTTAGTACTTTGGAAAACCCTAATGGTCCTGGGTCACCATGAACTAACTGTGTGGCATGGCCTTCTGTAGTCATTACAGATTTTGAGATCTTGCTTGCACTTGTGTCTTTAACCACTTTACCACTAAGTGGTTTTTACCCTTACGGACTAGAGTGATTTCCATCTGTCAGCACTTCTCCCTTTTATTCACTAATAACTTCATAACTACTTATCACACCAAAATGATCTATAACTTGTTTTTTTCACCACTAATTAGACTTTTTGGGGGTGGTATTTGTTTTCAGTAATTACTTTACATTCTATTCATTTTAAAAGGGAAAACAAGGAAAAAAAAAACACTAAAAATACAATATTTCTCCAGTTTTATCCCCTGTAGTTTAAAATTGAACAATGCTACTGTAAAGAAAACCCACAAAATTGTATTTGCCCCAGTTATTTTTGTACCAGAATAATAATTACAAGCCCTTATCTGCCAAAACAGTAATATACCCTCATGACATACATAATGAAAAACTTAAGTCCCCAATGTAACCATTTACATATTTTTTTTTTAAATGTCACTTTTTTTTTTTATTTAACCACTTCAGCACCACAGGGTTTTTTGCTTAAAAACCAGAGCAATTTTCACATCTCAGCGCTCCTCCCATTCATTCACCAATAACTTTATTGCTACTCATCAGATGTAAATGATCTATATCTTGTTTTTTTTGCCACAAATTATGCTTTGTGAGGGTGATATTTGCTTTTAGTAATGATGTTATTATCTGTGCATTTTAAAGGTAAAAATAAGAAAAAAAAAAAGTAAAAATACACTATTTTTCCATTTCCATCCACTATAGTTTTCAAATAAACAATGTTACCGTAGGTAAAACCCACACATTGTATTTGCTAATTTGTCCTGGTTATCTCAACATTTAAATAATGTTTCTAGTACAATGTATGGTGATAATATATTCGTTGGGAATAAAGTGTTTTTTATTTTCTCATTGTACTCTATCAGTAATTAAAAGCCCTTATCGTCATGATTAGCAGTAATTCACTCTCATGGCATACATATTTTAAAAGCCAAGTCCCTAGGGTAACTATTTATGTATTCTCAATGCTGTCACTTTTGTTTTTTGTTTTATTTGGGGGTATAGAGTATATGAAAATAACAGTTTTATTGCTTTTCATTCAGTTTTCCAGTAAAAAAAAAAAAAAAAAAAAAAAAAAAAATCACATGACTTAGCCCTCAGTTGTCAAACACCACAAAATCTATTCTCTCACTTGTCACGGTTAAAATGATACCCTATATACATAATCAGATAGCTTATTGGGCATACAGCACACTGTTGACCACAAGTACGCCTATCTACTCCCCTGAGCTCTAGGTGAAGTTCTGTGGGGAGTAGATAAGCGTAGCAAGGGTTGCAAAGTGGTTAAACAAGTATTTTATTTTGGTAATTATGGGAGCAGGAGAGGGGAAAGACAGTTTAATTTATATAGTGTGAAATGTAGTGTAAAAAGTGTATTTATTTTTAACACTAGATGTCCCCACAAACTATTCTGTGTGCTCTAAACAGACTTCAAAGCACACAGGAAGTGTTATTACAGGAAAGATAATTGGTTTCTTGTTGAAGCCATGATCTTTCCCTTAAAAGCACTTTGCTTGGCCCAGGGAACACATGTTCCCGTTCACAAAAATGTGTCAGTCTCAGAAGATACGCGCTGTGGAAGCACACACGCATGCACATGGCGGTGACATTAGCAGGGGCAAACAGGACTTTTTAATACTAAGCGTGGTCCTGCAGTGGTCAACTACCTCAGAACCAACATACTAAATATATTTATGAACACCTGCCTAACTCCTCTGTAACACAGTCCAGCCTGCAACCCTGTATTGATCTGAGGCACAACTATGCACTTTGAGTCCTATTGGAGAAAAGCGCTTTACAAATGTATGTATGTATGTATGTATGTATGTATGTATGTATGTATGTATGTATGTATGTATGTATATATACCGCCTTAAAACGTGGTTGTTTGTTCGATGGGTCTCAGAGATCCAGATTGCCAGATCATTTGGCCAAGTCCATTCTTCTTCTTACCCTTCCCGCTCTGTAGTGGGTCAGATGCCATGTCCAACTCGCTCTCCTCCTCTAAAACAGAATGCAGCGCTAGCCTATAGGCTAGCGACATGTTTGTACAGTATCAGTCCTCAAACTGTCACCAGAGGGATCAAGTTCTGATCCCTGCATGTGACTGTCGTAATGTGCATGTGTACACATCCCAAGACTAGGCAGACAGGAATTTCCTAACCCCAGCTCAAAACATAATGGACAACCCCAGGTGGATATTTCAGTGTTTAGAAATTTTTCTTCCATTTTTTCAAACGTCCTAAAACCACAGATTTTCACCCAAACTGAAATGCTCCACTTTAGGACAGATTTAAAGCGTATGTAGAGGAATTTTAATAATTTAGTCTTACCTGGCATCCAGCTGTAGTCGAGTTTTAATCAGCCAGATGGGATTAGTGGCTGTTATCGCAGTGAAACCTAAAGTTAAGAAAGTTCCAAAACTTATTACATAGAAAAAGCAAACAAATAAAATGTAATGAGGATCATGAGAATTATACGGTTGGAGAAACTATGGTGTATGTAATGGTTAAAATTTAGCTGGAATCTAACAGAGCTAATATTAAGCTGTTAAGCCCAAGAACAACCCAACCACCCCTATAATAATGCATGCCACACCACAACAGCTAGCAAAACCAGGGTACATCTACTGTGTGCTACACAAAACCGTGAATATATCCTCCATAAAAAGGTAATTCCACCTTTATGCAGGTTTCTGGCTAAGCTGATATTCTGAAGCAGGGCATCAAAATAAATGGACTTTGTGAACAGTATGCATTTTTATAATACTGTACAATTATAAGTATAAGGGGTATTTAGGTTTTTCATGACAAAATTTACCAGTATTTACCAAAAAGTCCTACGCAATTCAAAAGTGCAGGACTGGCTTTAATGAAATAATGGGTTATGTTATTTTTTTACTGCCCTTTATATTAATTTGTAACTAAATTGAAGCTGGACTTTAATGTTCTAGTTCATACACAGCTCTATGCATTAAAATACTGCTTGCGCTCTTTATGTTTTAATGGGGTGTATGCACTAAACTGCAGTAAGCAGAACATGCGTAAAGTCTTACGTACAATGAGTAGAGCGAAACGCAATACATTACATGCAGTACATAATGCTCTACTGAACGTGTGTATATTACATAAAGCCAATGCTACATACGGCAGTAAAAAGTGGAAATATAATACAGTTTTCGATACTAAGATATTTAAGATTACGTTTAATTTAGATAAATTACTGAGTAGCAATGGAAACATGCTAAAAGCAAAACTAAAGTCTAATGACAGGTTCTAAATTGGGGAAACATTTCAACACTAGATAATTACTCCCCCAAAACGTGAGTCCTACAAGCTACAATCACTCATGCTTTCCCTCTTCTGCACAGAGATCTACAAATGAATAAAAAAAATTAAAAATAAAAGAGGGATGTCAGAGAGGATGACTTGGATGTAGTTACTTCTGGAAATGGGTTGTTATAGTGTATATGTTCAGCTCTATGTAGAACATGGTCTGTTGCATGCAGTGCTTGAAGAAAGGAAGAAAGATCATATGGCAAGAAATGTGTTGGGTAGACCCGTCTCATTCATCCCATGTACATGCATACACACACTTACACTCATTCAAACTATACATGAAAAGGTACAGCAAGCCAGATGATTTTGCCCAGTTAGATGCTAATGTAAGTAAATATGGCCATGTCACTCCATGCCTTGCACTAATGGAGGCCAACTTAAAGGATACCCGAGCCAAGGGGGGGGGGGGGGGGGGATAAATCAGATGTACTTACCTAAGGTTTCTTCCATCCCCCCCCCCCCCTCTATAAGATCCCTTGCTGTGCTTCCAATCCAGTGTGCCGCTGCTTCCTCAGAGAGCCACAACCATAACTCTGGCCAGGGCAACTGCACAGTCTACAGGAGCGTGATAGAAGAGCAGTCCCATCCACTCTTCCTTGATCATGCTCCTGTAGCTGGGAGCTTTCTGCACATGCGCAGTTCACGAAGACTTAAATTATGCATGTTCAGAATGCTTCCGCTCACGGAATCACAACTGAGGAGCTACACAGCGAGAGGGAAAACTTTCAGAGAACAGGGGCACACTGGAGAGGATTGGAAGAACAGCAGGGGACCTTATAGACTGCAAAGAGCTTGAAGAAGCCTCAGGTAAGCAAATATGACCCCCACATTGGGTTTACTTCAAGCCTGAAACAGCTGTCTGCAAGCTGGATTGTATTGTACATCAGTGAATCCGGATGTGTGCTTTGGCCTTTTTTTGGACAGAAAGCAGTATACAAGGCACAGAAAGATTAAATCTAATAGTTTGTAACAGATGAGATGTCAGAAGTGTACCAAATCTGGGAGTTGCAGAGAGAGTGAGGGCGAGTGACTTTCCTCACTTGAATGACTGTCAACAGCAAATTTCCTAGTGCAACATACAGTGGTAGTCTTAACCGTGATTGGACAAGTTGTAACTAGCATGGTGGATCTCTGCAAGGGAGGCTGACGATAACATCTTTAATGTTCACTAGATCTTCATTAGGAGCAATCACAAACAATCAGGCCAATGAAAATCTAGTGGATGTAGATCACTTTACATTAATTTAGCAGCACATGCCAATATTGTAAAACAGGCTGGCAGGAAAATTCAGGCGATCAAAATGCTAATTTAACATGGGGAAGACACCTTTGAGGAAAGCATTCTGATAGAACAGCTGAATTAAGGACCTCAAACTAACACATTTTATGAGTTTTCAACATTATGTTTATTTCCATCAAAATTTGTTTAACTAGATTTTCTGATCATTAAAGGCCTGAAAGTTGCACAATGACTTTGCTCTGTGACACGAGACAGAGATAATATGCTTGCTATGTGGACTTGGCGGAGTGTTCAGTGGCCTGTGCCCAGAGTACACAAATATTACCTAGATAAAAGTTACAAGCTGGCAGGCTGACTGACAACGCCACTATGCCTGACCTACTTGTAGGAAACCGGTCAGCCAGTTATTGCTGGTTGGCATTATTAGTACTAAAAGGAACTGTAATCATGCAAGAACTTGCAACATACAAAGCAATTACTATCAAAATAGTTGACAGCAATCCAAATTGACTTTTTCAAACAAGATTTACCAATTATTTTGAAAAATGTGAAACTTTTTCACAGCAATTTGATAATTCGTATTGTGCGACTCATCCACCCTCCAACATTAAACAGATTAAAAATCTTTTACCCAGTCTGACTCGGCCCGAATGAGATTCCATGGGTGTGGAGAAAACGGGACCTCACAGGAATACAAGAGAAACACCTGTAGCTAACCTCACCCCGCTACTGCAAACCACTGATCTTATACAGAGGAGAGCAGACTCAAGAGGATGGGAATGGGAGTGCATTGCTCATTTTGAGACTGGCCCATCAGATTACAAAGCTAAGTACTATGGTCAAAGAAGTCCCATTCAAAAGGAAGAAAAAAAAAAAAACATATCCAGGCACTTTGCCTCAAGTTAGGACATTTAAAGTGGAACTGAAGATATGCTAAAAAAAAAAAAAAAAAAAAAAAAAAAAAAAAATGGAGTTTCACTAGGGCTTCTGCCAGCCCCCTGTGCTCACGCCGTTACCATGCGATCATCCGTTACCCCGATGCGGCTCACTTTCACTTCACGCAGTGGAAGCAGACTTCTAAGTCGATGTCCACTGAGCCCGCGCGGTCCTGGCTACGTGTATCCTCGTACACGTTTCTGTGGCCAGGAGCTCCCTGCGGCAGGGCAGTACGAGAAAATCTCTACCGCGTCTGCACAGCACTCTCCCGGCGATGGAAGTATGTACGAGTATGCGCACGGTCAGGGCAGCACAGGTGCAGTGGACACAGACTGCATAAAGTGAAAGTGAGCAACAGCAGGAGAACAGAGGATCAAATGGAAACGTTGTGGGCACAGGTTGGCTGCAGGGGGCTGGTGAAGTCCCAGGTAAGTGAAACACTTTTTAGCATATCTTCAGTTCCGCTTTAAGTGTGTGAACTGACTTTGCCATTCTGTTGGTTACACCCCTTTTAGCACCTCACTTCTGTCCTAACTTGAGGTGATGCTGACCTGCTGTATCATATCAATGGCCTAAAATAAATTCTATTTGTATCTCATGAAGATGTACAATGCTATATAAAAGAACCTTACAATTTAAAGCAGTATATATTAAGAAGCAAGAATAAAAAAAAAATCTATACATCTTCACGTGGGCACAAACCATAAAGCTTTTAAATGAGAACAGCGATGTTAAAATATAGTCCTGTTAATTCATGTAAGTGCTACAGAATAACAGTCAAACATATTACACTTTCATGAAGAAATGAAGGGACAGTGCGTCTATGCAGACAAACAAGAACATGCTATGAGCAGATGGAGAGATTTGTACACATTCACGCACTCTACACGTGCACAACACACATCGAAGTCCACATGTCTAAAGAGAATTTACAAGGGAGAAAAAAAAGTCTATATTTCCTAACACAGCAGAGTACAGTACAACACTCCTGGCTTGTTCCCCATAAAAAAAAGGTAATTACAAATCCAATGTGCGGTTCTTACGCTTTTAGCTGCAGAGAGAAGCCGGGTCAAGTACTCACGAGGTATAACTTAGTCCATATTTCAGCAGGACGAGACCTGCAGGAGGCGAGCATGAGATGACACAATCTCGCGCCTTTCACAGTGGAAATGTACAGTAAACGCCTAAAATAGACACAGGCTTTTCTGTATCGCAACAACAAGCAGTGGTCCACAACATTGCGTACCAAAGAAACCCACGGAAAGGATTTCACAAAATAAAAACCAATAATTTACAAGTGAAAAACAAAATAGAGATGAGTGCTAAAAATAATAAAAATAGATTTAAATATTAAAAATAAAAAAATTATAAAAAAAGTATATTCATAATAAGAGGGGTTACATAAATACCATAATAAAAATAAGGAAGATCGTTTATGAAATGTAACATTATCATCTCATAGCCTTCAAGTGTGACTAGTTCTCTTTACTGTACATGTGACAAAACATGCTAAAAACGTTACATCTTAAATAAAAAAAAACATATGTCTATACTTTAAAGAATACTTACCATATTGTACATTTTAACTATAATGTATACAGAGTTATGTTCATTCTAGCCACTAAAGAATCATCCATTGGTCTGTTGTAAATCATGTAGGTTTTCCAGGATAAGTTAATGTACTAACCTCCATTCCTAGCAGATATCTCCATTCATGTGAAACACCTGGTTTCCTCCCTGGGAACCTCACCCAACGGCATCAGTCTTAACAAGGAATTTATGGCGGTTTGTCTTTTTAATTTTCATAAATAATGGAGTCTTTTTTTCTTCTTTTTTTAAATGTAGGATGCATGTAATAATAAGATTATGTGTCATATCACCTTGACCCTAGTGCATTAAATACGGTTGAATCTCTGAGATGGGGTGAGAGTTCCATAAGTCTTCCATGATTTCACTAGACTGGACATCTTTATGCACCAGACATTTCTATGCACCAGATTAGATCTGCTAAATCAGTTTTCCCCAACCCTGTCCTCAAGGCTCACCAACAGTGCATGTTTTGTGGAAATCCACAGAGGTAGTTAATCAGCTCTGCTGAGGCACTAATTACCTCACCTGTGATTGTGTGTGGTTTTCTGCAAAACATGTACTGTTGGTGGGGCTTGAGGACAGGGTTGGGGAACTCTGTGCTAAATGATTGGGTTTAAAGCCTCATCTACACAAGGCGACCCGGCGGCTCGATTAGCCCCCGAATCGCCTCTTCCGCGTCTCCGCTCGCCGGATTCGATCCGCCCTCGTCCCCGCCGCTTATCTTCCGCTCGATTCCTTGCCATTGTCCCCTCATGGGGAACGAGCAGGGAATCGGCGGTGGCAAGATCCAACCTGTCGGATCTTATCAATCGAGTCGCATCTGCGGTTCGATTGATAAGCCACATCGCCGCCTCATCTACATGTGTAGATGAGGCTGTTTGCCTAGTCTACACCGCACAATGTTACTTATCAATCGAGTCGCTGATGCGGCTCGGTTGATAAGATCCGACAGGTCCGATCTCGCCGCCGCTCGTTTCCCCGCGAGCGGGCAATAGCGGGGAATCGAGCGGAAGATAAGCGGGGACGAGCGGGTATCGAATCGAGCGGGGACGCGGCGGGTACGTGCGGGGATGCGGAAGAGGCAATACGGCGGCTAATCGAGCCGCCGGATCGCTCCGTGTAGATCTAGCTTTAAACTAAACTAGAGTTTGTGGCTTACCCACCCCACAGGTTTAAAGGCAAGGAATTACTAAACAACTAAACGATATACACTGGAGTTGTAGTACAGACAAGTAAAAACTCCAAACAAAAGCATGTGATCAGTTTAAATAAGCCGACAAATTTGCAAGACTCAGATTTGCTGGACATCATCATGAACAGACAAAATATTGCGCTTTTCTCCTGGTGGACTCAAGGTGCTAGGGCTGCAGCCACTAGGACACGCTCTATAGGCAGTAGCAGTGTTAGGGAGTCTTGCCCAATGTCTCCTACTGAATAGGTACTGGCTTAATCAAGAGGAAGAGCGGAGATTCAAACCCTGGTATATGCTGTGTCAGAGGCAGAGCCCTTAAAGAAAGCATAAAGGAAATTGTGCTGCCCCACGATACCAACCTCCTCTACTGCCCCTCCGCAGCTGTCAATCAAGTCCACGTTGTCTGCAGCGTACTGCACAGGCACAGTAGTTCTGCACCTGCGCAATACACTGCGGACAACGTGGACTTGACTGACAGCGGCGCTTCACGCAGGCGCAGTAAGGATGACCTCTGCACCGGCGGGGACCCCAGGCCGGCGGCTGCGGGCGGAGATGCTGGGACATGACAGCTTCAAGGGGCTGAATGAAGCCCCGGGTAAGTATATCATGGGGCAGCACAACTTGCTTTAGGTTTCCTTTAACCAGTACACAATGCAGCCACTGCTAAAGTAGGAGTTAACCACAAATCTGAAAAGCTGTGTACACACTCTAGATTAAGACCGCCTCAGGAGAGCAACTAATGTGTATGAACACCTTCTGATATCACCTAAAGATCTGGAAAGGCCCCTGAATTTATTAAAACAACAAAATGGAGAAAAGTAATTCAAATATGCTTAAAAAGGAAGGCTAGTGTTGGCTTACCTTCAGGTAGAGAAAAGTATAGATTTTTTTTTAAATGTTTCTTCACAGCCAAGTAAAAGCACAAATGACAACGCATTTCACAACCTAGAGCTGCTTCTTCAGGTGAACTGCAGCAGTATAGGGAGCACTGAGCACCTTCATTGTTCTCCCACTCACCCCATCCAACGGAAACCATTCTGTTATGTGCCTCTTGTAGTCCCTTCTCTCACCACCATAGTAACAGACGTGGTGCTAGCCTGGAGGCTGTATTGCACTGGGCCTCAAACTTTTGCTCAAGGGATTATTATTTAGGATTTATAGAGCCTTGACATCTTCAGCAGTGCTTTTCAGAGTATACCGTCGTGTCACTAACGGTCCCCCTTCAGAGGAGCCCACAATCTAGTCCCTACTATAGTCATATGTCCATCCTAGTCTAGGGCCAATGTAGGGTCAAGTCACTTAACTTATCTTTGAGATGTGGGAGGAAACCAGAGTGCCCAGAGGAAACCCACACAGACACGGTGTGAGAACATACAAACTCCTTGGCTACCCTGGCTGGGATGCCAACCGTAAACCCAGCGCTGCAAGGTGAGAGTGCTATGCGCTATGCCTATCCCAGCCGGGTGACAGTTTCCCAACGTGTGTACAAGTGTTTACACATTTGTCAGCCAATGAAACTGATCACATGCTTGTCTGAGTTTTTCTATACGCCGTAACAATATAGAAAAAAATCCTAGGTTTCTAAACTTACTGAATACTGGAAGCTACAATAGGAAGTATACATAGTGTATTATACAGATAGGTGAGAAACTTTTACAAGAATTAACATTATCCTGGAAAACCATTGTAAATACTGAACCACAAACTCTGGAAATTCCTAGCAAACTTTGAAGTTACAAGATTTTTGCCTGACATTTGCTTTTTTGGTTACTATAAATGTGGAGTGGGGCCAGTTACAGAGGCTTGTACAATTCCACGGGTTTGTCATTCATATCTAAGGACAGGACACTCTGTAACAAGCAAGGTCATGTGAAAACTCTCCATGCTGGTTAGTGTTTAAAATCTGAAAATCTGTTCATGCAAATTCCTCACTCAGATGCTGATTGCTGCACTGTCTCAGCGTGGAAGTCAATTAGACACGCTTTGATCAGTCTGGATAGGCAGCATTTCGTTTTGTCTGGCAGTATTGAAGCCATGAAGACATCATCAGTGACCCTAGCTGGAAGCTGCATGGCACAAGCAGGTGGATTAGTTATTAGCAAGAAGCCAGGCTGGAGGAACACAAACCTAAAATTATCACTATCCCAAGATATTAGGATGAAGAGAAACACCTGTGTACTAACTGGACACAATCATATTACATGTTAAAGGACCACCATCATGAAAAATTGTAACCTTTAAAATACATCTGTACTAGAAGTACATTTTTCCTAGATTAAAATGCACTATTAATTCCTTCTCTCCCATGTTCCAGTCGCTAGTGGACTAGTCCCATCTCTTCAGATTTTTATTGCCTACCGTATAGGACAGGGGTGTGACTTATGAATATGGTTGAGGGATTGCATGGCTGGGAACGTTCCGGGCAGTGCAGTTCCTGCATCACTGGTCTCCTAGCAACGTCAGTCTCTGCGGACGATGTAGGCTTTGATTGGTGAGTGGAGGCACATGTGGGGGAGGAGCCCTGCTACGTGCCCCACCGCCTCTTTACGGAGTTTGCCGATTTTGAGCTTAAGGACTTCCGTATGACGGCGGAGTCTGTGTTCACGCTGTGTTGATGAGGTCACGTGATACGGAAAGCTCCGGTCACGTGCCTGCCTTTATGCGGACGTTGTCGGCGATTATGGGATTGGCTGTTTCCGCAGAGCTGACATTAGATCACACGCAATTGGCCATGGGAATAGCGGAGAAGGGTTGTGTGCCTCCTGATTGGGTAATATGTATGCAGTCCTGCGGCGGACGCTGCAGGCTGGATTGCCATTGGACACAATGATCCAGGATTTTTGAGTCTTTCTCCTGGTCTTTACCGGGATGGCTCTACGAGTGAGTGCCCGTATATATTTTACTCTTTTATAGATTAGTGTCACTTCTGCAGGAGTGGATTGTTATCTTATATAAGATTGGGATCAAGAAATGTATTGTGATTGATAACATGTTATGTTATGTATTTGCATACATGCAAAGGATCAGTTCTCTATGTGGTCCTCCTTGGACCTTTATAAGTAGCTTGTGTGGTTTGATTTATATTGTGGGTCTGTCATGATTTGAGAAAGGACTGAGGCAGCCCGAAACGCCTGTGCGTCATCATCCTTACAGATACCCACATGTTTTATGATGTTACCTTTTAAATAAGCATTACTTAATAAAGAATTTTAGATGGTGCGAATCTGAAGAATCTATTCAACAGTGTCTTGTTACTCCAAAGACGATTTCAGCACATCTTGCAAAGTCCATTGGTGCGGAGACGATTGTGGATTGGTACCGTATAGGACAGCAACATAAGAGAACAGCACTTTATTCTGGCAGAACATACTTCTTATAAGTATCTGCACAAATACATTTCACTATAGTGGTCCTTTAAGTTGACTGGCCAATAGCGCTACAACTATAAGAGGAAATTTGTTCTGTTCTAACGTTTCCTACATATGGGGCTCTGGGGTGGTGCAGTTTCAGCACAAAAGACAGATACTAAAATACGCTTTACACAATCATTTTTACTGAATATTAAAAGGTTGGCTGCTGAAAGGAGAACCAAACTTGTACAAGGAAAACAGTCCAGCTTAGAGCAATGATGCTTGTAATTCCTTTTACAGTAGAGTCCCAGTTACCCAGAACTCAACTAGAACTCTCAACCAACCAGCACAAATCGCCAGCAGCACTCACTGTGGTGAAGGACAACTTCTTAGACTTTTTGTAGGCTTTGCGGTGAGTTCCACAGATCCCCGAGGCTAATATACTTTCAATTACTGTACTTTAACATTTAACACATGGTATGTATGGTATGTATACAGAGTGGGTTATACTGTAGTACTGTATTAGCTGGGCCTATTTTTAACATTGAGTCTCAAGCAGCCAGAAAGCACACTTATCTGGCATCAGCCAATCCCCATCGGTGCCGGAAGGACATGCTGTAGGCACTTTAAACATTGCTATTACTAGGACAGTGCTGTAAGCTAGGGCTGTTTCCTTTATCTGACTTTAGTTCTACTTTAAAGCAAACCTGAATAATAAACACAATTTTAAAAAAAATGGAGAAGCCTTTTGTAATTGCAGCCAGAGGCACAGGACCCTCACTGCATGGAATATCCCGTGCTACAGTCACAGGTAGCATCTGTTGCAGCCACTTCATAGGCATGTATGGAGAGCCTGCTACTACCCCCATTGCCAAGCTGGTCTAGTTGCCAGGCAGTAGCGTGATCTCCTGCACAGTCAGAGCCCTTAGTGGGGAGGGAGAGGAGACTAAGCAAGTGACAAGGTGTCGGCTTCATTTACATAAGGCTACTTCTCAACGTAGTACTTTATGAAATATCCAGTCTGCAAATAGCAATGGCAGTGCTGGTTCAAAACACCACTCAAAAAGCAATGGAGTTAAGGAACTCTGGTATTAAAAGTCAACTCAGCAGTTGCTATGGGCGAATGCACACCACTGCCATCTGCCAGGATATCTGTGTTGATAAGGCTCAAAATGTGTCTGCAATGCATTTCTGTGTACACGCATTTAAGAGGATACACACAGTGTTACCTTTTAAAACCTGTAACCTTACAGAACGCGTAGTGGAGCAGGCTGAATGTTTACAGAATGATGGTTATACCCGCCTGCCCTCCACTGACATCCATTACTGCTGCTAATAAATTACCTGCGGCACCGGCAGAGACCATGTGCACCTGGGTGGAGTCTGCTGGAAACACATGGTTCAGTCTCTCCTTGCAGCTAGAATATGCTGCAAAATAGATGGCCCTGCAGATAAAAAAAACAAACAAAACAGTTATCAGATGTTGGCTCTTCACGCCATTTCCCTACATAGCCATAGGCAGCAGAAATTTGCTTTCAGAATAAGGATAAGATAATTTTATTTAAAAATTCGTACAATTTGGAGGTGACATTTAAAGGACAACTATCCAACTAATTGTACGAGCAGACTGGTGTCCCGAAGAGACACAGACCCGAGGAAGAATCCATCATCCCAGGGGACGCCAGTGAGGACAAGGCGAGTGATGTTTCACCTCCTCCTGTCACTCTGCTATTGCTTGCTGCAACGGTAAAGTATTGGTGCAGTCTGTATGAAAAATATAGTGCACCCAGTACGGAAAATGATACTGCTCTTTTCAGGGTGTTTTCCGGGCAAGGCGGTGCACTATTATAGAGCAACTGCGCATGTCTCCAAAACCAGCTGTCTGTCAGCGGTGTTTGGAGCTATTGCGCATGTGTAACACGGCCCAAGCGGGATGATGAAGTATGGCTACGTCATCACGCTAAGGAGACCCTAACAACTAAGGGCATAGAGACAACTCTGGCCAATAGTCTTGCAAACGTTGTCCACACTTAACACGCCCCCTCATACTTTCCAGCAGGATAAGAAAAATAAAAATCTAAATTACAGTACATGCTGTGAGCAGCAGGTCCACTTTCGCATCAATTTTTCACAAAATCATAGAGCCCTTATTCAATAACATTTTTCTGCCAACTTTTCTCCCAGTTGATATTGTCACCCCTTATCAATAAAATGCCTTTTAAGCTACCAACAAGCAAGAAAGTAAGCAGAATAATTTTGACACTACTTATTTACCTACTTTTTGGTACCTTTTCAATGGCAGAATGCTGAAAAGTTAATTTAAACAGAAGAAAAAAAAATCTCCTAGGGGAAAACTCAGGAGAAAAAGTGAACTTAAAGTGGTTTAACACCCAGCATTACAACTTTGCTTTAAAAGATTGCTTACAGCTTACAAACTATTATGCCAGATTTTTTTTTAAGCAGAAATTCACTGAATGGGTTAAACATGACATTTTAGTGTTGGATTTAACTAGGAATCCGCATCCGTTCTTATCTTTTAGTTACAAATGTATCTTTATTTGGAATACAAATAGACCTTTGAAAAGCCTGCCGGGGAAGCCCTCTTTGTTCTCTCAGAGAGGTGTTTGTTTGTTACATTGTAGATAGATACATTTGTAACTAAACAAGCAAGCACAGAGGAGGATTTCTAGCTAAATGCAGCACTAAAATATCATGTTTAATCCATTCAGTGAATTTCTGCTTAAAAAAAAAAATCTGGCATAATAGTTTATAAGCTGTTTATAAGCTGTAAGCAATCTTTTAAAGCAAAGTTGAAATGCTGGGTGTTAGACCACTTTAATAAAGGGCATGTGTTTGTTTTCATTAGAGCAACAAACACACACACACATACATTATATATATATATATATATATATAGATAGATAGATAGATAGATAGATAGATAGATAGATAGATGGATGATGTCCTTTACAAGATATTAAAATATTCTCATTCTAAAGGAGGGAAGAGGAGGGAATTGGAGGGTGATAGGAGGGAACAAAGCTGCAAACCTGCCTCTTACTGTCTGAAAATGTAACTTTAGGCTGCTTACACACAGGGACGTTACAGGCGCCTGTAACGCTCCCCCAACGCACAGCAATGTAACACAAGTGGGCTGTTCACACAGCCCACGTTGTGTTACATGTAACGCTGCACGTTCTGCCGAAAGTGCAGCATGTTACGGCGTTAGAGCGGCTATAGCGCGCTAGACTGTTTGCACATGCTCAGTGGGGGGCGGAGAGGAGGCGGGGAGATGCAGCTACAGTAGCCGCGCACATGGCTACTTAATATTCACTGCACTGGCGGCCGCTGATTGGCCGGCGGGACCACGTGATGCGGAGTGTCTCGCTCCGCATCACGTGGTCCCGCCGGCCAATCAGCGCCACTCTGGGAGACCTTATACGGATAGAGCCGCCTAACGCGGCTCACTCTACCGTCCTCTCCCGCACCACCATACGTTGCATTAGGTGCACGTTATGCGACCTTAACGTAGCACCTAACGCAACGTCTTGGTGTGCAAGTAGCCTAAAGGGATACTTAAGCCAGGAATTAAAAAAAAAAAAAAAAAATTAAAAAAAACGGTTTTACTTGCCTGCGGCTTCTACCAGCCCCCTGCAGTCACTCACAGATCCTCCGGACCCCGCCGCCAGCTAGTTTCGTTTTCGCTGACAGAGAGTCAGCGGGCTTTCTACGCAGGCCTGGCCATGCCTATCCTTCATGTTCCCATCCTCAATAGGGTCCTGCACAGACGCAGTACACTATTGCGGACGGGATCGTGAAGAAAAATACGTGTGGCAAGGACTGTCAGCGAAAATGAAACTAGCTGGTGGTGGGGGACCGGAGGCTACGTGAGTGATTGCGAGGGCACGGGACGGTTTGAGGGGGCTGGTAGAAGCCCCAGGAAAGTAAAACTGATTTTTTTTTTTTATTCCTGGCTTAAGTGTCCCTTTAAGTTAAAAATCTAATTTTTCAAGGACCCAAAGTGCATAAGCTTGTCTCAAATCAGAACACAGTGATGTGTACAGGGTAGCAAGACATCGCACAGAGGTATGTAGATCTAGAATGTACATAACTGTGTTTAGGTAAGGTAGATTTGCTACAGGTCAGGTGTCCTTTAAGGGCACGACTCCCAGGGCCGGAGCTACCATAGGAAAAAATGGGCAATTGCCCCAGGGCCCCAGAGCCTGAAGAGGCCCCCAAGGTGGCCCTCCCTATCTTAGCTGTTGCTCCCCATGGACTCTGCAGAGTCTGTTAAGTTGGGAGGTGATTGGGGGAGGGTCAGCAGCCAGCTCAGGGGCCCAGGACGGAAATTTGGCTGCAACAAAGGGCCTCTAATGATGCTTTTTGGTCAGGGTGCCTGTTGGGGGGCCCCCAGGCCAATTTTGCCTTAGGGCCCAATTGTTACTTGAACCGGCCCTGACGACTCCCTGGCAAGTCATGCATAAAATTCAAGTGACTACTGTGCCATCTACTTCTACTGCTGCTAACCCTGTAGGCTCCATACACAGTAGCCTCAATTTTCTATCTGTACAGAGAGAGGGTTAATTACTTCATCACAGCCTCCTTATACTGTGGATGGACACCTTCACAAGAAGTGTATTATTTGCTGCGGTGTGAAGTCCAATGCTATAATTAGAGAACAGAATTTAGAGCAAAGTTCTCATAAGTCAAACCTCATACATTGCAAAGGACCTTGTATATTTGACAGCTAAAGTAAACACTGCTAAAAATACAAAACTTTCTCAACAATGAAAAATCACAAAGTACAGTGGGATATGTACAAGGCAAACAAATTCCATGCGCAAGGGCAGAATGGCAATTTAGGACACATATCACAGAAGGAGTTGGCAGGTAACAAATCTGATCCCTATATATACACATTTGAGATTTTAAAAGTAGCTATCAGATCTCAAAAACTGGAGAGAAAAATTGCTATTTTTATATCCTACTTTTATTTCTAAGAAATCAACAGTAATAATTGGTTGCCTGCTGAAGTCTTCCTACATGCAGACTGGGGCTCAGTAGGACTTACAGGAGGTCTGTCATCCTCAATCGCCCACAGGAACATGCCGAGAAATGATAAATCTTTTCTTTTTGATAAATTGCAAAATAATTGGATCTTTATAAAGAAATACATTTACAGAAATATGGAAAACATAATGGCCTCAATTCACTAAGCTTTATCAAACACTTTATCAAACGTTTGATAAATTTACCTAATGGGTAAAATCTAATTTTGAATTCACTAAGGTGTTATAGGATTTATCAAATGTTTTATTGATAATGTTCAATAAATCTATAACACCTTCGTGAATTCAAAATGAGATTTTACTTATGAGGTAAATTATCAAACGTTTGATAAAGTGTTTGATAAAGCTTAGTGAATTGGGGGCAATGCGTTAAGTGCTGGTGAACAGCTGAGTGGTGTTACAGTTTCTTATGACAAGTCAATACCTGGATGGTGCCACACCCACTAAGTTCGGGCCCAGACCTCTGAATAGGGAACGAGGACCTTCCTTCTGCAAGATCATCCTGAGGAAAAAAACAAAAGCCAAAGACCTTAAATACACCTGAATACCAAACCTTACTAATGGATTTTATTTTAAGTGCATGGACAGTTTCCACAGATGTTCGTTTCTCTTCCACCCTGCGCAAGATAGAACATATCTGAGAGAACAAAATACTCAAAGTCGCTAAATTGACCATTTCCTCATGGACTGTTTGGAGTTTGTTCTTTGAACTACTGCCTCTTCAGTGATAATAAAAACAAATTCCAAACAATCCATGAGGAAATACATTTTCCTGTGGTGCAGGTTTGTCTGTGGTAACTTGTTTTCAACCCTCAACATGCTTTATCATAGGGGATGGAGACAAGCAAGCTCTGGACATCAAGAGGACACAACAGCAAACTGCCAGTGACATTTAACACGTCCAGTCTATTTGACAGATTACAATCCTTGTGGCAGGGGCCATAATAGTTTAAAAGTGTGTGTGATGTTGCATGTAATGCTCTTCTATGGAGAGGTGCATTTGTTCATAATGCTGTACTTTTTCCAACAGCGATTCCTACACATTTAAAAAAAATTCCACATCGCAACACACGTGTGATCAGGGCCGGCGCTACTATTAAGGCAAGGGGGGCAATTACCCCCAGTCCCCAGAACCCCCCCCCGCAAGGCATCTCGTATTTAAATATATGATTTGTTCGCCTGGTGCCTTGCATGGTGCAGGTGTTGGAGGACATGAGGCAGTAGCGACAGGCAGGGCCTCCCCGGGTAATCTCCTATCCGCAATATGCAGAAGTGCAGCAAGTCTTCTCTGCTTTGCAGTTAAGTGTGCATCTCCTCTCTGCTGCCTTTTAGTGGCGCCTCTCGCTGTGACTGTGCAACATGGAGAAGATATGGTGATGTTAACGGCGATGCTGACAGGCGAGTTGTCTATTCGCTCCTCACTGCTCTGTATATGGAGGGAAGGGGGAAAGAGACTACCTAATCTTGGGCTGATGGCACATTTATCTATCTACTTATCACAGGAGACCATCTGGCTATCTATACCAGGGAGGGGGGGAAAAACTAATCATGGAGACACCCATGCTAACCTAGAAATAAAAAATACATATATAAGTAGATAAATACTACTTCTACTTGCATAACAGATGTATTGTGCTATCCACTTAATGATTCCTGTGAAATTTATAAAGGAAAGGCAGAAAATCCTATTCTAGGCAGTGGCCATCTTGCTAAGCTAACACTGACATCATATCCTCCCTGACTCTTGTTTCTCCCCCCTCCCTTCTCTTGCTCATTGTGTATTCATTAGCTGTCATCCTCCCAGAGTCTTCAGACACTCCCCACCGAGGTGTATACTAGGAACTACACTGTCTTGACTTCCAATCGCTGAGTCACCTCAGCCTTGCTTGTAAACACAAGTGAGCAGAGGTGTTTCAGATAAGAAAGCTAGGCAGGGAAATAAATGGAAGAGGAGGAATATATTATAGATAAAAAGAACTCCCAGCATTCAACTCTTTGGCACTGTTTGGTACTAGGGCCAGTGCTCATAAAGTATGTGATAACTCCAAACCATAACAGCAGAAAAAGTTTTGCAAGTTTTGAATGCAGGATTAGCATCTTTATCAGTTAATACACTCAGACCAGTTGCTGTTGAAATTTGAGTGCACATGTGGGGCACATCTGACATTGGGGGGGGGGGGGGGGGGGGGGGGGGGAGCGGCAGTCCAACGTCACAAGGCCCATTCCTGATCAATTTCAGCATGAAATTAGCCTGCTGGGTATGGGCAGCCGACAGATCTCTCTCTGATCAGATTTGATTACGAAGACATTTGACTCTTGGTTGAATTTGCCCATCATCGCCAGATGTATGGCTACCTTTAGAATCCTTCCATAGCCTGCTTCTAGTAACAGATACCAACACAAACTTTTAAACTCCTGTAAAATTACAGATATCAGTTAACTGTACATTTGGTCATCACATGCACAGAGTGCGAGCAGAGGTCAGCACTGTGCAAAGCCAAATAGACAGATGAATGATCGGTAAACCTTAACATGCGACTGTGCACATTGGGTAACAAGAGCAAAAGATTTACTTAAATTCTAAGATCTATTGTAATCAATGGTAAATTATAAAGACAAAATGGTTACTAAATGCCAATAAGAGCAATAGTAACGAAAACAGGCTTTTACATTCCTTGTGACAAGGGGAAAAGAGATGGTTAATAAGATGCAAATAATTCTGACTCAAAGGCAGATTTAATGCAAATTGTTTCAAACACAGCAAACAAACACAGAACATTTATATCATGCTTTTCTCCTGCCGGACTCAAAGAGCCAGAGCAGCAGCCACTAGGGTGCGCTCTATAGGCACTAGCAGTGTTAGGGAGACTTGCTCAAGGTTTCCTACTACAATAGGTGCTGGCTTACTGAACAGGCAGAGCAGAGATTCGAACCCAGGTCTCCAGTGTCAGAGGCAGAGCACCAATCGCGTTTCAGTGCTATAGAAGCGCAAAACGCGATCGTGGAGAAATCTCTGCACTGTCCAGTGATCGGTCCAGCAACTACTGGACCTATTAAAAGCACCTCCTGATCAATTTGAATGGACTCGCTTCTAGCTGCATCCAATTTGCATGTAAGGGCTAGTTCACACTCGGCTCCTTGCCCGTGATTGCGACTTGCAGGCAATAAAAAAAAAAAAAAAAAAAAAAAAAAAAAAAAAAGATATATCACACGATTCAGCGAGATTTGCACTTGTGATTCACGTCAATAGAATGAGAATCACAGCGGGATCGCCCCAAAGATGCTGCATGCAGCAAGTTTGCGATTGATTGAAATCGCAAACGCCACAGTGTGAATGTATCTATAGGCATACATTAGTAGCAGCACTTTGCTGATCTCCAGCAATCAGCAAAGCGCTGAAAAGCTCCCAGTGTGACCTAGCTCTAGCCCTACTGGACATAGAAATGGGGTTGCTTCATATGGAAGAGGGAAAATTAAAAATTGGGTGCTGCTGCCCAAGAGATCTATATATGAAAGATCGAGAGGCTGCTGTACATGGATGTTACACACAGAGGAGGGGGCTGCACATGGAACAGGAGGGGTGCTGTTGCACACAGATAGGAAACAAGAAGAAAGTTGGCCTGGGGTGGAATATAAAGATAAATCCGGCTTTGGCCGTAAACGGTCACCCAAGGAATCCGCTCCTAATCCTAGTTGGTTCCAATCATGTGTACACAATCTTAGGCCTCATTCACATATAGAAGCACAAAACGCCATTAATTCTTGCAGGAGCAATTGTTCCGCGATTTCACGCGGGGGGGGGGGATTAAAAAAAAAAAAAAAAAATCACTGGACAGTGCAGCGATTTCTCCGTGATCGCGTTTTGCGCTTCTATAGCACTGAAACGCGATTGCTGGGAAATCGCCTGAAAATGGTGTAGGCTACACGTTTGCGTTTCGTGTTTTTGGGCAATTTGCGGCGATTACCACAAATCGCCCAAGTAAGAACGGGCCCATTGGGTTTTATTACACTAGCGCTTTCAAAAGCGTGAATAAGGTCTTAGCGATTTTGTTGTTCACAAAATGGAGTGTGATTGTTATGTTCTATTAAAGAAAATTGAATTTTGTTCTTTATTATAGCTTGCACTTTTATGCTACACACATTACATGATCTACACTGTTCCTCCCTGCTGCTTTTTATATTTGGCATTTGTGGTTTCTTTATACCCTTTAACAATAGAAGTGCTTTCTCTCGGTTGTTCCTTTTTGTCAGCACTGCCAGCTTTACACTGAATAATTCATGTTATACCAACAGTCCCTCAAAGGAGCGCACAAACTAAATGACTACTATACCAATGCCATAGTCATAATCCAATGTAACTGTCATAATTTATCCCCAGAAAACACAGAACATAAAAACATTATTCAGAAAGTGTCCTAAGTGGGAACAGGACTTGGAACTTTGCTGCTGTAAGGCAAGCATAATAGCCACTTATGAGCACTGAGACCATGGCTAGTAGTGGGGGGGGGGAAGCCACGCTTTAAAGGGAAACTTTTTTTTTTTTGTAAAAGGTCACCAGCCCCCTGCAGCTGTCCTGTGCCCTCGCCGTTCCTCAACGATCCTTGCCGCCAGCTAGTTTCGTTTTGCTGTCTCATACTCGGTGGGCCACTGCGCCTGCGAAGGACGCTCTTGCTGATGGCAACGCATGCAAGGATAGGCGTTGCCAGGGCTGTGCAGATGCAGGGTCGGCAAAAACGAAACTAACTGGCGGCGGGTGAAATGGAGGATCGATGCAGACCGGCGACAGCACAGGACAGTTGCAGGGGGCTGGTACAAGCCCCAGGTAAGTGAAACTCTTTATAGGCGACTTGAGTTTCCCTTTAAAGGGAACCTAAACTGAGAAGGATATGGATTTTTCCTTTAAAAATAATACCAGTTGCCTGACTCTCCTGCTGATCCTGTGTCTCTAATACTTTTAGCCACAGCCCCTGAATAAGCATGCAGATCAGGTGCTCTGACTGAAGTCAGACTGGATTAGCTGCATGCTTGTTTCAGGGTGTGATTCAGCCACTATTGCAGCCACAGAGATCAGCTGGACTGCCAGGCAACTGGTATTGTTTAACAGGAAACATCCATATCCCTCTTAGTTAAGCTTCCATTTGAGCAATGTTTTATCGGATTTATGATGATATTTCACTTAATATCTAATGTTTCAGGCTGGTAATGTAGGTAAATAAATCTAGACTTTACCTGACTGGCCAAACCGGTATAGATTTAAGCCATTGATTATAAGACAATTGAATAAGGATAAACGTAAGCCAACTAGATAACAAGTAATCAAGATTGTGTGTCTCACTCACTGGGTAAAATGATGCATCTGATCAGACATAACTGCAACTAAAATGTGTGTGGTCGACAGAAGGTCTAGGGCCCAAAAGCACAATCGTGGTGCCTGCTAGAACAGAAATCACTGCTGTTAGTAGCAATGTTCCTCTCAAAAATGCTTAGGTTTGAGAGTGGTTTTGGAACTCTAGCAGGCCCGGGGCCAAACTTTCAGTCTCTGACTTGGAACACATAAAGAACTGTTCGTGTATCACTGACTGCATGCTTCGTCCATGTCTGTGCACTCCAGAACAGCCAGAAAACTTTAATTCTACAGAAGCATGTGAGCGTTTACAGTCACGCTATTCCCTCAGCACGTGGTTTACATTCACCTATGTATGCCATTTCACAACTGTACAAAATTCAGCTTACATAAGAGTTAGCATACTCCTACAAAGTCCAATATTTACACAGTTCAGGTACAGGATTACCTCTTTTGTGCAAGGACTATATAAAGAAGTTCCCAGTCTAATGTTTCATACACTTGCAATACATATTGCAAGTATTTATCACCACCAGCTAAAAATAATACCTACATGTAAATTAAAGTTACGGAAGTTTCAGATTATATAAATCAGGAGTCTCCAACCCCCAGCCGGTCCGCATGACTTGTTATGCCGGTCTGCGGATCCCCTGCCTCACTGCAGTGCAGCCACAGCTGAAAACATCATCCAGTTTGTGCACGGCTATTCGGAAGAGCAGCCCCGCCCCCTACATCATCCGCAGGGCTCTTCTTGCCTGTGCGTGGCCTGCCCCCTCCATGAGCCACAGCTAATCGCTGTGTGCATGGCCATGATGCGGCCTGCCCTCTTCATCAGCCGCAGAGCTTTCCAAATCTAAATCTCGCGTGTGAGTGGCTAGGCCCCTCCATTGTGGCCCGCCCCCTCCCTGAGCAGCCGATTATCGTTGGTATACACGGTCGCTACCTTGACAGTGCATTTTCAGAGCCTCCAGTCCCGCCAAGATGCAAAAATGCCCAGAGTTGGGACAATATGTTTTCGGAACAATTTGTGAAATAAAACATCTGGGCACCA